>NC_134778.1:57113049-57118049 GCF_046742065.1 Oratosquilla oratoria | reverse complement strand
GACCTCTCCTGTTGCCAACAAAGGGTGTTGGCCGGGCCCCATAAACCCGGGACGAGAGAAGAAAGATAAGATGACAAAGTCATTTCATAGTGACACTAACGGCCGCGTAGAGATGCTGTAATGGAAGGAACACGCCGGGTTTAATGGGTTTATTGATGGTGATGGTGTGTTCCAAGAGGGACACAGAGTCTTCATTTCTTTACCTTTTCACTGTCGAGTGTCAGAAAGAAGAGATATGTTTCTCTATTTGGTGTTCTGAAATTTTAGTAATCACATTTACTTTCGTGTAGTCTGTTCACATGTCTTAGTTTCTTTACCTTTTTCACTGTCGAGTGTCAGAAAGAAGATATATGTTTCTCTATTTGGTGTTGTTCTGAAAATTTAGTTACCACATTTACTTTCGTGTAGTTTGTTAACATGTCTTAGCTTCTTTACTTTTTCACTGTCGAGTATCAGAAAGAAGAGATATGTTTCTCTATTTGGTGCTGTTCTGAAATTTTAGTAATCACATTTACTTTCGTGTAGTCTGTTAACATGTCTTAGTTTCTTTACTTTTTCACTGTCGAGTATCAGAACGAAGAGATATGTTTCTCTATTTGGTGTTGTTCTGAAAATTTAGTTACCACATTTACTTTCGTGTAGTTTGTTAACATGTCTTGATTTCTTTACCTTTTTCACTGTCGAGTGTCAGAAAGAAGATATATGTTTCTCTATTTGGTGTTGTTCTGAAAATTTAGTTACCACATTTACTTTCGTGTAGTTTGTTAACATGTCTTAGCTTCTTTACTTTTTCACTGTCGAGTATCTGAAAGAAGATATATGTTTCTCTATTTGGCGTTGTTCTGAAATTTTAGTAATCACATTTACTTTCGTGTAGTCTGTTAACATGTCTTAGTTTCTTTATTTTTTCACTATCGAGTATGAGAAAGAAGAGATATGTTTCTCTATTTGGTGCTGTTCTGAAATTTTAGTAATCACATTTACTTTCGTGTAGTCTGTTAACATGTCTTAGTTTCTTTACTTTTTCACTGTCGAGTATCAGAACGAAGAGATATGTTTCTCTATTTGGTGTTGTTCTGAAATTTTAGTAATCACATTTACTTTCGTGTAGTCTGTTAACATGTCTTAGCTTCTTTATTTTTTCACTATCTAGTATCAGAAAGAAGATATATGTTTCTCTATTCGGCGTTGCTTTGGGAATTTAATTATCACATTTACTTTCGTGTAGACTTAATACGATGACAAGAGGTATTGAAAAAGTCGTATTTATAAAGGAAATATATATATATTTTTTTCTATACACATCACTTCAACCTTGAGGTGAAATGCATATTGAGAGGGCTTCAATCATTGAACACACTCTCAGTCTGGATTTCGTTCATAAACGGCATAAACCATCTCAGCCCGAGAGAATTTTGTGAAGAACTTCATCGAGCCGAAGGAGCCAATTGTGTCACGAAGAGTCTCACTGGCACTATCCCCTTCATTGCCGGGAGATGTGTGTCCCGGTCGCAGCATTTTGAAAATTTAGACAAGACTTTTATTTCCACGCCGTTCTTTGGCACGATGGCTTTCGCAATCAAGGTATTGTTGGGAAATTGCCTCGAGTTTATTGATTGGAAAAGCGCAGTCGCCTCAATGGCTGGCAACGGTTCTAGGACTCTACTACATAGATCTCTATGGGAAGAAACGTTAGACTCGCCCCAATGGCTGGCAACGGTTCTAGGACTCTACTACATAGATCTCTATGGGAAGAAACGTTAGACTCGCCCCAATGGCTGGCAACGGTTCTAGGACTCTACTACATAGATCTCTATGGGAAGAAACGTTAGACTCGCCCCAATGGCTGGCAACGGTTCTCGGACTCTACTACATAGATCTCTGAGGGAAGAAACGTTAGACTCGCCCCAATGGCTGGCAACGGTTCTCGGACTCTACTACATAGATCTCTATGTGAAGAAACGTTAGACTATTTTCTATTTGTGCGGCTATTTCTATGCCATTGGTTTATCTTAATCTATGAGGAATTTCCCTGTTTGCCATCAGGGACGTGCCAGTTAGCAGAGGGTCCTGCGACTGTGTGTGTTTGAGTTGCTCTTTGTCTGATCTTTCCTACAAAACCTGTTCGGTATGGGTGGCCCTGCAGAGGTTTCCTCTCTGTCGACATAGCTTTTGTAATCATTAAGATTCTCAAGCCTGTCCATCACATCAAGGTGGTTTATCTTATTACGAGAGTAGTAGTTACCAGTTGTCGACTCTCTATATATGAAAAGGTGGAAGAAATGGAATTAAAGCCGACAGAGAGATCCGAATGTTATCCTCAAAGTTTTATCTCAAGATGGTGGTGAGGAACTCGGTGGGTGTTGAAAATTCGGTGAGTGCTGTAATGACTGCCATTTATTCTATATTATTTGTTTGTTTGTTATTATTTGCCTGTTTGTTTAATATTTGCTTGATTTTCATTTTTAATCTATCCGTCAATTCATTATCATTTTTGTACCTGTTCTTTTTATTTTAGACGCAGCCCGAAGGGATTTTTCCCCGTCTTCTCCTTTTCTGCATGAGGGGACAAAGAGTGGGGGTTGCAGAAGTAATGAAGCGGCTTTGCTGTGGATGTACTGTGTCTTGAGACACTGCTTCAGACCCAGGGCAGTGGACAGGATGCAGGGATGACCCATCATCCGTCATCCAGGAGGTGCCAAGATGAGAGGGAGGGAAGAGGGGAGTGGAGTATGTAGGGGATGGAATGGGTGGGAGTGGTTTCTATGCCTTTGTTTTTTGGCTACCCCCCCATGTAAGGGGGAAAAAGCCTTTGGTTTATGTATGTAATATGTATGTATGTATGTTTTTTTTATTAACTATACCTATGCATTTATTTTATCATTATTTATATAATAATTTTTATTTTATTTTTTATTTATCTATTTAACATTATTATATATTTTTCGCATCCGACCTAGTTATGGACCAAAAGGTCTTCTGTCGGCATGCTCCGCCTTTGTAATCCTTTGTAAAAACAATTGGCAGGATTATGATTCTGGTTTCCGTCTCTTTATACATGCAAGTACTCGCCGCTGGAACACATCGAACATGATGCCACAGACAACTTAAACAAGTTATTTCGGAAACCAAAGCTATTGTTGAATGTACCCTGATACAAATTCAACTACAAATTCCTCGAACTCTATTCGGTTAAGACATTCACGCAATGAATGGAATAAACTTCCTGCAAAGGTAGTGCAATGTAGTAAAGTTCGAAGTTTTAAGATTTATTCAAATAAACACCTGAACAATGTGATGCAATGCCTGCCATTTATCTTATCTTTTTTATTCTTTCATGTACTATTATCTATTTATTATTATATTATTTACTTATTATTATATATCTTTTTATACATCATTATTGTTTGTTTATTAGTTATAATTTATTTGTTCTATTTGTCTAATTATTTATCATTATATATTCTTATAAATTATTTCTATTAATTTGTTTGTTTATTAGTTACCATTATTTATTTGTTCTATTTATCTAGTTATTTATCTATTTATATATTTATTCATTATCATTTGTTTTCACATCCGACCTAGTTATGGACCAAAAGGTCTCCTGTCGGCATGCTCTGCCTTTGTAATCCTTTGTAAATAGCCAACGAGTGACTCTGAATAATTTCCCACAGTCACCCCGGGACTCGAACCCAGGTCTCGCTCGATACCAAACCAATCCCGAGGCAACTGCCTGAAATTATTTGTATGATGTTCGCTGTTACTAGCGATTCACTTCGGGTGTGAGTATAAGTAGTAGTCTCACAAGACGTTTGTCAAAGAGAATTATCTTCATTCTAATCTTCTTAATTCTTTTCACATTTACACCTCTATCTCAAGATCCAGCCTCGATGAGTAGCCAAGGTATCTGTCATCTTTAACTAAATTTCCTCCTTTTTGTATCCATCTATATACCTTGAGATTTTTACCCTTTATATGAGAGGTAGCCAAGTCAGAGGCACGTACCTATTCCACCCATCTTACCCCCTTCCACCACCCCCTCACCACTCCCATCTCAGCTTCTCATGTATGGCGGGTCATCCATGGGTCAAACGCAATGCAGGAAGACACAGTACATCCACAGAAAGGAATATAATTACTCGGTGTATTGTAAGATCTAAAAGGGGCGTCATAATTCTTTATCTCACTGATCAGAAATCTGAAAACCTAATAAACATACATGATCCATCGTAAATTGAATACAAATTTTTTCGAACGTCTGAAGTATTGAAATATGTAGAATTCATGAAAAAAATTGACAAGATTGAGGTAGGAAAAAATTAACATTGCGATATGAATGACTAAGGACAAAGTGAGAAAATGTCTGACTGAGGGCAGAAACCATCAATTTTGTCTTAGGTAGTTATACAGCAAAGGTGAGTGGCAGTTACCTGTACCTTAAGAGGATCAAACCGCTATTTATGCAAACACAAAGCAATTCCAAAACAAGGAATCACGATGCGATAATTTAGAAAAATCAAATAGATCCTTTACGAACAGACCGAGGTTTCAAAGGCAGTAGGACACGGGTGAACAAAAAGCAACAGACCTCATGCATTTAGAAAAAAGTAAATACATCCTTTAAGAACAGACCGAGGTTTCAAAGGCAGTAGGACACGGGTGAACAAAAAGCAACAGACCTCATGCATTAATGGAAAGGGTATATGTAAATGTGAACGTTGCAAAACAGGATGGTCATCCATCTTGAACAGCGCCTCCAGACGGACTCTTCACCGAAGTCCGGCCCCTTTGTGGCAACACGCCACTACTGTAGTGTCCCCTTAACGCACGTAGCATTTTTGTAAAATCAAATGACTGTAATGTAAGAACCATTGTGCGTGTGCATGTTAAATAAATTATATATTGTAAATAATATTGCCACATACTAGGATGGCCCTTGTAAGGTAAAATACATCAGAATGTGATATTGTTGTATAAATGTACAAAGTAATAAAATA
>NC_134778.1:57085549-57098049 GCF_046742065.1 Oratosquilla oratoria | reverse complement strand
TAGGAATACAGAAGAAGGGCAGCTGGGCCTGTCTTATCTATGTTAGGTACTTGGGCATTCATGGGAAAGTCCGTGGACATCGATCATTTTTCCATTCGTGGACATGCTGCCTTTAGAAGAACCATGAGACCAAGAAGCCCCCGAAAGAATAAGGAGACAACAGTAGAAGAAGTAGGAGGGAGCTCGAGAAGGAGTTTGGAAATAACCAAAGTGGAAGACATCGTCAAGGACTGCAGCCTCGCGACCAAGGTCTTTTATATTTACTATTTCCAGGATGAAGTTCGAAAGCTCAAACTCGAGGACAACGGAGTCCAAATAGAGGGTAACACAAGGAAAATTAACCAATGTCAGCAGATCGCATTGGACTTGTTTAAAGCCCTTCCTGGACACAGACCTGACGTTCACTCGAGTCCCAAGAACAAAAGGAAATTCTCCTCTGAAGATGAAGAGGAATGGACTTCGCGAAAGAAGGCAAAGAGTCTTTCTTCGACGAAATGGATCGATGTCCGTGAGCTCGGCCAAGGTACTTTCGGCCTCGTAACGCTCGTTAAAGAGGACATTTCAGGAAGACTGGCCGCAAGAAAGTCGGTCAAAACCAATAACCAAAACGAAAGGAAGGAAATCTTGATCCATGAGAGCCTCAGACATCGAAATATCATCGAACTGATGTTTGTCGAGGTCTTGGAATCAAGTATCAACATTTACCTCGAATACGCCTCTGAAGGGGACTTGGGCGATCATATCGGCCCCAATGGCATGGGTGAATTCACGGCCCTGTTCTTCTTCGTGCAGCTCCTGGAAGGTATCGAGTACCTTCATTCCCAGGGCATCGCACACAGGGACCTGAAGCCCGATAACTTGCTCGTTACCGAGGATCGCGTCCTCAAGATCGCCGACTTTGGTCTTTCGACTTCGTTCATCAGCAACGACGAAGAAGTCCTCTTGACCCGAAAATGCGGGACGCCACGATACAGAGCTCCCGAAGTCGGCTCTGGGAGGTACAGAGGTCAACCCGCAGACGTATGGTCTTGCGGGATCACCCTCTATGCACTGCTTACGGGTTCTACTCCATGGACATTGGCTTGTCCAGAAGACCCACACTACAAGAAGTTCCTGAGGAACACTGGAACTTGGCCTTCAGGCTGTAGCAGCCAAGCATCAGGACTAATCCTGCATATGCTGAAGCCCATTCCAGAGGAAAGAGCAACAGTTGCTCAAATCAAAGAAAATCCTTGGCTTAAATGCTGAAGTTTCTGACCAGTGTCCTGCTGCATGTCCGACGATGGAAATCCGTTCAAACAAATCACGAAAATAAAACTTGATAAATCTTGAGAAAGAATTTAAATATTCAAAGAATTTCGAAAAAAATCTTCAAAAAATATTAAATATATAGATAATTCGAAAAAATATAAATATATTCTAAACGAGTTTAAATAATTTTTTAGTTTTGAATAAATATATATTCTAATAAGATTAATTATCGTTAATTAATATTTGACGTAGATAGGGAGTTTCCCTCAGCTGAATAAAATCACTTGGCGACAGAAATAATAAACAAAATTAATTTGTCATAAGTTTTATATCTATCTATCTATCTATCTATATATATATATATGTATATGTATATACATATATATATATACATATATATATGTATATATGCATACATGTACATATATATATATATATATATATATATATGTGTGTGTGTGTGTGTGTGTGTACATTTATACATATATATGAATATACATATATATAAATATATATATACACATATATATGCATATATGTGTATATATATTTATATGTATATATGTGTGTGTGTATACATGTACATATATATATATATATATATATATATATATATATATATATATATATGTATGTATATATATATATGTATATATATATATATATATATATATATAGATAGATAGCGTTGGTGCTCAAGTGGTTAAAAAAAAACTCTGTATACTCATTATAGTAGTACTAAACTGCAAATCAGTTCCATAGTAATTAACTCTATAATCGCAACGGTTAAAAAACAACCTCAATAACGGAATACATCCATGTCGTTTGTCGATATTACGTGTGATTATGGGAGAAAATGTGTGTCCAAAACTAGCCAGACAACGCGTCAAAATCTGCAATTGGTTATTTAATCCCACCCTGAAAACGTTAGTTTTGAGGTGGCCGTAACAGTGTCTATCTAGACTCTCTTCTGTATAGCTCAGCAACACAACACATGGCACTTATCCACTCTGTCAAGGCGCCTCACACACAACCACACATAACTGTATAGACTGCCCAGCACTGGCATGACCACAACATATACAGGGTGGAGGATCTCCACGACGATCCCGAGGTCATAACCCACTAACACCGACGCCCAACCACTACCACTAATAACGGCAACTAACATATTAGTAATATATCATACGACGGCAGTATAACTCACTTTTCACGGATTAGACAAGAATTCCAGAAAAGATCTTACGGTCTAATAAATGGAAGAAACGAAGTGTGGCAGAATTACATGCCATCCGTTGTTAACTCTTACGTTGCTATTCATGACGTGTATATGATTCCTGGTTTCCTCCGGGAGATTCTACTGACCCGAGGAAAACTTCACAGAGCAACTTTCAGTGGATGTGACAGCATTTTCTAATTCCGTTTCTATTAAAACCAGGTAATTTGATTACGTTCAGAAATATTTCTAGTTAACAAGTTGATAAAAATACGCAGAGGTTCTAGCTGATACATATATATACCAAAGGTTTTTTTCACCCTTACAAGGGAGGTAGCCAAAAAACAAAGGCATAGAAACCACTCCCACCCATTCCATTCCCTACATACTCCACTCCCCTCTACCCTCTTCCCTCCCTCTTATCTTGGCACTTCCTGGATGACGGGTCATCCCTGCATCTTGTCCACTGCCCTGGGTCAGAAACAGTGAACTGAAGAAATCTAATACATTCATAGGCATGAGCAGGCCCGACAGTGCAACTAAGTAGTATAAAACTCATGGCACGTTCTCTGGATTCCTTTTCTCATTTTGCTTCGTGACTATTTTCTCTTATACGCGAGTTCTTTTATTTCCAAACACAACCGACTTCCCCGCCTGATGTCGACTAGAGACAACTACTGAGCGTAAGACCTCCTTCGCTGTGTCCGAAGACCTTAATCGCTTCCTCCAGCCGCGCGATTTTATTCACAAGGTTGTTCCTCTCAGCAGTGAAACGGTTAAACAAAATATCAATCAACGCTTTATACCTGCACTTAAGGACTAGATTTTTATTTTGTCTTTATTCGGCTGAGTGGAAATATCCTCAACTGTGACAGGAATAGATCTGCATATGTTCAGTGCTAATAGAGATGTTGTTTGAGATAGACGAAGCAAGTCCATTAGAGGACACGGGTCATGAAAACACCGTTGTTGTAGCAGATGTGATATCAATATCATGAACTCTCACGTATTTCGCCGTGCATGAACGTTTATAGATTTCAAATCCTTTACTCTTAAGATATAATGACAAGTTTGCATGTGTGCATGTGCATGCACGTATGTACCTATGTGTGTATGTGTATGTATGTATATACATATGTATGCATGTATTTATGTGTGTGTGTGTATATATGTGTGTTTGCTTGTATGTATGCATGTATTTATGTGTGTATGTGTGTATATGTGTGTTTGCTTGTATGTATGTACATATGTATGCATGTGTGTGTGTATGTATGTATGTATGTATGTATGTATGTATGTATGTGTATATGTGTATATGCTTGTAAGTATATATATATATATATATATATATGTGTGTGTGTGTGTGTGTGTGTGTGTGTGTGTGTGTGTGTGTGTGTGTGTGTGTGTGTGTGTGTGTGTGTGTATTATGTATGTGTGTATGTACATATGTATGTCTGTGCGTAAGTAACCACTAGGAAAAGTAAACTAACGAACCAGAGCGCTTTCGTATAATTACATCTTCAGTGCTGATACAAAGATACTGAAGATGTAATTATACGAAAGCGCTCTGCTTCGTTAGTTTACTTTTCCTAGTGGTTACTTACGCATTTGTGAACACACGCTCATAGTGTTTTTATTGCATGTATGTCTGTATGTGTGTATGTATGTGTATATGTATGTATTTTTGTATTCATGTATATATGTATGTTTATCAATAATGAAATACATATATACATATCACACAAGCATGAACTAGTCGTTGTACAAATGTACACTAAGCTAAGCCGTAAGCTAACACGCGACAGTTGCATTTGTTCAATAACTTTATTGTTACCTCTGATCTGGAACCAGCAAATTTTCGACATTCAGCAGGAATCATTTGTTTTGTGTGTGTGTCGAACTGTTGTCAGGTTATTAGCTAGTAAGATATAGAAAGGACCAGTCATCAATTATGAGCTATGAGTTCTCTTTGTGTGAACTGGAGAAGTTAAGTACACGTCTGGAGACGCTTAGTAACATTTGTAATAGTAAACTCCACTGAGTGTTCGGATTCCGAGACAAGCAGCCCTTGTCACATTCGAACTCGGGGCTCACGCTGTGTGATGCGCAGCTTGATCCAAATCAGTGCAAACAATTAGAAAACGAGAGCTTTGGGCCGACTCGAGGATTGGGTGACTGTCTCCCCCCTCCCCCTGTGTCAGACCACCGTCTGTAGCCAATCACTGTCATCGTCCTCTCCCCCCATCTCCCCCCTCCCCCTCCCACCCCACCAACTCTGTAACTCTTCGGAGACGTGACCTCCAAATTCTGGAAGAACGAAGAAAGATCGAAAACCAAAAAGTTTCGGCTAAACTGGAAACGCTCGAAAGAGTACAAGACAATGCGAGACGTCTCTCCCTCTATCCCCGAGGAGGTGAACGCGAAAAACGGACTAAGAATGAGTCCGACGAAGGAAAAATGAAATCAGTCGAGAATGCAACAGAATGATATGTAAACAAAGTCTAGAGGTGATGTACCGAAGGTGAAGTTATATGATCTACAAGTTTCTACTTCTACAGTGTAATAATATGTTTATATAAGTTTATTTTTAGTTAACACCAAACTATTTTATTATCTTTGAAATACTAAAGATGTCAAAGAAAAAAAACTTTGTTTGGAAAAAAAAAAAGTGAAAAAAAAAAATCACAAAAGAGGCGTGAGGATGAAGAAGGGAACTGAAAAGAAAAGAAAACATCAATGAACAAGGAGGAGGAAGAGGAGGAGGAGGAAGATGAAGTGGGGAGGTAGGAAAAGAGGAGAAAGAGAAAAAACGAATGGAGAATGAGGAAGAGGAGGAAGAGGGGGAGGAAAGGGGAAGTAGAGGAGGAAGAGGGGGAGGAAAGGGGAGGAAGATGGTGGAAGAGGAGGAAGAGGAGGAAGAGGGGGAAGAAGGGGGGAGGAAGAGAAGGAGGAACGGGGGGAGGAAGGGGGAAGAAGGTGGGAACAAAAGGAAGAGGGGGAGGAAGAGGTGGAGGGCAATGCCCCAAAGCAGAGGTGAAGCCATGGGTGATAGAGATCTAAAAAGGAAAACAGATCGGCTGGATAATGATTCAGTTTAACATCGCGAACTTCCCCCTAATAGGATGCTAGGACAGTGCCCCCCACAAAGTACTTAGTAGCGTGGAATGTAATGAACTATACACTTGGTCCAACTCGCTCGCGGTAGAGTTCAAAGCGCTGTCACCTCGACCTCCGTCGCAAATAGCGACGCTCTAACCTGCTTGGCCAGCGAGATGGATAGTAGAGGCCAAAACTGATCATTTTACACAAACACACACACACACACACATACATATATATATATATATATATATATATATATATATATATATATATATATATATATATATATATATATATGCGGTATATATACATATATATGAGTATATATATATATACATATATATATATATATATATATATATATATATTCTGAGTGAGGATTAGTTTTCAATCATAAAAGAATACTGCGTGATTTTGGCTTGTAAGTATGTCACTAAAATCCTCAAAATGTCTAAAGCAAAACCAATGTAGTCAGTGCCCCATAGGGGGGAAGGAAGGAAAAGAGGAAGAAGAGGGAGAGGCAGAGGAAGAGGAAGCGGAAGAGGAAAAAGGATAGGAGGAGGAAGAGGAAGAGAAATATTAAAGGAGAAAGAGAAAGAAGAATAGGAGGAGGAAAAGGAACAGGAAGATTTAAAGAGGGAGAGAAAGAAGAATAGGAGGAAGAAGAGAATGAAGAATAGGAGGAAGAAGAGAAAGAGAAAGATTTAAAGAGGAAGCGGAAGAGGAAGAAGAGTAGGAGGAAGAAGAGGTAGAGAAAGATTAAAGGAGGAAGAGAAGGAGGAAGAAAAAGAAGAAAAGTAGAAGGAAGATGAAGAGTAAGATTAAAAGAGGAAGAGGAAGAGGAGAAGGAAGACGAAGAGGAAGAAGGAAGAGGACCCTGGTAGGGTCTTGTTTCCGTGCAAACAACTGGTTCCGAGGATGACGAAGACGAACGCTAAAAGATCTGTTGATTCTCTGCGAATCTTCAACTCCGTTCCTCATACTGCAGATCATGTCCTCGCTAACGCCAGGCAATTCAATTTACCTGAAGAAGCAGATTCGAGGTAAAATAGGGTCTTCGTCAAATCCCTATGGATCTTCATCCAAAGATGATTTAATCTTTTCCAAAATCCCATAATGTAAGCGCTTGGTATTGTGGACATTCATACCTGACCCGTGATGTACCAGGAATATATATTTCTTTATTTCAATAATGTAGTTATATTGTTGTTGTCGTTCCCTAGACTGTCTGTCCGAGCAGTCCCGTCTCCCCAAGGAAGGCCACTGCCGAAACTGGGTTTTCCCACAAATCCTTTATAGAGTGTATGTTGTGTTGTTTGCGTGCATGATTGTGTATAATGCAGTCTTCCATTATGTGTTGTATGGTATGGGGTGAAGTGTTACATCCTGGGCAGCTGTTCACAATGCGGTCATCCAGCCTCTGTAGTTATGTTGAAAAAATATGTAATACTACTGTATATGGTAACATGGTAAATGCAGAACAATGAAAGACGTTATGAGTAGCCTGTTCATCTTCGATCTCGCCTTCTTTATACAAACACTGCCTCATTCCATACAGGCCCCAGAGATTTTCCCGCCTTAGCTATTCAAACACATTAGGCAAAGGTAACATATTCGTCTGTTTGGAGTCACCTCCTGTAAACTCTTCATCGGCCTCCTCTTCTGATGTCCCCAGCTCGTCGGGACATATGGAACTGGTCCTGAGCATTCGGCTTCGTAGCATATCCTTCTCCTTCATGCATATTAATGTAGTAAACTGTGTATCAATCTGTACTGTCACGAGACTGCTCGTCCGTTTCGCTTCGCGTGATTGTTGGGTCCTTCATCTCATACCTCGCCATCACACAACACAGGTCCTGTACCTATTTACATTCACTGGTCCGTTGTAACATCGTTGTCGTAGCAAACGCCTCGTCAAGATAGCTATGAAATCTCAAACTACATGTGTAACCGCGTTCGGATGAATTGTATCTATTTGGAGGCGGTGGAGATGAATCGGGAATCTGACTGGGAGATTGTAGAAAGATAATTCACGTGGATCCATGGGGTTGAGTGTGGTCAGATCCGTAATTTGGGATAAATCTCAGACTATCTATATAGTTTGCCTCACATATCAGATAATATGTCAACAATGGCTCTAGGCTAGCAAGATGAACGATAAATTTAGATGAATTGTTTAAGAACGGTGTTCATATCGATATAAGGATATACAGAGAGGATCAAAAACACTCTAATCTAGTAGAAGCAACTACTGTCTCTGATGAATATTTTCTACTTCACAAACATACCAATAAGTACAATCAATATTTCATGATCCAAAAATGTAACCATAACGATGATAATAATAATAATAATGACAATAATAATAACGGTTATGATAATAATACATATACCAAAGGCTTTTTCCCCCTTACAAGGGAGGTAACCAAATAATAACAATAATGATAACAATAAAATTAATAATAAAATTAATAATAATAATAATAATAATAATAATAATAATAATAATAACAACAAAATTAATAATAATGATAATAATAAAATTAAGAAGTAGTAGTAGTAGTAGTAGTTGGAGGCAACAGATCTAATTCCTAATAAAGATAACCTTCCTACCAGGACTCTAATAAGATAAGGAGCCTTAATCGTGAGACACGTTGCTGCGGCCGAAGCCACCAACCTTGCCCTGAGCCCGTGGACCGTTAAGGCATGTAAAAATCATTACTGGGAATCGGAGAGAAGCCCAGAATTATAGCCCACATCCAAGCCAATGCGAGACCAGCACGCTACCAATTACGCCACTAACGTACTTATTCAAATTTATGACTCAGAATTTTTCGTTTCATATCACAAGGTAATATTTCTATATAAGCGTACTACCCTCGTCACCATATCCCTATTCGAAGAGATATTTGGCCTAAACAGACTCTCATACTGACGGACGCTTTACCTGATCCCACAAAGATGCATGGCGGTGATGAATCATAAACATGTTAATTGCATAATCTGCGACACTGCTTCTGACCCAGGGCAGTGGACAAGGTGCAGGGATGACCCGTCATTCAGGAGGTGCTAAGATAAGAGGGAGGGTGGAGGGGTGTGGAGTGTATTCAGGGATGGAATGGGTGGGAATGATTTTATGCCTTTTTCTTTTTGGCTACCCCCCTTGTAAGGGGGAAAAAGCCTTGGTATATGTATGTATATGTATGCATAATCTGCTTCTCAGTTCTTGCCTACACCTACTGTGCAATTTTTATTCTTTTAACAAGTTAGCAAAAGAAGATAAATGCATCTCACGATTCCTCTAATCAAAGACAAGTCATCCTTCCTTGCAGTGATACAAGTCTTTATCCTTTGTACGTAATTACGTTCTCATAACTTTATGGAAAACCTTTAGAGGGTCAAATCCTCTACAGATTCTCTGATTGACTCAAACCCACCAGGGATAGAGGTTTATCTAAGATAAACCGAAGGTCAGTGATGAAGAAAACATTTGTCTAACTCGAGATAATCTTGTTGGGAGTTAAAGTTAAGATACATCCATTCCTTACATGTTTGACCAATTTAAATCTCTAGAGAATTCTAGGAATAAATCTCGATATTATCATGACGGATAATAAAACCAGTTTCTACGGGTCTGAAGTGTCTGTCATTTGATAGAATTGAGACTTTGATAATTTAATAGGCTTGACAAGAACTTGAAAAAAAAAGAGGTTGAATACGATATGGAGGTTTAAGAATAGAACACAAATGGGTAGTTTTCGAATGGCTTGCTATAGTAGTGAATTCATTGTGATTACAAAAGAGGCTTTGAATGGTCTGCTAAAAGCTGTCGTGTGCTATTACAAAGTAACGAACAATCCCAAATGGACGGAATAACGGTGGTATTCTTAAAAAAAAATTTCCTTATACAAATCTTATATAAATCCTTGGAAGGGAAAGATTTACATAAGGAAAGAATTTTTTTAAGAATACGACCATAAGTCTTACGGTGGTATTCTTAAAAAAAAATTACTTCCTTATGTAAATCTTACATAATACCTTGGAAATGAAAGATTTATATAAGGAAAGATTTTTTTTAAGAATATCACCGTAAGAATCTTACGGTGGTATTCTTAAAAAAATCCTTTCCGTATATAAATCTTTCCCTTCTAAGAATTTATATAATATTATAAAGAATTTTTTAAGAATACCACCGTAAGAATCTTACGGTGGTATTCTTAAAAAAATATTTCCTTACATAAATCTCGCTTCCAAGGATGTATATAAGATTTATATAAGGAAAGATTTTTTTTCTAAGAATAACACCGTAAGGGGTCTCACTCATTCAATATAGAGAAAGGTTGTGCCGGCAGAGCCTAAAGAGAAATGATCAAAGAAAATTTAGTCACAAACAAAAGTTGTGACCCACTTTACAGTTCTCTCAACATCAATGTGAACTTCTTTCGTCGTGTACGTGATATATTTTCCTATATAGTATATGATATGATATTTTTTTATCATATTGGTATAATTTATTATCATCTATTTATTAATTTATTTATTATTATTATTTATTGATATTCATTAATCTATTAATATTAATTTATTAATATTAATTTATCAATATTAACTTATTAATATTATTTATTATTATTATTATTTATCTATTAATTCATTATCATTATTATCATTTATTTATTAATTTATTATTATTATTATTATTATTTATAATTATATAATTATTGATATAATTTTTATTACATTATATATATTCATACTATGTAGTATGATATATTTTTCCTATGTAGCTAACAGTTAGGCAATTTTCTTGAACAGGTAAAAAAAAAAAAAAGTTGTCAAAGAATTTGAATTTTGTATCAACCTCTGGCTGGGATAAAACTTTTGCTTGTGGCTGTATCATTCCGTTGGTAAAGATACTTCAATGTCTGTAAACGTAAATGAAGTTGGAAGCAATGTTAACAAAGGGAGTTAGGGACAATTGACCCATATCTGATCAAGATAAGGAGAAAAGAATGAACATACAAGAGGTGGAGGATTAACAAACATATAGAGCAACGTTTCTCAACCTAAGGGCTTCCCGGAACCTTAAGGTTCCGCAAAAGGTCCCTAAGGGTTCCGCGAGAACAAGTGAGATAAGCTAATGCACTTTTGATTTTTTATTTGACTTCATATACGTAATATAATTATGCAGATGATATAGCTGAATGGAGCACAGATTGGGAAGAGATCGAAGAAGACATAAAAAGGTGGAATGAGTGCTTTATAAGGAAAGGCATGAAAATGAATGTAGAAAAGACAGAGATACTGACCGTTAGCAGAAGAGAGGAACACGAATTTAGCATCACCATAGGAAATAAGATGGTAAAAAATACAAACATCTTCAAATATCTTGGAAGTGTAGTCACTAAGGAGGGTGGAAATAAGAGAGATATTTCAGAAAGAATAAATCAATTTAGTGCAAATGTTAGAGCTCTCTGGCCAATAATAAAAGAAAAACATGTACCTTTAGAAGTGAAAAGAATTATTTTCAATACTGTCTTGTCTCCTACCCTAACATACGGCTCAGAAAGTTGGGTAATGACAAAAGTAGACATAAGCAGGATTCAGGCAGCGGAAATGAGACCATTAAGAGCCATAGTTGGAAAGACGAGGAGAGATAAATAAAAAAATGAAGACATAAGGAAAAGCATTGGCGTCTGTTCCATGCTAAGCAAAATAGATGCTGCCCAGTTAAGATGGTTAGGACATTTAGAAAGAATGGATGAAGAAAGAATTGCAAGGGGATGCTGGGAGTGGAAGCCGGATGGAAGAAGGCCAAGAGGAAGACCGAGAAAGAGATGGAAAGAAAATGTTGAAGAAGCCCTCAGCAGACATGACTTACCCAACATCGAAATTATGAGGGAGGAAGAGGCCTTCCATGAGGAACATGCTGGGACCACTGACAGGCATAACGCCTACTACTGGGAGCTGAAGTAAGGAGTAAGAATATAATTAAACACGCACGACATATTCTTGATTATTGTAATATGTAATAAAGACATCATCCTATCTAACCATTTATTACGATGAAAATAAAATGAGAAATATATGGTATATGTTTTTTTTTTTTTTGCGCAGGGGTTCCTTGAGACATGGAATTTATTTTAAAGGTTACGCAAGGGTAAAAAGGTTGAGAAACGCTGGTATAAAGTTAGTTATATTCATAAAGACACCAATGCGTGCGCAAATATGTGTCAAAGCTTCTTCGAAAATATCTTGAAGAAAACGGAAGAAGAAAACGGAAGAAGAAGAAGAAGAAGAAGAAGTGCATACCTCAACGCACGTCTTGAATAAACGTTTTCAAGAAGGTAAAAGAAAAAGATATAGAAAGAGAGACAGGAAGAGAAACTAGGCATCTCGTTGTGTGTTCCCACATATCACTGACATAACTCGAACCATCCGTGCTTTCCTATCGAAAAGCTATATACTTGTCATAAACATGTCACTCAGCGTCCATTCACACACACACACACACACACACACACACACACACACACACACACACACACACACACACACACACACACACACACACACACACACACACACACACACACACACTACTCGATGGCGCGGTTGGTAGAGTTCCCGGCTGCCAATACAGCGTTCCGAGTTCGAATCTTACCCAGGGCTGAAATAATTTCATTACCCATAGATTGGTCATATATGATCTCTGAGCTCTCTTCCGGGAGGGCAATAGCTATCGATCAGGAATCTAACACGTGATCCAAGACCATGATGCATAAAAATATTATATATATATATATATATATATATATATATATATATATATATATATATATACATTTATCAACTGCAATTCACTTTAATTCTAAGCCATCAACGTCGAGTAACTTCAAGAGGCATACATGCAAGAAATTGATAAGAGGTC
>NC_134778.1:57075549-57080549 GCF_046742065.1 Oratosquilla oratoria | reverse complement strand
AGACCTACGACTACCAGGTACCCGGACGAGGTCACAGGACAAGGAAACAGGTCACTCAGGGAAGAAATATTGTGTTATTGTCCAAGAATAGTTAGCGCGGGGCCGTGAAGGTTGAGGCATTCAGTGTACTCTGTATAATAGTTGCAGGCAGGCAGGCAGACAGACGGACAGGCAGACAGACGTGCAGGCAGACATACACAAACAGACAGTCATGAAGGCAGACAAACAGATAGACACAGACAAATAGACAGACTGACAGAAACGAAAGAATGAGGGCGAGAGAACGAAAGCTGGAGAGCGAGAAAGAGTGGAATTGAGACTAAAAACCAACAAGAATAAAGATAGAATAAAGAGAACGAGATCGAAAAAGAGAGAAATAGTAAGAGAGACAGATCGAGAAAATGAGAACTGACGGATCGAGAAAGAGCGAAAGAGAGCTAGGGAGCGAGAACGAGAACAAGAGAGAGAGTGCGGGAGGACTAGACTTCCTTTTACTTTATGATCCGCTCCGACCTTCATTCGTCTTGATTGCTTCAGTTCACTGATTCCACACCTTCCACTCTCGTTCTTCACTTTCCGTCTTAATCAACTCCTCTCATGTTTTCTGCTTTCATCCTTATTTTTCGTCTTTATTCTTCCATCCTTGAGATTTTATTTCATATAGTACACCAAGGCATGTTGATACAATTATTGTTCCAGGGCTTAAGATTGCAAGCTGAACACTTGACCTACAAAACAAGGTGAGGAGCCTACACCAGAAGGCGCTGAGTAGCTGCAGCTGCTGGGAATTGGAGAGGAGTGCGGGATTCGAACGTACAACTGAGCAAATGCGAGACCAGCACGCTTTCGATGACGCCACCGCGTCGGCGAAGACAAAAGCTCTCCAGCATTTGGTCATTTCCTTCCATACTTCCTCGTTAAAAACATCAAAATGTTTAATCATTCAGTATATGATGACGATTCGGTATAACGTCTAGAACTCACCCTATCATGAGGCAAGGACGGTGCCCCTTACAGAGGACTTTGTAGCGTGGAGTTTAATGAAACATACCCTTGGTCCAACTCGCTGGCGGCAGGGCTCGAAGTGCCGTCACCTCGACCTCCGCCGCAGGTAGCGACGCTCTAACCCGCTTGGCCAGCGAACATCCGACAATTCTTTAGTATAAATCCTGACAAATATCTTAAAGGTTTACTTTTTGCACAGTACAATCGTTTCTGAGATACCTATTACATCCTGTTGCCAAATAACAAGTGCAATAACTGTCATTCACCATATGTCCAAGAACAATAGCTAATCGAAGTTTCGTACAATAAACGACGGTTACCAGCGATTTTTGAAGAGAGACGGGCGTTAGAAAAAGTAATTTCCCTAATGCCCGACTTCAAATCCCGTCGACATGCTCACCTCTTTCTGGAGGTGCAGCCTCGAGAGGCTGGCACCCGGTATCCGGCCCTGACCACGTCTTATCAGTTTTGATTGCATTTCTTACACCATTTCATACAAAGAGAGGTCACAAACGATAACTGTTTCCCTCCTCGTATCGCCACAAGCAGGTGACATGGAAACAAGCCCGCGATGATACAACGTGAATAAGAGTTCAAAGTTTCTTTCCACGAGAATTTACAGAAAGGTCTGAGGATCACTGCCAGCTGCTGTGGGGCCACGGATTTCTAGTAGGTAAAGCTCAGAAGATAATTTATTCCTACTGTTATGGGAGAAGCAATGAGGAAGATGGGTAGGGAGGAAGGGAGGAGGAAGGGAGGAGGAAGGGGAGGAGAAGGAGGGAAGAAGGGGAGGACGGGGAAAGGAAGAAGAGGGAGAAAAGGGAGGGAGGAAGAAGGAGAAAAGGGAGGGCGGTGGGCTAGGTAGGAGGGCAGGGGTGAGGGGAAGGATTGAGGGGGGGGGAAGAAAAGGGTGCACGGGAAGAAGGGGAAGGGAGAAGGGAAGTGAGGTAGGGAGGGAAAGAGGGGAAGGGAGGTGCGAGAGAGGTTGAGAAGGAAGGAGGCGAGGTAGATGAAGATGAGGGACGAAAGGGAGAGAAGAGGAGAGGGAGGAGGGGAAGAAGGAAGGGAAGAGAGAGAAGAGAAGGGAGGACTAGGAAAGAGTAGGGGGAGGAGGAGGGGAGGAGGGAGTAATGGGAAGATAGAGGAATTGGAAGGTACTCTTGGGCTCGATAGGCATAAATATCGAAGTCAACGGGGTTGAAGTGTTAACTTTAGGCTAAAAAGATACACAGACTGCAAATGAACGAAGGAGGCATTTGGTTTTACTGTAAACATTATGCCAATCAGCACAAGGGAAAAAATCATAAAGAACACACTTACAGTGCACTTGAGGGAATTATTAATTGAATTAAGAGTCACTTTATAGCCTCTTAACTAAAAGCTACTTAATCTGTTATTCCGGGTGCCAACATGCCATTCTGTGATGTTTTGTAGCACCATGTTGGTGTAGACAGGGCTAATAACTTAATTAATGGCCTGAAAATATTAATTTATGTTTTGTATGTCCATACCTCACCTTAATAAGCACTAGTTATGGCGTGGGTCTGACAACTACGAAAGCTTTCCAGGCGCTTTTATGGACATTCCAGAAATCCAGGAAACTGTATTCCCGATTACGAGGATCTGAATGCGCATTTTGAACAATTTATACGCCCGCCCGCTTGCTAGGGCTGTCTGGGATAAGTATGTTATGCAATTACCTTCTTTCTAATGGCCTTCTGAGGCTCAGGTAGACAAACTGGAAGGAGCTGCTTTGCTATGACCGGTGTCTATTCATGATCAAATTTCCCTGGTGTAGCTTCACACACAATATCAATAATGATAAGACAAACAAGTTCGTAACATATTAAGAAAACAACACATATCTCCATAGATAAAACTCCTACGTATATAGTCAATTTCCTGTCATCCCGTTCTTTTAAAAACAGCACCGTTGACACATTTTCCCCCTCAAAATTAAAGAATTACCATAATCGTCTTCCCAACAAAATCATTAACACGCCGAGCGACTGCGACGGGAGCGCACATCTGAGGTCTTGGCGCATTGTAGCTCGTGGCGTACATAATATGTGATATAATTCTTTGTAGTCGGCACCCCGTGGGAGCCATTCTTCGCATTATGCATTCTACCCAGAGTGGCTCCTTAAAAAGTAGTTACGCTTCTCATTAGCGGAAATTGTTTCCTGTCTTCTTTGGCATAAATCAAGACACCTCCTTCTTCTATTCCTCCTCCTCCTCCTCCTCCTTTCCCTCTTTCTTCTTCTCCTTCTTATTCTCCTCCTTCTCCTTTCTTCACTCTTCCTTCTCTTCCTCTTCCTTTCTTCACTCTTCCTTCTTCTCCTCCTCCTTTCTTCACTCTTCCATCTCCTCCTCCTTCTTTCTTCACTCTTCATTCTCCTCCTCCTCCTTTCTTCACTCTTCCTTCTCCTCCTCCTCCTCCACCATACATCTCGAGACTGCTAGGAAGAAAACTGAATAGAGAAGGTAGAAACAATCTTTACAAGAATATGCTCAACAAAAGGCAACAAAATTTCCACGGAAATGATCTCACAAAATACGAAATTCAGATAAATGCCTGAACTGCATGTTCCACTTATTTCTTTGTTTATCAATTTATCTATCTATTTGTCTTTATCTCTTTATTGTCTTGCATCTGGCATCATCATGACCCGAAAGGTCTCTTGTCCGTAAGTTCTTAAAGTAAATAAATAAATAAATTAAAAAAGTGATTAACCCCTTTCATACGATGATACCTATGTAGGCGTATATGTCTTGATTATATCTTTTTTGTAGTTGTAGCTGAGTGATCCCCATATGTGGTCTGGCTTGATCATATTTTCTGTGGTTATTAATATTCAAAGTGAAAGAGATCGAGTACTACAGCTATATAACTTCATATTTTATAACGCGAGTATTACGATGCATCATCGAATCATCGTACATCAGGCAGCTGATGCTGGGAGCGAGAATGTGAATCGATGATGTTAACGATCTTGGAACTCCTTCACATTCGGAACTGTATATTCCAAAATCCTTAATGCAAATATTCATATTTGGATCTATGCCATCGATTCTTGGTGTCTTTCTGAGGTCGACACGAAGTAAATATTCAGAATGAATAGTTCTACAGTGGAATTCCTTTAGAAAGGATGTGTACTCAGGAAGATTACTTTTTTCATCCAAATACAGACAGCAGAAGGAAGCACAGTTCTCTTTATTGTAAATATATAAAATTCGGAAATTTCCAATATCCAGATCAAATTTTGTAATACAAAAGTTTTATAAACCTACTTAGTAAAATACCTTTCTATTATTATGGAACTTTTCCGTAGGCGTTTTCTTCCCACATATAAGAGATTTCCTGTTTACATAGATTTCTAATAGAGAAAACTGTCTGTAAATAAGATAAATCAATGTAAACACAACGTAAAATTATCGTTATGACCCTGAAGTGTAAACATTGATGGAATGAAATAATAATTATTATTCAATTGCCTCCTTTTACATATACAACAGTAGCACAGTGAATAACGTCTTCTGGGAAGCTGAGGAAAACGTACATTTTTTTGGATTGTGGATTGTAGATTTACGATAAGCTTGAATCTTCTATGAACAACAGAATTATTCGTATCATAAATATACGACACATAGGAATGCGATTGTTGCAACTTCACTTGAAGACGCAGGCCACTTTAGTTCTCAGGGGTGAAGCCAATGACAACCAGTTTATCCTTGGGTGATATTTTTACGGACCAAGTCACTACATATTCTTTTATGATTAATGACTAATTTCCACTCCGAGACTGATTTCCATTCTACTACACTCTTAAAGATTTTTTTTTTTTTTTTTTTTTTTTTTTGCCAATTCTATGATTCCACTTCTTCGGTGTGATAATTTCTCCAGAGTTAGAAGCATTGTTTATTGCCTACAGAATACTCAAATGCAGCTCATTCACTCCGAGACCAACCCTCCCCACTCCTCCAGCTGAACATTT
>NC_134778.1:57055549-57068049 GCF_046742065.1 Oratosquilla oratoria | reverse complement strand
TACGTGTGTTCACTTTTGCAAATTAGACCACTTGAAAAAGAAACTAACGAAGCAGAGCGCTTTCGTATATTAAATCTTCAGTGCACTGAAAATGTAATATACGAAAGCGCTCTGCTTTGTTAGTTTCTTTTTCCAAGTGGTCTCTTATTAGCATATATATATATATATATATATATATATATATATATATATATATATATATATATATATATATATATGTATGTATGTATATAATGAACGTCAATACACTTTAATTCTAAGCCATCAACATCGAGAGACTCGAGGAGGCCAACATGTAGAAATTGAAACGTGGTGCGGCCAAGGACTCGAACCCGGGCTAGCACGTGACAAGTGTTGTACACACACACACACACATATATATATATATATATATATATATATATATATCTCATATATATATATATATATATATATATATATATATATATATTGCCTTAAACTATACAGCTTACAATGGCTTTGAAGAGATTAATACTTAGTTCCGTGTTCTCATATTAATGAAATGACAAGTTGACGCGGAACTCACAGCTTAGAATAATCATTTGACACTCGACCAAAACCACCACCAAACTTCAAAATGCTCCGGTGTGCAATTTGCGAAACGACAGGCGTAGAAAGACGCGATTCAAAAGACATTCAAATCCCGAGTCTTTTCCCCCATGAAATGCAAATGGCTTTAAATTTTAATTAAAAGACAAGATTAGAGTTGGTCGAGTCGGCCACATGGAAGCAGATAAGGCTGTCATATCGCAAATGGTGTGTTACATTTTAATCCCTTGCATTGACAGTAAACTTTACTGCGATAAATTGACGAGTGTGTGTGTGTGTGTGTGTGTGTGTGTGTGTGTGTGTGTGTGTGTGTGTGTGTGTGTGTGTGTGTGTGTGTGTGTGTGTGTGTGTGTGTGTGTGTGTGTGTGTGTGTGTGTGTGTGTGTGTGTGTGTGTGTGTGTGTGTGTGTGTGCGTGTGTGTGTGTGTGTGTACGTGTGTTTACATGCATCGTGCAAACTGTGTCCTGGTTTGATATTTCAAAAAGACCGACCAACATTGGGGCATTGAAAACACGTCACTTGCAGCGTGTTTATCCTTTCAACCACTGATGATGATGATGACTATAATAATAATGATGCTAAACCACGCAGACAGAAGAATTGGAATAACGATGATGAATTTGATATTACGATATACCAGTATTACTGCGTACCATCTGACAGGTATGCGTTTGGTACGCATCCTTGTATTTGGATATTCGTTGATTGTTGCATATTAGGTGTTACAAAGTGTAATAATCACAAGCAGATTATTTTGGCTACGTGCAATTTTCTTTTCATTTCACTGACCCGGGGCAATGGACATGATGCAGGGATGACCCGTCATCCAGGAGGTGCCAAGATAAGAGGGAGGTGAAGAGGGTGGAGGGGAGTGGAGTATGTAGGGGATGGAATGGGTGGGAGTGGTTTCTATGCTTTTTTTTTGGGGGGGGGGAGGCTACCTCCCTTGTAAGGGGGAAAATACCTTTGGTATATGTATGTATGTATATGAATGTACGTATGTATGTATGTATGTATGTATGTATGTATATATGTATGCATGTATGCAATCTTATTGGGTAAGGTGCTTGTTGCGTGTTAAATGTTACTTGTTAAAAGCTAATGCACATTATTTATTGTGATAAGCTATGTAGGTAAACAATCTACAACTGTGCGGGTGAAGCAGTTTGAGAGGAAGTTTCGTGTTTTATTTTCAGCGTTAAATGAATCATTTACGTCTTGTATGTTACGTGTTGAGTATTCCAAGCTACAGGTTGTATGTTTCGTGTTAGATGTTGTTTATTGTTTATCGCTTGCTGCATAAATAGAGCTACATGTTCTTAAAGATTGTACGTGGAGATCTATATCCAAGCATCTTTAAGAAGACGTTTTGGGTTCCTGCTTTTTGGAACTATTTGCAACTGGAAAAATGAACACTTTTGAAAGCACACGCAAACAACCCACCCACACATACACGCGCGCACACACACACACATTTTTATATATATATATATATATATATATATATATATATATATATATATATGTATATATATATTGAAGTGTGAAGTGGAGTTGACAATTTGAATATACTTGGCGTAGGAAAAATCACCATGATGGCAGGGGTACTTAATTCTCTCTGAGGAAGGCATAGAGCCAAAACGTAAGAGAATGAAGAACCTATGCCATCATTCCGAGTTTTCCTACACCAAATACACTCATATATATATATATATATATATATATATATATAGAGAGAGAGAGAGAGAGAGAGAGAGAGAGAGAGAGAGAGGTGCCGGTGGCTGAAAGGCACAAGAATTTCAATCTTGAAATCAGGTGACAGAGATTGTTAGTACCCCTGCCATCATGGTGATTTTTCCTACGCCAAGTATACTCAAATTGTCAACTCCACTTCACACTTCACACTTCACACTTCAATATATATATATATATATATATATATATATATATATATATATATATATATATATATATATATATATATATATATATAGACGAGATTAACACAAAATGAGGACGGTGGCTTTATTTGTAGGTCGTTTCGCTTTTTACAGCTTTTTCTAGTACAAGTTGAGATAAATATGGTTGAGTATATATATATATATATATATATATATATATATATATATATATATATATATATATATATAATGTGTGTGTGTGTGCATGCGCGCGCGTGTATGTGTGGGTGGGTTGTTTGTGTGTGCTTTCCAAAAGTGTCCATTTTTCCAGTTGCAAATAGTTCCAAGAAGCAGGAACCCAAAACGTCTTCTTTAAGATACTTGGATATAGATCTACATGTACAATATTTCTCAACATTGTATGTGTATCGTAAGAGAGACTCGAGCATCGACGAATTAAAGCGTCAGTCAAGATGTTTTTCCTCGAAGAAGGCAGTCACGTGCTGAAGGCACTGAAATTATAAAATTGAGACTTCGAGATTAACTCTGGAATTAAATCTTTAAACTAGTCTGAATTATTTAATTAAATCCGGTGAAATATTTGTTGATAAATGACGATATTATTTGTTAGATATTTCCTCCCAAGATTAGGAAAATAATGATCGAATATTGAAACTAAGGAGAAAATGAATGTAGATATTCAACCGTCACTATTAATGTAGAAAATTGAAGTTACCCTTACATTTATTGGAACTATACAAATACATTCTCCTTTTAATTTGGTAGGTCTCTTATATTCAAGATTACTTCTTAGTCGTAAATAAGTTTGCATTTATTAATTAAACAACTAAAAGACATTTGCATAATTATGATTTATTATGGCTCATGTATCGTGTGTTCGGAGGCATCAAGTATAGTTTACTGGAACAAACACAAAACAAAAAGCGCAACGAAATTAGTGAAAGTTAGGACTCGGCGAGGGACATACATCTAAGTCTGCACATATTAAGGAGAGCCCCGGTTAAAAAATATGACCAAAATCGCTCTTACTTTCCTCTTTTTTTCTTTTGTAATTTTGGGTCCCATATTTGTTGCGTGAAATAAATGAGACATTTACTCACTGCCTACGGGTCTCCTACTAGCCTCAGAGTTTTCCATACACTTGTGAAATATATCCTTTTGAGCATTTTTTTCCCTTAATGGCGACCAGCTTATATGAGAGGTTGGCTGTGTCATTTAAACATAGGCTCTTTTGTTTGCAGTGTTATTCAGAAATAAAGCTTTTCTTTTCTTTTCTAGTAAAATAATATTTAATGTTTTTTTGTGATTTTAATTTTCTTTTTCGTTTATGTTGGTAGTATATATCAGTGGTTGAAATATTTGACAGAGTTGTGTCATTATTTGAATCTATTTTGTGTTTGTATTTGACTGCTTAAACCATTTAACATACCCTACAAGTACTCTTCTGTTAAGCGGCTGAAGTTTAATTTAGTTCTGAATACACACACACACACACACACACACACACACACATACGTACACACACACATAAATATATATATATACATATGTGTGTGTGTGTGTGTGTGTGTGTGTGTGTGTGTGTGTGTGTGTGTGTGTGTGTATGTGCGTGTGTGTGTCTGTGTACCATTGTTTACACATAGCTAGCATTTATAACTTCTATATTTTTACTTGGTAGATAGTTCTTTGTAGATTTTTTCGATGTCATGAATTTTTGTCTGGACCCCAAGATCTCTGCATCATTTTTGGAGATAATGGCTATTGAAAACGTTAGTATGATTTCTTTATTTTTATTTGCAACCTTTAATTTTCTCCCAATAAAGTTTTAGTTTACCAAAACTGATTCTCCAGTGTGAAAACATTGATCAATTTGTTCAATGCATTCTTGTTATGTTAAACCAGGTCATCCTAATCTATAAAGTTGATCGTTTTCTTCTCTTAACTTCATTGCATCGTTAGTGGAAACATTAGTAAATTAAACTTTGGCATCATAACTAATTTCATACTTGTGATATTTCCATCCTTATGACTCGTCAATAAGTTACTGAAGTTATTCAGACAAAAATTGAATTTTTTTTTTATAAAAGAATCAAATCAGATGATATATATCGGATGATATAGTGTGATATATATCAAATTCCAAGCAAAGGATGTGCGATGGCTTCTTTTTGTAAATTAAAATTAGTTACAATTTGCTACAGAAATAGAGCATACCGACAAGAAACTTCTCTGTTTATAGAGTTAGGATACATACATACATACATACACATATATATATATATATACATATATATATATATATATATATATATATATATATATATATATATATATATATATATATATATATATATTGGTTACCTTTTGTAAATAAGTAGAACCTCGTTTTATTTGTACGTATGCGCATGAAATTACTTCTAATTTGGTTACATTTCTTGAGCTACTTTTGAGACCATTACTATATATATATATATATTATATATATATATATATATTGGTTACCTTTTGTAAATAAGTAGAACCTCGTTTTATTTGTACGTATGCGCATGAAATTACTTCTAATTTGGTTACATTTCTTGAGCTACTTTTGAGACCATTACTATATATATATATATATATATATATATATATATATATATATATATATATATATATGTATGTAATATATATATATATATATATATATATATTTTTTTTTTCGTATAAGTTAGCATCATTAGCAATTTTGGAGACAGTAGATACAGAGTCAATGCCATTGGTACATACTATGAATAGATATAGCACTGGAACGGAATACAGAACGAAACTCATAACATCTTTCCGGCTAAAAGATTTATCATTTAGAAAAAATTGCTGGTTGTAATTGTCCAACCAATTTCCAATTCATATTAACAAATTACCTCTTATTCCATGCAAAGTAGTCATCTCTCCTTCGGGCCAGTATCAAAATCTTCCTCACTGTCACACTACATTAAATCCACACAACATATTCTGCCTCTGTTTGAGGTAACTATAAAATTCTAGAAAGTTAGCAGCATTGGAGAGCAAAAGTCTGAGGTCATTCTGACTATCCTTTATTAGACAGCTTCTTTCTGAGTGACGTTCTCTTGGCAGCATTTCTTGTAATTTTTTTCCAACACTTTCCACCACGATTCAGGTCGAGTTCTGGCTTCTGTTTTTTGTTCTTTTTAAATACAAAAGCAAAATTGGCTAATTTCTATTCTCTTGGTACGTCCTCGTTCGTGACAGATTCTATTTTAAAGTTTCTAATAGATATATATGTATATCATTTCTAATAGATTTATATGCATATATGATCTTTTCTAATAGATTTATATGTATATATATCCTTTATAATAGATTTACATGTATAGATGTATATCATTTCTAATAGATTTATATGTATATAATTTCTAATAGATTTATATGTATATATATCCTTTATAATAGATTTACATGTATAGATGTATATCATTTCTAATAGATTTATATGTATATAATTTCTAATAGATTTATATGTATATATGCATATAATTTCTAATAGATTTATATGTATATATGTATATAATTTCTAATAGATTTATATGTATATATATCCTTTCTAATATATTTACATGTATATATGTATATCATTTCTAATAGATTTATATGTATATATGTATATCATTTCTAATAGATTTATATGTATATATGTATATAATTTCTAATAGATTTATATGTATATATATACATAATTTCTACTAGATTTATATGTATATATATGTATAATTTCTAATAGATTTATATGTATATATATATTTCTAATAGATTTATATGTATATATATATATTTCTAATAGGTTTATATGTACATATGTATATCATTTCTAATAGATTTATATGTAAATATATAATTTCTAATAGATTTATATGTATATATATATAAGATTTCTAATAGATTTATATGTATATATGTATATAATTTCTAATAATATATGATGTATATCATTTCTTTTTTACTGACATCAGACAATGTTAGCTTAGGAAATCCTCACACTCCCACGCGATTATCACCCTTTCAACAGATTTTATTAAAAACATAAGAATGAAGGAGACTGCAAGAGACCATAAGGCCTACACAAGGTAGTCCCATGTCCTTTACCACCTGTCATCCCCATCCATAAAGTTTTTTCTATCATTTTCTTAAAACAACCGATAGTTTCAATGATGACTATATGGTTACTAAGTCTATTGCATTCGTTGGCCATTCTATCAGCCAACCAATTCTTTTCTCTTTCCTATTTTGTGTAACTTCGTAAGCTTTTATTGAGTGTAAAGAGAAAAGAAGAGTGTAGGGTCGCTGTAGTATAGAAGGAACCAAGAACATCATTATAATGTACTCCTTCTCTACTATAATACATTCTAAAAAGGTTATTCTGCCTCAAGTCAGACGATGCTATTAAATCAACTGGGTTGTCTCCGTAGTGACAGGATTTGCTCGAGTCTTCGTATTACAAGTTCTTGATAAACGACAGGATTTTTTATTCAGGTGGATTTGGGTCGCGTTTGACGAGAGATTAACTTATTAGTGAAACACATGGAATATTTTTTTCATTCAGAGCGCTGGGATGCGTCGTTCCATTTACTAGTTCTGTTCTGGACGAAGCCACCTGAGAGAGGATGACTCTTCAGGGGAACAGTGAGAATGTTATGAAGATTGTCATTGCTAATAGTATATTGTGACCAACGTCACACAATTTCACTACCCTTGGAATAACTTTCATTGCTTACATGTATATATATATATATATATATTTATATATATATATATATATTATATATATATATATATATATATATATATATATATATATATCGTATACTTAGGGCGCAGGTTCTCCTTGATACAGACTGACTTAAACACCACATCATTGTCACAATTATCTATCTTCTTCCTAATATTTTCAATTCTCCTCACTATTGTTTTCACTTTGGGGGGGGGTGATCGAAAACCAACTGTTCAAAGTTATCCATTTTAATAACAAATTCGACGTTTCGACTTCAAGGAGTCATTCTCAAAATAATTACATTTATCACAACACAATCACACAGAACACAGAACAACTACATTTTCACAGACTGAACAAGGCAACGTCTTTCCATATACATGGAAAGGCTTACAATGGTGTGTGCTTATATATATATATATATATATATATACATATATATATATAGATATATATATATATATATATTGATGTCCCTGTTTGGAAGTTTATTCTAACCATTATATACCTCCTGATTTTTTTTATAATTAATACTGTATCACTTACAAGGAGTATTCCAAAAGTCAAAATAGTTTACCCAAGTCTGATAATGACCAGATAAGGTAAACCTGAAGCCTTGACAAATATGAAAATATGTGACCAAAACTTATATATGGACATTCTTTACCCTTTAAGTGAGGTTGTCTTCCATTAAGAAAAAATAGAAATTATAAATGTTTGTGTGTTTGTGTATATAATTTAAAAGCAAAACCTGAATATGAAAAAACAATAATCTATAGTCTAACGGCGTTCCATCATGGAACATCGATCTGCGACCTCGCATTACAAATAAAAACAATTCTGTTATTTGGAAACTCCATTTCGAAACCCCTCAACATCCGGAACAAAAAAAAAGGGATTTTCAAAACACATTACAGAATACTAAAAGGCATTTGCTACCCAGATACCATGCCCATCGGCTACCAGGCATTTCCTGGCATAGGTTCCGCGCCTATGCGGAGGGAGGGATTCGCTAGAATGATTGTATTTCCGGCCGAAGAATGGCCGATCTGAATCAAGCGAGACAAGTAATGAGACGTAGCTGGTCTCGAGCGGCCGCGACTGTCGGATGAAGAAGTGAAGATGGAAGAGGAGAAGCGGATTTCACCGAAATACTGGAGGCCGTCTTGGGGCAAAAGAGGAAGGCCATCCCTCAGCGGACTGGACATCCAGAAGCAACACGATATCAAAAACAATGATAAAAGTAAAGACAAAAACAAACAGATACACAACACGCATACACTGACGTGAACATACACAAACTCCCTGCCTCTGTCTGTTTGTATGTCTGTCTGAATGTCAGGCTCTCTATCTGCTTCTGTGTCTGTTTGCCTGTCAGTCTGTCTGCCAGTGTCTGTCTGTCAGTCTCTCTGTCTGTCTATCTGTTTGTCTGTCAGTCTCTCTGTCTGCCTGCCTCTCTGCCAGTGTCCCTGTCTACCAGTCTCTCTGTCTGTCTGCCTCTCTGTTCGTTTGTCAGTCTTTCTCTCTACCTTCTGTCTCTTTCTCAGTTCCTCTCACTCCTCCATACAAGATACTGGCTACATAATTTTTCTGGTATCAATATGTTAGGGAGTAAATGCCATCATTACTGACTACAGTCACGCAGCATTTTTTTTTTATGATTAAAAACCTCACCCAAAAAGGAATGTTGATCACCTATAACTCCTACTAACTCTATCTTCTGCTATCCTCCTTAACTCCCTCTTCGACCACTTCTATTACTTCACCTCAACGATAGTGTCCCCACGGAGGGCCACGCTAGTTACTGTCGTCAAAATAATAACAATTCCTTTCCTTTTTCATCCTCACATTTTCTCACGATGTGTGTGTGTGTGTGTGTGTGTGTGTGTGTGTGTGTGTGTGTGTGTGTGTGTGTGTGTGTGTGTGTGTGTGTGTGTGTGTGTGTGTGTGATTCACCATGGTCTTTGGATCACGTGTTGGACTAGTGATCGACAGCAATTTCCCTCCCGGAAGAGAGCTCAGAGCTCGTATATGACCGATCTCTGGGTAATGCTGTGACCTTACGGGCAAACACCCACCCACCTCCCCGCCCATGACAGTTGGAGTACCAACCCGCAGCGCAGCAATACTGAAATTATTTCAGCCCTGGGCGGGATTCGAACCCGGACCTCCGTAGTGGCAGCCGAGAACTCTACAACTGTGTGTGTGTGTGTGTGTGTGTGTGTGTGTGTGTGTGTGTGTGTGTGTGTGTGTGTGTGTGTGTGTGTGTGTGTGTGTGTGTGTGTGTGTGCCGCGTGTAAATTCGTACGAGTGTGAGGGTTAGCGTATGCGATCACTCTACGGATGTGTTTTGCGTTGTTACACGTAAACATATTTCCATTGGACTACAGTGAAAGTCTATGTACAGATGGCTTCATTTATAAATACTACAGTGGTAGAATTCTTCTTCGAATCGATGCGTGGAACATTCTACAGTGGCAATGATTAAGTTACATAACAACCAATGATAAAATCATTCGATCCAAATATATAGATTTTCCACAGGTCTCTGGAAAACATCAGCCAGTGTTGTACTTAGAAGTGGTTGCAACTGTACATTTGTAGATAAATAAAATGAAAAAAAAATATTACGCGATATTAATTTTCTGAAAAGCTTGCAAATTTAAAATTCAAACTAGATAAGGAGAATTGTATAAGATGATTCATATTATCATTTTCATTTTATTCACTATAATGTACTACACGTTTACTAAGTCTATTCCATTCGTTGACCACTCTATTAGTAAGCTTGTTCTTGCTCCTCTCTTGTTCTGTTTCCCTTAGTCAACTCTTTCATTCGTGTGTATATACAAAGAAATATTATCTATTTATCCTAGATGTTTATTCAGTCTTTGTACTTCATATTTTTTAAATCAATTCTATTTCATTATAGATATTTCGAATGCCAGAGAAATTTGGTCAGCTAAGAATAAACCTTCTTTTGCACGACTTCGTATCGACAATAAACAAGCGGACAAACACCCCATCTAGTATCATGAATCATGACATTACGTGCCTATTCCTATGAACACCTGCCTGTTTATCTTGACGGTACCACTTATGTCACAATAGATAATTAAAGGGAAGAGTTATAAATGGAATTCTTGATCTCACCCGGTCTCTAATCTTTAATCTAGATACAGCTCGACAGTTCATCGTAGCATGATAGACGGGAGTAGACGGGGCTGAAAGAGGTTCCTCAACTTAGCAAGAGCAAGGAATGCCTTGCTAAACCTTTCGTCTGAAGATTCTCATAGACCTACGGGGACTTTATGCACACAAAAACACAAGTTTTTAAGCTGGTCATAGCTTTGATAATTCCCATAGCAAGTAGCACTGTCCACTATAAGCTGGCTACCTCCAAAATATCTTATTAATCACGTTTGATTAGTATATCTACATGTTTTTATAGGAGATATTATATTTTTTTTTATCAAGTAAATTGTTTTAGCTGAAAGGGTAGTTTCAAAATGAAAGTATTAACTCTGAATATTAATAGCTACTACTGATGTTTCTACTGCATTAAAGTATTGTGTTGTAAGACATTTATTCAAGAACATATATACATATCTACAGTATATACATACATATATATACATATATATATATATATATATATATATATATATATATATATATATATATATATATATATACAGAGAGAGAGGAAAATGAAATTGTCATAGCACATTGTGCACATGTCTGGAGTTCGGTGGAAATCACTTTAAATAAATAGCTAAGGACAAGTCACCTCTTCCGCCACGTTACTTTGACTTCTGTTCTTGTTCTTCAACTAAGGGCAATTCTCTTCTAACCGTTACGCCGCGCATTATCATTTATACCTAAACTATAACTACTGCTAGATAATTCCATTTAGCTAATGATTATCATTATCTTTTATCAATATTATCCTTGGGGACAATATTCCGCTGCAGAATAATATAAAGGCAGCGGAATTAACGATAGAAGTTAAAAGTGGTCAGCACCTTTGGCTGAGTGGAAATCAGCCTCCAGTCTTCAATGACTCATGACTCCTAGATTATTGACTGCATAAAACGAAAACATTTAATACATCTTACGGAATTCAGCCGTGAAAAATTATCTTCACATCAAAGGCATTAAAATCATGTCCCTTTTCCCTATGTTTGGGGATTAATAAACTCACTTTAACTGCCCCCCCCCAAATAATCTCATTCACTCGAGTGAAGTTCCCTCTGCAGTGATTGGGTTAATGACCTTCATCCGGATAAAAAGAAAAAATTTTTTTTTAGCTACGAGCAACGGGCTGCGCCCGACCTCGCTACGCGGGGACTTGGCCCTTCAGGCGAGCTCGCTTCACTCGCAGGCGCCTTCAGCCAATCGGTCGTCTCCGTTGCCGTCACGTCATCACTCTCTCACCCAATCAAGGGCCGGAAGGGACGCGTCCCCTTGAGGGATTTCCGGTTTCCGGTCCGATTTACATCAATATCAACAGGAGTTCTTTTACCAGAATATAGAAGAACTGTGGTTACTATCGAGATATTAAGGACCCGTCTTCAATTCCAACGTCTCAGCTACAGCTCGGTTCCTTCTGATATAAGCTCCTCACCACGTTGATCGTGACTTTATCCCAGACACGAATCTTTGGTCCTTGAAGAGCGTCGTCGCTCTGTGTTTATTCCAGCTCACACCAAACAGGAAATGTTACACATTTGCTGGAATTCTTATACATTCAGACACATCTTGACTGGTTCTTTGTACGACTTTTCCTTAACACACTTAGTAGTGCTGGAATCAGTTGTGGCGATGCTACTGTGAGAAGAGAAAGAGGTTTTGGTGAGTTCGTCTCCTTTATTGTAAGATACGAGTGAACTGGTTTTACATGCGGCAGGAGCCGATATATATACTCGTGGTGCGTAATTACATAATTGCACTGGATTAGGTTAGGTCGGGTCAAGCAGGGTCGCACTGTCAAAGTCACGTTAGGTTGTGGGCGACATGACGCGCGTTCCATGCTACGTGGTTATCGTTGTGTGTACACACTCTTCGGTACTTCGCGAGAAAGAGCTTTGTTTTTTCTATTGGAAAACTCACTTCTCAATGTTTTGATATTAGGGAAAAGGGAGAAATTGATATAATTTATTTATGTACAACGAAAGTATCTAAAATGAAGCCAAGTTTACAAATCAAAACACTAAGCTCAAACCATTACTCGTACATACAGA
>NC_134778.1:57028049-57050549 GCF_046742065.1 Oratosquilla oratoria | reverse complement strand
ACAGCTCTCTGAAGGAGATTATGTTTGGTCTCAACGTTAGAGTGAATTAATTCCTAAACATATATATATATATATATATATACATGTATATATATACACACATATATATACATGTATACACATATATACATATATTATGTACTTCAAAACAAATAAGTTATTACATTTCAAATTACAGTATGTTTCAAATGGAGGAATCGTCCACAATATATTTCTTCTTTCCTTGTTTATGAGGTCATGGGAGAAATTACAGTGAGTTGTTATATTAGATATATTTTGTGACCTCGCACAGTATATACTAATGCTCTAAGTTCTTTAACATATATCTTAGTGACGGGTAGCTAAGGTGCTCAGTGTTAAACATAGATCAAAAGTCAAACTACCATGGTTTACAAAAAGAAATCAGGGCAAGATAATTTGCGGTCCATAGCGAGGCCATATGCAGAATAATTAGGGAATGATTTATAAGCAGATTAATACAATCAATTAAATAAACATATTCATTTAATTATCCCTACAGACCTGTGTCTTTGTACTTTAACGCCTTTTGTTTATTTTCCTGGCCCTCCTTCACCCACCATCAATATTTCTGGATCTACATCTTCCCTTCATCTTCCCCTCTCGCTTCCTCTCTCCCGCCCCCCCCAAAAAAAAGAAAAAAAAAAAAACTTCCTTCCATGGACCCTAAGCCTAAAAAGAATGGTCAATTAATTATCAACACTCCCTCCATCTGTCTCTTCTTCCTCTCTGGAATGACGTTGAAATATTTCCTTGTTTTTAAAATCCATACATTCTCATCTTCCTAATGTCTGGTAAAATCGAGTATTTTGCCATGTAAAAGATGTTTGTATATAAGGTCACAAATTGTCTGAAAAAGGAGGCAGCTACTGAGAGATATGTCAAAAGCTTTGTAATAATGAAGCTTTTATATCGTAAGTTTTGCTCGTTGGAGATTCAAAAAGTAAAAATATTCATATTACAGACTCCCCTTTCTTCTCAGTCTTCTTTCGCAAGGGGACTTGGAGTTTATATTCTGCGATTTTGCACTTGATAAACCTCTGATGTTTAAAACGGTGTTCATTTCACGTGGTGTGTTCTTTGCCATATACACAAGTTATCTTAGATAAAGAGGCTGGAGGCTGTGACTAGACCCAACGAACGTAACTCTTATCTTATATACAAAGGATTACAAAGGCGGAGCATGCCGACAGGAGACCTTTTGGTCCATAACTAGGTCGGATGCGAAAAAAAATAGTGATGAATAAATAAATAAATAAAAAACATAATAATATAAATAATATATTACAATCAGGGTAGAATTAGATATAATATAAACCCGACAGGAGACCTTTTGGTCCATAACTAGGTCGGATGCGAAAAAATCATAATAAATAAATAAAAAATAAATAAATAAATAAAAATAAAAATAATATAAATAATATATTACAATCAGGGTAGAATTAGACATAATATAAACCCATACACACTACAATTATTATATTTGTTTCCACAATTTTTTCATGTAACGAGATGTAACTATTCCTCTTCTGTTACCTGGTTAAATAAGATTCAAATTCATAAAACTCAGACCAAACTTTTTTTTTTTTCATCGAGATCTGCGTATGGCCTAGTCACCGTTGCCTATTAATAGACGAGTCGCTGAGAGCTTTCGTTTAGTAAAAGGTTGTCAAGAATTTTATTCATTTCGCTATATCGAGCAATATCTCTAGATTCGCTATATCGAGCAATATCTCTAGATTCGCTATATCGAGCAATATCTCTAGAATTCCAATGGTTTCCTTTCATCTCCTTTCACAATGCAAAGGAATTTTGGTTTCATTATCATCTTCTCTCTTCCATTATCCACCATTTACTTTCTCCAAACTCGCTCGGTTATGTATTCAGTGATTCTAATTCAAAAGGCAGCTGCGTACCGTTTTCTACACATTTTCCATCCGAGTGAAGTTACTCAGCTTTTTTATTTTTTTCCTTGTCATACGCGTCGCGCTGATGCAGTAAAACGTCGTTCTCATCTTTATTATTATTTTTCCAAAAGGCCTCATGTCGGCTACTCTAGCCATTGTAACTTGACTTCTGTTGTCTAGCCACGTCACATTTTCGCTTGTCTCCATTTGATCTCCTTCAAGTATTTCTCTAACTTCTCATATATAAGTTACATCTATCAATTTTTTACATTAAATTTTTTTGCTGATGTCATTATCAAACCTAATGCATTCCTCTTCTACCCGTTAACATTCGGTGATGCTCCTCTCTCTCTCTCTCTCTCTCTCTCTCTTTTAATCCTACTACACTTCAGGAGCTACTTTATGTTAATCTCCTCCTCCTTCACTCCTCCTCATACTTGTCTTCTACTTTTGATAATCACCTCCAACTTGTGCTACAATCCTCCTCCACCTATTTTCCTCCTATTCTTCTTTCTCTTTTCTTCCTCCTCCTCCTTCTCCTCCTCTTCCTTCTTCTCTTATTGGTAGTCTCTTTCTTCTCCTCTTCCTCCTTCACCTCCTCTTACTCTTCCTCCTAGTTTCGTTTTTCTCATCCTGTTTGTTTGTATCTTCTGCTAAACTCCATCTCCTCCTCCTTTCCCTGCTCTTCTCTTCTTCCTTTTCCTCCACCTCCTCCTCCTCTTTCTCTTTCTCCTTCTCCTCCCCTCCCCCTTCCTTCACTTCCTCTCCTGTTATTTCCTCCTCCCTCTCCTCGTCTTTCCCCTCCGTTCCCTGTTACTCTCCTCTTCCTCTTCCATCCCCTCCTCCTCCTCCAACACCTTTTCCTCATACTCTTCCTCCAGTTACTTTACTCCTCATTTTTCTGCTACTCTCTTCCTCCTCTCAATAACACTCTCCTCCTCGTACTCCCAGTACTCCTCGTGTTACATTTCTCTTTTTTCTCTTTAATTTCTCTTTTTTTCGGCTTTCCCTCTCCTCCTCCTCATTCACATCTTTAGCCTCCTCTCTCTCCTCTTCTTCTCACTCCTCTTACTCCTCCTCCTCCTCCTCATCATCATTAGCCTTCTCCTCCTCTTCTTCTTTATCCTTCTGTTCTCTACTCTTTCTCATTTTCCTGCTATTATACTTTTTTCGTGATACTTATTTCATACTACCACCCTCTTCTTCTTCTTCTTCTTCATCTTCGGTTTCCTCCTCCTCCTCCTCTTCTTGCTCTTTCTCCTCTTTCAATCTCTTTTCATCCCACTACTTTCCTCTCATTCCTCTTCCTTCCTCCCCATTCTTCTCTTCCTCCTCAGCTTTCATATCCTCATTTTCAGCCTCTTCCTTCTCCTCCTCCACCTCCTCTTCCTCCTGTTACTCTACTCTTTCTTCTCCTCTCTCTGGTTCTCCCTCCTTCACCTTCTTCCCACCAACCTCCTCTCCTCCTCCCCATCTTCTCCTATACCTCCTCCACTTCCTCCTCCTCCTCCTACACCTCCTTTTCCTCCTGTTACTTACTGTGCTCTTCCTTCACTTCCATATGGTTCTTCCTCCTTCACCTTCTCCTCACCAACCTCCTCTCCTCCTCCTCCCCATTTTTTCTTCCTATACCTCCTCCGCTTCCTCTTCTACCTCCTCCTACACATCCTTTTCCTCCTGTTAGTCTACTCTTCCTTCTCCTCCATCTGGTTCTTCCTCCTTCACCTTCTCCCCACCAACCTCCTCTCCTCTTCCTCCCCATCTTCTCCTATACCTCCTCCACTTCCTTCTCTACTTCCTTTTCCTCCTGTTAGTCTACTCTTCCTTCTCCATCTGGTTCTCCCTCCTTCACCTTCTCCTCCACTTCCTCCTCTATCTCCTCCTCCCCATATTTTCTTCCTATACCTCCTCCACTTCCTCCTCTACCTCCTTTACCTCCTGTTAGTCTACTCTTCCTTCTCCATCTGGTTCTTCCTCCTTCACCTTCTCCTCCACTTCCTCCTCCCCATATTTTCTTCCTATACCTCCTCCACTTCCTCCTCTACCTCCTTTACCTCCTGTTAGTCTACTCTTCCTTCTCCTCCATCTGCTTCTCCCTCCTTCACCTTCTCCTCCACTTCCTCCTCCTACACCTCCTCCTCCCCAACCTCCTCGTTCCGTTCGACACGCAGCTCAGAGAGACATCCATCTCTCGTGAACCCTGACGTCCCATATTCCTCGAGGAAAATTCTCAGAATCTTTTCTCGGTTCTGTTCTCTCCCTCTCTTCTGTGGTCCTCGTACCACCTTCCTGAAGGCCATCATCACCCTTACTTTTGTGTGAACACACAACGGTGGATTACGAGGAAAAGGAGGAGGAGGAGGAGGAGGGGAAGGAGGAGGAGGAGGGGAAGGAGGAGGAGGAGGAGGAGGAGGAGGAGGAGGAGGAGGAGGAGGAGGGGAAGGAGGAGGAGGAGGGGAAGGAGGAGGAGGAGAAATAGAAGTAGAAGTAGAAGAACATGAGGATGAAAATGAAGATGAAGAAGAACAGGCAGCAGTAGAAGGAGAAGAAATAGAAGTAGAAGATGAAGAAATAGAAGTAGAACATGAAGATGAAAATAAAGATGAAGATGAAGAAGATGAAAAAGAAAATGAAATACAAGTAGAAGAAGAAATAGAGTAGAAGAAGAAATAGAAGTAGAAGAAGAAGTAGAAGAACATGAAGATGAAAAAGAAAATGAAATACAAGTAGAAGAAGAAATAAAGTAGAAGAAGAAATATAAATAGAAGTAGAAGAAGAACATGAAGATGAAAATGAAGATGGAGATGAAGAAGAAGATGAATAAGGAAATGAAGAAGAAAAAGAAAAAAGAAGACTAAGAAGAAAAAGAAAAAGAAGAAAAAGAAGAAAAAAGAAGAAGAAGAAGAAGAAGAAAAAGAAGAGGAAAAAGAAAAAGAAGAAGAAAAAGAAGAAGAAGGAGAAGAAGGTGCATGTACTTTTGAGACTTGCAGCTGTTTTGTAGCCCAAACAAGTTTTGATGACTCTCCTGAACAGGTTGACACATTATAGATATTTTTGCTAAATTTTTGTAATTTCATTCACATAAAAGGGGCAAGCTAAGGATAAAATTGGAAAATTGAAGAGATAAGGATTACAAAGGAGAAGCATGACGACAGGAGACCCTTTGGTCCATAATTAGATAGGAAGCGAAAAAACGATAATGATAAATAAATGAATCAAAAATTATAATTACATAAATGATAATAAATTAGATATCAAATAGGTTAAGTTAAATGATAAACAAACAGATAAATAGTAAATAATTATAAATTGACAGATATATATAATAAATGATGATCAAGCAAATAACAATAAACAGACAACAAACAAATAAACAAATAATTTTGAATAAATGCTAATATAAAATAATCTAAGAATACATTTGTTTATACCTTAAGAATCTACCCAGGCATTATTTTTTTCAGCTCTTCAGTATTTTATTGTGCACGGAGGTGATAAAGCAATAATACCTTTGTAAGAGATCTCATTGCCATCACGCGTTGACTCACAATATTCGAACCCACCATCTATCCATCTAGCGTTTCGCCTTCCTAGTTCGCTCTGCCACCACATACAATAAACATTGCGTTGTGAAAAAGTCAATCCCCTCAGGCCAATGCTATACCAACTTCCTTTTTGTTCTCAAAGTTACTACTGGAGAACTTTTACATTCCCTGGATTAATATTATTCTATTCAAGACTTAGATTACCTAGAAGAATGCGTATAGTATTTAACTTGACCGTAACTAAACATCTATTCATCTACCTTTCTATGTGGTTATATTTCCCTCAGTTTGATAAAAACACTTTGGTGTAGAGTAGAAGGAAGGTTCTTAAAGTGTGTTAATATATCGAAGAGGTGGGTAAAGGTATTCTAGTTCCATTTTCTAGACGGCACTTTAGCTGAAGAAAGTAGTTAATCTTTAGCTTATTTTAGATAATTGTATCTAGAGGGCTGTGCAATAGCACAGTTTTCAACCCATGAGCAGGCGGTTGAGAATTCGAGTTCCGGGACCCCACTGTGGGCTTGCTGTGTTAATTCCCAGCAACTCTGAACAGGCGGGGAGGAGAACCAACGTCGGCCTAAAAAAAAAAAAAAAAAAAAGGGGGGGGACATACTGAAAGTGACAGGTTTTTAGGTTTTTGCATCGCAAGGGGTTTCTCACTTCCCACTGCGTGTGAGTGGGACGATGCGTTTTAGGTATCTACAGTGACTTGCCAGGGCAATATGGTCACGCAGGAGTCACGGTTCTTTGAGCTCTTCGAGTGTATATTCAATCACTCTGACAAGTTAATCTGAGGGCCGCGTTCAAGTTTTTCTTAAGGAGAGAAGACGCACTACCTTCTTCAAAGGGAAGGGCGGCCCTGAGAAATCACGCGTAATAAAGATTACAGACGCTTCCTTTAATTGTGTTACACACAAATAACCAGGTAATGACATAAAACTACTTTTTCGGGAGGGGAAAGGCGGCTGCCATCTTTAACGAAAGCGTTAATTGTGATTTATGTCTAAAGCATTGAAACTATTGCAGCAAGTACGTATGCGTACGTACGAGCTCTTCTTCCTACATTGTACCTCAATGCACGTCTTGACTCTATGAGGCAGAACGTAATAAAAGTAAATAAGGTTCTAGCGTAATCGCATTTCCTTATTTTTCTCTAAGTCAAGCACGCACAGTAGAGGGATAACGAACATGATAAAGTTACTTCTACTTGTATTAGTAACAGACCTCAGTTGACATTCATCTCAATGCCGTAGTATACGAGGTACCTTTCCTGAGTACACACATAATGTTGAGTTATTTGGAGCATCGTTAGCGTGTGATATGGTTTAACGTCACAAACTCCCACTATCGGACGGCTAGGACGGTGCCCCTCACAGAGGACTTTGTAGCGTGGAATTTAATTACCCATGCCCTTGGTCCAACTTCGCCGGTGGCAGGATTCGAACCGCCATCCCTTCGACCTCCGCCGCAATTAGTATGTACAGGAGCACAAAAGATTATAAGTCTTCCGGAACAGAGGCCGTATTATGCACATTAGAAAACGAGATCCATCTTCATCACTGGACTTCTAAAACAGGCTGGCCCAATGTACATTCTTTGTTCTTGCTGGACGATCTATGGAGGGTGGTGCCTTGTCCATAGGGTCATTACCTGAGCTCGGAGGAACCGATAAACGGACCAGAGAGTAATGACCTCTGCTTACGACAAAGACCCCATCCTGTAGAACCACCTGGACTTAAAGATAAGAGGAAAGAGCCCGGAGAGATAAGGCCGCTGGGGCGAAATTAGCCCCTTAAACATGGAGGAGTTAGATGGGAATAAAAGCGAGTAGGATTTTTTTCCCTCTCATATCTAGGAACCTCGCCCTGCGGGAATGCTGTATACTGAAGAAGAAGAAGGAGAAGAAGAAGAAGAAGAAGGGGAAGAGGAAGAAAAGAGGAAGAAGAAGAAGAAGAAGAAGACAAAGAAGAAATATGAAGGAAGGAAGGAAGAGATAATAAAATAGAAGAAATAAAATAAAGGAAAAAGAAGAAAAAATAGAAGAAGAAGAAGAAAAAGGAGAACAAGAATAGGAAAAGGAAGAAGAAAAAGAAGAAGAAATAAAATAGAAGAAGAAAAAGAAGATATAGAATAAGAAAACGAATAAGAAAAAAAATAGGAAGAAGACTTAATAGGCTATAGTTTATGTATTTTACTGTGGCAAATGAATGAAGCTTTCAAATAGTACTGGGAAAGGTCTTTGTATTTTCTTACCAAATTTGATTGCGTCTATCTTTGAGAACATTATTGAGTCGAAGACACGAAGTCATAAACTTAGTTAACGATATAGTGTGTTGGCACGATGTGTATATATTTATATTGTAATGTGTATATTTTATTTATATTAGTGTGATATTGTATGTATAAATTTCAGTAGTGTTGTTGTATTTATTATTATTTTTATCGGATGCCCGCAAGGCTTGGCTTGGGCAGTTTTGGCGGGAATGTTGGCGTTCCCTCAGTCTCCTTGTGGCTCTGACGCCTGCTGCACGTGTTTTGTGTGTGTTCGTGCCTTTTTTCTATTTTTTCCCAATATATTGAACTGTGCTTCCGGTGTTTCATTGCCACCCAGAACAAAATATCAAAGCTCGAGATCCAATTTCTCACGAGGCAGCACCTCTACCAAGGGTGACGCACGTTACCGCCAGACAGGTAGTGCGTTACTGACGCAGTAACGCAAGTGCCCAGCCCTGGTTATTTTCATGTTTTAGAATGAGGAATATTAATGTTGTAGTCTATGTATTATTTCATTGAGAATATTCGTAAGAAGTAAATACTTCTCCATTTCAATTTTTACATCAAAGTCAGTCAAAAGGAAATTAAAATTGGTAACGCACTGACGGTAACGCACTACCTGTCAGGCGGTAACGCGCCCAGCTCTGCCCATTTATTGTGTCTAACAAAGTTATAAATTTAATCAAGCGATCTTTACCAACAGAAGAAAATCCTCTTCACAACAAAACAACGACAGACTTCTTGTCTTCCTCAATGATCTCCTTCCTTCCATTTAACAAATTCAGTCACTTTTTGTACCCCCACTTGTGACTTAAATCCTATAGACGGAATCCTCTCCAACACTCCATTCTGCACCACGTGGGGTTTAGGGAACAATACAATCGACTGGGAAGGAGATATACGATAAGATGTCTTCAGCCGGCAGCCCCTGATATCGGGTGCCATTACCCAGGCACTAAATACAAGTCCGACGTGTCACAACACGCGAGGCCGATGTTGGACCTGTCTTCGTCAACGTCTGCACATAAAATCCACTTCGCAGCAGGAGGTGACAGCTGCGAGCTCAATAAGGCTGCTTCTCTGATTAGATGTATCAGTATTATATATGTGATGGAAATGTGAAGAATTGTAAAAGATAGAAAAGGAAATAGTGAGAAAAATAGAAAGAGAGAAAGAAAGAAAGAGAAAGAGAGGGGATAAAGAGGGGAGAGGGAGAGAAGTAGAGGGAGAGAGGGAGAGAGAGTGAGGGAGGGAGTGGGAAAGAGAGAGAGAGAGAGAGGTGGGGAGGAAGAGAGAGGGAGAGAGAGGGAGGGAGAGAGGAAGGGAGAGAGAAAGAAAGAGAGAGAGAGAGAGAGAGAGAGAGAGAGAGAGAGAGAGAGAGAGAGAGAGAGAGAGAGAGAGAGAGAGAGAGAGAGAGAGAGAGAGAGAGAGAGAGAGAGAGAGAGAGAGAGAGAGAGAGAGAGAGAGAGAGAGAGAGGTGGAGAGACTAGGAAATGACAAGGGAGCAGGGAAGAGAGAGAGAGAGAGAGAGAGAGAGAGAGAGAAAGTGAGTAGGGGAGGCGAGTGAGAGGGAGAGACTGGGAAAGAGCAAGGGATCGAGCGATAGAGAGAGAGTGAGAGCGAAAGAAAGCGAGAGGGAGAATGACAGAACGAAGGAAGAGGAGAGTAAGAGATATCGAGGACAAGAACTATGTGGGAGAAAGAGTGTGAACAAGACAGAACGAGTCCAGGAAAGAACAACAGCGAGAACGCACAGAACCGACAGAGAGCGAGACCGTGAGAGAGCGACAGAGAGCGAAAAAGAGCGAGAGAACGGAAGTGTGGAAGAGATCGAAAGAGTACTTGAGATAGAGAGAGCGCGAGCAAAAGAGAATGATAGAGAGTGAGAGAAGAGAGAGGGAGTTCAAGAGAGAGTGTGAGAGCGAGAAAGAGCAGGAGAGTGAATGAAGGAGAGAAAGAACCAAAGAGTGAGAGAGAGAGAGAAAGAGAGAAGAAGAGAGCGAGAGCAAAACAGTTAGAGAGCGAGAAGACGAAGAGGAGAGAAAACAAGAACTAGTGGGAGAAGGCAATAAAAAAAAAAAGAGAGCGAAAGAGTGAAAGAGCAGTAGCGAGAGGGACCTTGGCCGTGAACAAGAGAGAAAGAGAGCGAGAGAGAGAAAGAGAAAGAGAGTGAAACATTCAATGAGATGCAAGCAACGAGGGCTACGTTGCAATAATCTGGTGCTTCCACGCACCCTCATTTCCTGACTGGCGTGGGCTATTTTCGTCCACACGAAAATGCAGATAAATATATTCAAAACGAAAATAGTGGTAGCTGTATATCCTACGCCCTGGATTGACGCTCACACAATACAGGCAGCATTCAAACGTTTCCTCGTATTCAGATCTATGGGAGGAAGTCAGGAACATAGGAAATGAAGACTTTCATTATATAAACTTTAAGTAAAAAATCATTTGATTAAATCTTAAGAAAATTGCCAAATATTCTGATCATTTTATCCTGACTAGTATGAAGACTAGATAACTGTTCAATATGATTTCATAATCAATTAAGGATTGTGTATGAATATTTATATTAATAATATGATAAACCAATTTTGCAACGAATATAATCCACGGAAAATTTGCTATGTGCAAGGGTGAATATAAAATGTTCATAAAATCCTTGTTCATGTGGAAATAAAGACAGTAGACAACTCCATTTGCTTAGACCAAGTGTGATACTGTATGAATTTCCATATATTAAAATACATGAATTACATTTGTACTCGTACATAGCATATTCAACATTGTTGCGAAGATTATAAAGAAGTACAGAGGTTAAAAAATATATATCTTCTCCAGGATCCAGTAGTTGTAAAAAATTAAAAATAGACAAATATAATTCACGGAACAATATAAGTTATTTATATGTACAATATCTAATGTTTATTATGGCATAAAATATAGCACTCAATTTCTATTAGATATGTCATTGAATAATTGTGTTGTTTTTGTACCACTTCGGACAAAGGTTCTTCATAAATCATCTAATATGGAACTATTCCACTTTACAAAGTTCTTCTAAATTATGTCCGTGAATACAATGAATAAATAAATAAATAAATAAATAAGAATAGAAAATAAACAAATAAAATAAAATAATAGAGAAAAAATAAAATAAAATAAAATAAACAAATAAATTCAATACGTGATATTCGGAGGTGAAAAAACAAATTAATTTAATTTCTTTTGCCACCGAAATAACTGTTTACTTGGCAAATCAGTCAAGAAATTTGTTCAAACAGAAGGCCTACTATGCATATTCATGAAATTATTTTGAAGTATAGTTCTAATGCTAACCCCCAAAAATAATAATAAAAAAAATTCCATGTCTATCTTGGCAGAGAAAAAAATCTTGGTGGAACAAATGTCTGTTATCCTTTGTTCCTGATTTTACTCCTTTCCTGGAGAATGAGGAGGGGGAGGGGGTAGAGAGATAGAAAGAAAGAGAGAGATAGAAAGAAAGAGAAAGAGAGAAAGAGAGAGAGAGAGAGAGAACATGGGAGCTAATTAGATTTCATCAACATCAGCCTTGAAGGACTTGTAACTGGTAATCTCAAGGTATACTGAAGTGCAATAGCCATTCTTGTTCTGAATCTAGTTTTGACTTAAGTCAAACAATTCTATTTAGCTAAGTTAAAACTCATTCTCTAAATGATACATGGACTCAGAAATTTGCCTTACGAAGAGAGGCTTAGGCACCTTAACTTACACTCTCTGGAGTGCGGGGTGATCTAATTGAGGTGTTCAAGTGAATGAAAGGCTTTAACAAGGGTGATGCAAACAAGGTCATCATATTAAAACAACAGGGCAGGACTCGCAGTAATGGATTTAAACTGGACAAATTTAGATTTAAGAAAGAAATAGGCAAGATTTGGTTTACTAATAGGGTGGTCGACGAATGGAATAGACTTAGTAACCATGTAGTGAGCGCTGAAACTATCAGTTGTTTTAAGAAACGATTAGACAACTTTATGGACGGGGATGACAGGTGGTGATGGATACGGAACTGCCTAGTGTAGGCCTTATGGTCTCTTGCAGTCTCCTTCATTCTTATATTATGTTCTTATGTTACGGGTTAAGAACCATCCCACTTGATGATTTCAGATTTTTGGTCTTAAAGTCTGAATAAGGGCGTCTTTAAGGTATCTAAGAATCTTACATCCTGGATGCTGCTATCAGTGAAATTAAACCATTTAGCCTAAAGAACATGAAGTCTAAATCAGAGCATTAAAGGGACTGGCCCAAAAACTTATTGACGTTTTAAAATCAAAAGCGAAACTTGTGTGTGTGTGTGTGTGTGTGTGTGTGTGTGTGTGTGTGTGTGTGTGTGTGTGTGTGTGTGTGTGTGTGTGTGTGTGTGTTATTAGGACAAATTGAATTTTTAGAAGTTCTGCCTTGGGATTCGAACCCTGACCCGTGCAGACATAATCACCTTTTCGGAGGGCTTGCCTACATGGTAGAATTCGATGAATATGAGACTTCGTCTGCTGTAGCCATGGAGAGTGTGCTCGGGGACTTGAATAGTCTTTTTGAAGCATCGTTCATGGCTCAGTTGCTAGCGTCTTGGCTTTGTGATTATGTCGTCACGGATCAGGGTTCGAATCCCTTCTTCCATATATATATATATATATATATATATATCTATATATATATATATATATATATATATATATATATATATATATGTGTGTGTGTGTGTGTGTGTGTGTGTGTGTGTGTGTGTGTGTGTGTGTTTCTTTAAATACCAATAATGATTGAAGGAACTACAAATGTAAATTGAAAGACAGAGGACATCGAGGACAAGAGGTCTCGAGCCACTGCTTGACACGATGCGTTTCAGACACATTCACATCGTGACGTTCCCTAAATTGAATGAAAGAGTATCTAAGACCTTCATCGAAATGATTTTGGTCAAGCTAGTGTGGTCGTATGACCTTCATTCACGTTTTTCTTTCTCTTATTTTCTTTTTTTGTTCAATTATCCTTTCCTCTTTTCAAAATTCTCTCTTCTTTAATAAATTTCTACTCGTATTTTTTCTGCATATTTTTCTGTTTATCGCATTTGCTGTTTTTTCTTTCTCTTTTTATTTGTGTTTTTTCCTCTGTTACTATAGTTTTTCTTGTTTATTTTCTTTCCCCTTTCATTTTCTATTTATTTTATAGCCACTCCTGTTTTTACATTCATTCTCGTTCCCCGTATCATTAGGACAAGCGTAACTCCTCCAGGCTTCAGGTCGAGCCAGCAACGTTTCTTCTTTATCTCTTGGAGGGTTGTGAGGGCATTTGACTTGATTACCCATTTCCAGGAATCTTATTCCAAAAAGTTGTGACTCTTTTTCCCTTTCCAGATATTGTACAAGAAGAAGTTTGCTGGAACAATTGCGTCCTAAAAAACATCTGTTTTCCTCGTTCATTTGTTTATCTGTGTTTATCTATTTGTTTTATCTACTAGTGTTTATTCCTAGATAAGGGGGATCTTCGGCTCCATAAAACTAGGCAGGTTCCTGATCAGAAGAATTTATGTTGCACACGTGTTAAAGGCTTAAACTCAGGCACGCGGGCCTTTGTACATTACATCTCCTCCCCTAAAATTTACTCTGCAAGTGAGATTAGAGAAGGCAGGAAATATCTGGCAAATAATTCAGCCATATCTCAGTTTCCTTTAGTTTGTGCCACAAGAGTTAAGTTTATGAGTATTAATTCAGCCACTTTTCTAAGGACGGATCAGTTCGCTTTAATTAAAGCTTCCGCAAAGCTGAGGGTGTTTTTGTCCGCTAGATAAACCCAGCCGCTTTGCATTTCTAACAAGCTGTGGGCTATGGTGTTGCAAAATTAGAATTCTGCTTTGTCATGGTGACTCCCTTGACATGCTTGATTCTGTCTAAAACACATAAAATATTCTACGAAGAGTAGGAACTGTATTGAAGTCATTAATCTGATCGTAGACACCGTCATGATGTTGCAAAATTTAGAATACTGCTTTTCATGATGATTCACTTAACATGTTTGATTCTGTCTAGAATACCTAAAAAATATTCTACAAAGAGTAGGAACTGTATTAAAGCTATTAAGCCGATGGTAGACACCGTTATAATAAAGCAGTGTCACCTTTACGGACCCGAGTCTCGTATTGTCATTTTATGAAGAAAGGCTCTTATCCGTTCAAAGAAGAATGCTGATCGCTTTTGATTTCTATTATTAATTCATTCAATTCATTTTCCTCACATTCATATAAGAAAAACATCATTTAATCTATATCAACCCCCTCCCTGCCTCTCCCTCTCTTTCTCTTTCCCCCTTTCCTTCTCTCTCTTTCCCCCTCTCCTTCTCTCTCCCTCTCCTCTCTTTCTCTCTCTCCTCTCTCTCTCTCTTTTTTTTTTTTTTTACTGTTGCTCTCCTTTCTCTCTCTTTTACCACCTCTTCGGACCACCGTTCCCCAAAAGGAGGGCAGCGTTGATTACCGGCAACAAACCACAATACTTCCCAACGACAGACTGTTTTATTCAGTTTGGGGAAAAGGCTATGTGCTACGAAGATTGAACCAATCAAAATTAGGAAAACACTCACTACAATTACTTTTAGCCCAGTACCTTGAGCAACTTAGAATATTCTAAAAGTAGAGAGACATTTCAAAACATCAGTTAGGAATTAATTTGATTTGGTGGAAGGAGCTTCCCCAACTTAAATATATACATACATATATATATATATATATATATATATATATATATATATATAATATATATATATAATCATATATATATATATACACATACATATATATATATATATATATATATATATATATATATATATATATATATATATATATATATTTCATTACAGAAAATAGCAATTGATGTATTGATGATCTTCTTGTGTAGAGTTTCAAGACGTCTAACTATAGACATGGCTTCAGGAGGTAAGTTTGCTATCACTGGACCAAAGGACATGATTCAAACTCAGAAGGAAGAAGAGCAGCGTTTTTGTGGAGCCTGACGTTTCGTACACTGTGTACATTTTCAAAAGCAATGACAACGGTCACAATACATAGACTTATAATAGACTTATATACTAAAAGAGAGGAGCATAGTAAGCATAAAGAGAACCAATAGGGAATTGTGGTGTGAGGGAACCTGTGGGAGGGCAGAACGCCGTATGTGGGTCCGCCAATCAGGTGCTTCGAACGATCAACTTCATCAATGCATCAATTGCCATTTTCTTTAATGAAATCTGTCTACAGGAAAACCTGCTGCCGAAATATACATATATACATTTACATATACACCTATACATATACACATATATACATATGAATATATACATATACATATATATATATATATATACTGTGTGTATATATATATATATATATATATATATATATATATATATTTACATACAACATCAACCACATTTCACTTTAATTCTAATCCATCAACATCGAGAAACTCGAGGAGGCATACATGCAAAAATTGATACGTGGTACAGCTAAGGACTCGAACCTCCGCTAGCACGTAACAAGTGACAGTGACTTAACCGATGGCGCTATCAAGAGAGATACTGGTGTATGTTTATACACACACACACACACACACACACACACACACACACACACATATATATATATATATATATATATATATATATATATATATATATATATATATATAAGACCAGTTGGATGACTCGACTTTACTTTAATTCTCTCCGAAAAATTTCGTTCACGTTTAACAAACTATTCTGGCTAATGGCAAACTATTGTATTCGATTTTGATAAAAACCTTGTATGGTTCGGGTGAATCAAACATTTATTTTTGGAGAGCGTTTCACTGTACTGTACATGTTACATCTGTTTGTTTAGGATTAAGCTGGACAAGTTCATAAACAACATGTTCTACTCTTCATCAGTTAGTTATTTCGGTTTTTTGTTTTAGCTGTTTGTTTGAGTCATCGTTTATTTCTTTCATATTTATTCCGTCACTGTATCAAAAGAATTGATGAGTATGATATGATATTATATGGTTTAACGTCACAACCCCCGCCCCCCCATCGGGAGGCTTGTACGTTGCCCCTTACAACAGGACTTTGTAGCGTGGAATTTAATTAACCATGACCTTGGTTCAAATTCGCCGGTGGCAGGGTTCGAACCACCATCCCCCCGACCTTCGCTGCAAGTAATGACGCTCTAACCCGCTCGGACAACGAGTTCCCCCTTGATGAGCATACGGACGATTTGAATTGTATTGCGTATAGTAGCTGATAGCACGGTTTGCCCAATTGAAGATTCATGTGCTAAACAAGGGGAGTGATTGTGTGAAGGACAATTATGTTGAAGCTTGAACTACCATGGTGTAGGTAGTATGGCGCGGTATCCTGTGGTTTATGGTAATATATGGTTAAATGGAGTATGGTATGGTATGGTATGGTATTCTATCGTATTGTATGAAAAGGTATGGTATGGTATGGTATGGTATGGTATGGTATAGTATGGTATGACATAGTATGGAAAATTATATGGTATGGTATTATATGAAAAAGGATATGGTTTGGTATGATATGGTACGGTATGGAATGAATGATATGGTATGTGAGATATGGTTAAATGTGGTATGGTATGGCATGGTATGATATGGTATGGCATGGCATTGTATGGAAAAGGATATGGTATGGTATGGTATGGCATGGTATGATATGGTTTGGTATGGCATTGTATGGAAAAGGATATGGTATGGCTTTGTATGGAAAAGGGTATGGTATGGTATGGTTGGGTATAATATGATGATATATGTTAATACGTGACCTGCTGTAGCATGATGGTGTAGCCCCGTTGTTTGTTCTTTCGCATTGTTGTGTGGCATGTGGTATATGGTAGAACGATGAGACAGACCTCGCGGAGTGTGACGTGGGGGGGGGGTATGGTGTGGAGCAGGTTGGTGGGGTGTCATGTGGTGTGGTGTGGAGTTGTGGTGTGGAATTGTGGTGTGGTAGTGTTCAATTATTTGGGTGTGGATGCAGAACATGGAGGAACTGTGGACTTTCTCTTCCGCAAAATTTCCTCGGGTGGAATTCAACTTCTCTCGGCGTTGTCCATGTGTCTGGGCTTTTCTTCACCTCCCTTGCTCCCTTTCTATACCATCTTCCTCTTCCTCCTCCTCCTCCTCCTCCTTCTCTTCCTCCTCCTTTGCTGTCTTCTACCTAGCCCTTTCATTACAGTGTCTAGCTTTTAAGATCTGTAGGACTACTAATGTCTGGCTAAATGGCGTCTCAGTCAGTAAGTCAGTCAGTCACTTAGTCTGTCTCTCTCTCTCTCTCTCTCTCTCTCTCTCTCTCTCTCTCTCTCTCTCTCTCTCTCTCTCTCTCTCTCTCTCTCTCTCTCTCTCTCTCTGTGTGTGTGTGTGTGTGTGTGTGTGTGTGTGTGTGTGTGTGTGTGTGTGTGTGTGTGCCTCTGTTTCTATGTATGTCCCTGTGTGTATATACGAGATATAAATGTGTGTGTGTGTGTGTGTGTGTGTGTGTGTGTGTGTGTGTGTGTGTGTGTGTGTGTGTGTGTGTGTGTGTGTGTGTGTATGTTTATGTATGTGTGTGTGTGTGTGTGTGTGTGTGTGTGTGTGTGTGTGTGTGTGTGTGTGTGTGTGTGTGTGTGTGTGTGTGTGTATGTATGTGTGTGTGTGTTTTGTGTGTGTTTGTGTGTCTGTCTGCCTGTCTATCTGTCTCACTACCTTGATCCAACTCACTCTCCCCTTACACCTCATCCTATATTCAAGAATTTCTTTCCTCCTCTCTCGCCTCCTTCCTGTTTCCTGGCCCCTCACTCTTCCTATTCCCTCGCCACCTTTCCGCCCTCCCCTTCTATTTCCCCTTCTTCCTCTCACCCTCCCCTTTGTCTAACACTCTCTCTCCCCTCGCTCTCCATCCCGTTTCTCAATATCTCTTCTCTCTCACTTCACTTCCTCCTCTTCTTTATCCTCTTCCTCCCCCCGGCCGCATCTCCTCCCATCTCGACCCTAATCCGGGTCTCCATGATCTCCCTTCCTTGTCCGCCCTCTACCTCCCCCCAGCTGTCTCCATACCCTTCTCCTCCTCCCCATCCACGTCCTTCCCATATAGACACAAAGAGAGTTGAGGACATTTTCCCTTCCGTTTTGAACAGCAGTAATTAGGGGGAGGGGGTGGGTGGGTGGGGAGAGAAGGGGGAGATGGGGGGGATGGGGGGATGTGATAACTGTCCTCTGCCACGGAGGAAGTAAAAGTTGAGGATGGAGATGTTAGCTCTGTGGCCAATGTGGTTGTAAGTGATTGTCTAACCTTTCGTGCAAACGTACGGCTGAACTTGTTAAACTCGGGGGTCAGCGGAAATAAGCTTACATGGTTTTTTTTTTGGTGTTATCCTCGGCAATGGTACCTGTAATTTTGAACTATGTGTTTTTTGTTTTATTTATCTGTATTTGATGTATCTGATTTATTGCCAAATAAACGTTTATTATTGTTATTATTATTATTATCATTATTATTATTATCATTAATTATCATTATCATTATTATTATTAATGCGAAAGCATTAATGGCTTCATTTTAATGCAATGAAGGTTTGTCGATGGTGTTTGACAACCAAATACCCTATTCACACGGTCAAACATCACTTCAAACACTTGTTTGACAAACCGGGTTTGTCAAACCGTTTGGCCGTCTAAATGCCCCTTAAGACTTAGAAAGCTAATATGACCTACCACTACTGTGGACTACACTATAAAGTTATACAGAGCTTTCTAAGATCTCAATCTCCTCGCCACAAAATTGGACAGAATGAACTGTAAATTTCAATACTGTCTGACAGCAACAACAACAAAAATAATAACAATTAACAATAATAATAATAATAATAATAATAATAATAATAATAATAATAATAATAATAATAATAATAATAATAATAATAATAATAATATAAATCCAGCGGACAAAATTCCAGCTTCTCCCCAAAACCATCTCATATCAGATTAATCTATAAGATTAGGTGTCAGGCCATTCGCCAGTTATCATATCATCTTACATCATGTTAAGAAAATATATACAATTTTTGTGATTGCAAAATAGAATAACATGACAAAATAACATCAATGGTTGTTGTTTCACAGCAACATGAGTACACAACAACAACAAAGATATGTCGTAGCGCATTTGTAAAATAATACTGATGGCCCACTTTCGGAGAAGAATAAGCGAAGATATAGAGATCAGTATATTTCGATAACTTATCTGCTGAAGAGGATCACAGTAAGTGATCGAAATATACAGATCTCTATATCTTCGCTTATTCTTCTCCGAAAGTGGGCCATCAGTATTATGAGAACACAAGTTGATTAATTTTACTACTCATCCATTTCGTTTTGTTCTTGGCAGACGTAAATTGTTTCATCGGGATGTAATCCCTATGTATTTCCTTGAGGTTGTCTACAAAATAATTACACTCTTCATCTAAATTTGTACTAATTTCTAGGAGACCTTGAGAGCTGTTACCTGTTTGAGAATTCATGAACCTCACCACGGCCTAAGTCGTTCCGTTTTTAGGGTCGTGGTGGCGCGATGGTACGGCCTTCGTCTAATAAAAACAAGCCGCTCAGGCGAGGGTTCGAATGACATTAGGAGAGTTTATTTCCAAAATGTCATAGTGACACAAACAATAATGTGTACATAAATGAGGCAGAGTTTTGTGAGGATGAAATGAATTATTATATTGGATATTGTATCTAATGTCTCAATCTGACATTGGAATCGATTTACTATCTATTTTGTTCTATTTTGTTTATTCTATTTGCGAGACTTTTCTGTATTTTCGTCAAATGGACACCAGCTAGGGAAATCTAGCCACTCGGAGTGTAAACAATGTGTAAATCCTCTAAGTATTCGGCAGAACGAGTTCTACACACATTCATGTCTGATACTAATTACCCATCAGCTGTTTCTCCGAGTGCCTATTTTGGATCACAGGCTTGGAGCGGAGGTTCTTCGAATTTTGGTGAGGTCAGAGGTCATTCGCCGATTCCCCTTACATTCCTCTTACACTCCTCTTCTTATTCTTCCTCAAGAGAGCTCTAATTTACCGTTTCACTGTCCTATGAAGGTCCAGTTTCCCAGCCTATCTAGTAGCATGACACTTCTCTATATTCTCTAGTCCAGGGGTTCTCATTAGGGGTGAAATTCACCCCCAGGGGGGAATTTTGGGATTTCTGGGGGTGATTTGTGACCACAGTCAGCTTACGGGGTGAGGAAAGCAATTATAGGTTTTGGCCTATCTGGCCTGTCACCTGGGCTGGATTTATACTAATTTGGGAAAAATATATACTAATTTGGAAAAAATAAAAGGGTTTTTAGTAATATTTGCATATTATTTAGAATGCACCTTTTGAAACAGACAATCTTGGAAAGGAGGGGGGGAATGACATTCTGACAAATGGTGAAAGGGGTGAATGGGCCAAGTAAGGCTGAGAACCCCTGCTCTAGTCTCATCCGACGCGAAACCACTCCTCTGTATTGGATATTTCCCAACGCATTTCTCCACGTATTTCAATTTCACTTTTGAGTGTATCCCAGAGTTCCTCAGGGCATTCAAGGTGAAAAAAAGAGAGAGGAAACTGCTACTATATACATTCACTGCAGTGGTGTACTAATTATCTCTTGTTTATTGGGTTGGGTCAAGTTAGCCATGTGGCATCAAATCATGCCATCTGGGTTTCGGGTGCATAATCAGTACGATTCGGCGTCAGGTCGCGCGTCTAGGTCGGTTTGTGTCTGACTCCAAGAGTCCAGTCTGCCAGCTCAATCGATTTGCTTCTCCGAGCCAACACCCGCTCTGTCCTGAATCAACGACTGAATAGGCGTGTTGCTGACTCAATGGGAGTTAACAAAGTATTAACAAAGGATTACAAAGGCGGAGCATGCCGTCAGGAGACCTTTTGGTCCATAACTAGGTCGGATGCGGAAAAAATTATAATAATGCTAAATAAAAATAAATAAATAAAAATCATAATAATGTAAATGATAATAAATAAATTAAATAAATGCATAGGTATAGTTAAACAACAAACAGGTAAATAGTAAATAACAATAAATTAACAGACAACTAATAATAAATAAAAACCAAGCAAATAATAAACAGACAAATAATAACAAACAAATGAATAATGTAAAATAAATGGCAGTCATTACAGCATCTTGCTTAGGTGTTTCTCAGCTCAACCTCAGCATTGGGGCATTGTTCAGGTTCCAGGATTCCTGCATTCCAGCCCTGCATGGCAGCCATGCACGCCAAATACGTGGGTTAATGACCCATAACGAGTTTGGATGGCTATTGCCTCGTAGGGAGTTTGTATGTCCATGTATGTTGTTGTTGTTGTTATTGTTATTATTATTATTATTATTATTATTATTATTATTATTATTATTATTATTATTATTATTCTTTTATCATTATTATTATTATCATTATTACTATATTATAATTATTACCAATATTATTAGTTATTTATTATTATCATTGTTATCATTTCTCATTATCATCATTATGATTATTATTCATTATCATTATTATCATCATTATTAATATCATTATAAATATCATTATTATCTTTACCATTATCATTATGAATATCATTATTATTAACATTGTTATCATTATTATTATCATTATTATTATCATCATTATCATTATCATCATTATTATTATTATCATTATTATTACCATTATTATCATCATCATTATTATTATCATGGTTATCATTATCATCATCATTATTATTATCATTATCATTATTATCATTATTATCATCATTATTATCATCATTATTATCACCATCATTATTATCATCATCAGTATTATTACTATCATTATTATTATTATCATTATCATCATTATTATCATTATCATCATAATTATTATCATTATTATTATTATCATCATATTATCATCATCATTACTATTATCACATTATTATCATCATCATTATTATCATCACCATTATTATTATCATTATCATTATCTTCATCATTATCATTATCATCATTATTATCATCATTATTATCATTATTATTATTATCATCATTATTATCATCATTATTATTATCATCATCATTATTATTATCATCATCATTATTATCATCAACATTATCACCATCATTATCATTATTATCATCAACATTATCACCATCATTATTATTATCATCAACATTATCACCACCATTATCATCATCATTATTATTATTATTTTTACTATCATTATTATTATCATTATTATTATTATTATTATTATTATTATTATTATTATTATTATTATTATTATTATTATTATTTTTATCATTATTTTTACCATTATTATTATTATTATCATTATTATTATTATTATTATTATTATTATTATTATTATTATTAGTCGACCTGCAAAACACCCAACTCACCGTCCTTACTGACAGAAAACCAGTTAGTCAAATTACTGACAACCATGCACTAGTTAGTACTGGGTATAATGATACCAATAGATGGACAATTATGCCTCACTTGGTGATAAAAGAAATACTATACAAATCTTTTGATAAAGTGACACGTTATAATTTGTTCTTTAAAAAAAAAAAAAAAAAAAAAAAAAACGGGGTCAAGCATCTCAGTCCATGGCTGAACTCTCGGTTGAATAAAATCGTCTGTCGTAAGTCAGAAC
>NC_134778.1:57020549-57023049 GCF_046742065.1 Oratosquilla oratoria | reverse complement strand
ATAAAGTAAATGGTCTCCTATCAGCGCTTTTTTGCAATATACACCACTGATCTCACCCAGTATGACGTCACCTAAAGCCGGTGATGCTTGCACGAATGTACAGCTGTGGATTTCAAAACCCGTCAACAGTCTTATGGTATAATCTTAGCAAGTGGTGGGTACCACCGCAAGGGACTGGCTTAATTTTGCTTTATTTGAATGCTATACTATTAAACATATTTGCAATGTAGTAAGCATTCATTGTCACACAACGGGTCACACAACGATAACATGATATTGCTGTCGAATTTTGGGATTTGGCGTCAACCCCTTCGTGTTACTTTTTTTTTTTTTTATAATAGGGCAACATGACAAGTGCCAGTAGATAGTGGAATTATGGGAAAGACTTCTGGAAGAGAAAGCTCCCCGACGTCCGTCTTCTCGGTCGGTCCATCACTTTCACACCCTCCCCTCTCATCTTCATCCTCCTCCCCCGAACAGAATAATAGCCCCATCCTTACAGAATACGTATAACAATTGAAAATTTCCTTCTAAATGTATGGAAAGATTTACGGAAGTTTGCAAACTACCCTGGAACTGTGAGGTCCTAGTAATCTTAATTCGAGGTAACAGTTTTAAAGTGTACGTGTAAGCTACGTTCACGCCGCCAGATACGGGCATGAGTTTCTTCAACTTTAGATACACTTTGGTAGCTTTAGGACTGGATTTTTGACATAAGTTTGGAATAGCGGTTTCTTGCTGCGGATATAAACTACATTAATTCATTTTTTTTCAGGGTAAGAATATGAGTTTACCATTTAGTGGCAAAGTCAAACTGATCCCTCACTTCCACCACTAGTCTACTCTCAGGATTTGAACATATGTTGCAATGTTCCAACCACAAAGGTCAAAATGTATTTATTTCGTGTATCTCTCTTTTACAATTCATACAAATTCATGCCGACAGGAGACCTTTTGGTCCATAGCTAGGTCGGATGCGATTTTTTTAATGATAAATAAATAAAATAATATAAATAATAAAAAAAAAATGCATAATAAATAAACAGGTGCGCAACCCAAGGAAATATCGAAACTAAACCCAGATTGGCATTTTGAGTCTTGTGGTGCTATACAAAGGAAGAATACTTGCTTCCCGCCTCATATTCTTTTGGCGTTGGGTGGTGACCTGAACGGAGGTAGATTAGTATGATTCTTGTGTGTTTACGGAAAACTCCCCCTCTCTGTGTTAATGTACAGAGTAATTAAATTCATTAAATTGTTTGGTCTTAACAATTTATATATATTTTCCCATTTGCGTGTGTATGAATGGAATTGCTAGAGCGCGCTGGGAACAAATTTTTTGTATATATTTGCAAGTAGTGTTCTGTAGGAGCGAATTTACTCAGGAACCCTGTAGGATGTGGCTGTGATGTGGTGTGAACGATATGTTGATTCGTAGGATCTTAGAAATAGTTGTTACTCCATCATTTCTGCGTGGTCCTATACGAGGGAAATATTAAATTTTAATGCGTAGACACTGTGGACACCTTATGAATAATTAACATTCTTAAGTGGAGGAATTTGATTTAATTGTATATAATTAAGTAATTAATGACTGTGTTCATTTGAAATGAATTGTTAATCTAGTCTTCATGTTTACCTTTGAATCACATTTTTCGAACAAGTGCTGTTTCCATTTCCAGCAAAACTGGAAAACGGTAAAAATGAACATTCTGTCCAGTGAGGCAATCATAAAAACAAAATCCTAGTTCATTCATTCTACCAAATTGTATACAACGCGTTTATGCCTGGCTCAGCCTCAAAATGATATTCAAAGCGATTATTTCGACTTCTGCAACAGAGCCTGGAAAGGGATCGAAGTTACATGTGCCATGATGATTCCCAACCCCGGTAGATGGTTGTCGGTTCAATTACCTTGACAGACCTAATTACCTACACCAGAGGAACCACTGTCCGTGCAAAATGCTTTAGCTTAAGCGGAATATTTCGAATCACTAGAGTAAATCATTGACAATATGGAGCTACAGGACACCACAGGATCTACAGAAATACACTTGATCTAAGGGACTCCACCGGATTTACAGGACTCTATCGGATCTACAGGACTCAAACGCTTTATTAACAAAATGTCGATTTGATTATTTTAGAAACTGAGAGATTTTTTTCTAAGTTATTTCTTATATTAAAATACTTTTCTCAGAAACCAATTGCAGGTAGCTGGTAGGGGTGGTACTGAAAAATGGACGACAGAGGCAATCGCCTCTTTGCTTCCCGTTTTCGAAACTTCAAGTTCATCTGGATGTACAGACTCCAAGGCAGTCCGAGACGGGCCCAAGGCTTCTGTACATTGACCTCAATCTCTTCCATCGATTTATAGATGGAGAACTTGCAGTTGATGACTGCTCCCCACCAACTATTTTCAGTCGGTAGCATAGAAAGTCTCATCATCATCATCATCATCATCATCATCAAAAAAAAAAAAAAGTAAATTCCAGAGATG
>NC_134778.1:57015549-57018049 GCF_046742065.1 Oratosquilla oratoria | reverse complement strand
AGTATTGCAGACCCGGTGGAATCCTGTACTTCCTCTCGATTCCTGTAGATGCTTTGGAGTCCTATAGATCCGGTGGAATCCTGTAGATTTCGTGGAGTCCTCAAGATTCGGGGGAGTCCTATAGATCCGGTGAAGTCCTGTAGATCTGGCGGAGTCCTTGAGATCTATAGGATTTGGTGGATTCTTGCAGTGTGTGTGTGTGTGTGTGTGTGTGTGTGTGTGTGTGTGTGTGTGTGTGTGTGTGTGTGTGTGTGTGTGATCTTGGATCACGTGTTGGACTCGTGATCGACAGCTATTTCCCTCCCAAAATAGAGCTCAGAGTTCATATATGAACGATCTATGGGTAATGCTGTGACCTTACACTCACATACACACCCAATTCCCCGCCCACGAGAGTTGGACTATAGACCCGCAGCGCAGAGATACTGAAATTATTTCAGCCCTGGGCGGGATTCGAACCCGGACCGCCGTAGTAACAGCCGGTAACTCTACCAACTGCGACATCGAGTCGTGTGTGTGTGTGTGTGTGTGTGTGTGTGTGTGTGTGTGTGTGTGTGTGTGTGTGTGTGTGTGTGTGTGTGTGTGTGTGTGTGTGTGTGTGTGTGTGTGTAAAACCAAAGCATTACCCTTAGGGCCGTGAGTGAGCTCTGAGCTCTCATCCGGGAGAGTTATATTTGTCGATTACGAGTCCAACACATGATCTAAGAATGTCATGAATTATATACACATACGTACACAGGCACACGTAAAAATGAAGTCTATAATTTTGTTAAAGCCATTTTTCATTTACACTAGTAAATTCTGATTATTTTTAGTAATCACGTATGACGTCAAGTCTCGCGATTTTTTGTTTATTAAATTTTTAATCTCTTTTTGAAAGACTAAACTAGTTTTGTAAAATTCTCGTCGCACTTCTGAAAATCTGACATTATAGACATTTAAAGTTTTCTCCGACTTGGAGTTTCTAACTCAATTACCACGAAACATTTCGTTTGTACTTATCGTCTTCCAGTCGCTTCTCGAAGCTTCTTCGGGAGCTCTAATTAAGCGATTGAGCATCGCTCATCTGAAGAAAATTTCCTGGTAATAACCAAAATCGTACGACAGGAGTCTTCGTGATGAGATCTTCTGGCTAAATAAAATTGCTTGGAGGAACAGTAGCAGAATCAAACCAAACAACCCAGCATTAACATGCAAGTCGAGGATCTGCAGGACCGTTTATGATGAGACTAATTATGCGATTGAGCACCTTTCATCCAAAGAAAATATCCTAGTAATAATAAAAATCTTACGACAGAACTCTTCACGATGAGATCTTCTAGCTAAATAAATTCGCTTGATGGTTGCATAAGATACAAAAATACAATGTTGCATAGAATATAAAAACACAATGTTATTTTGGCTGAATCAAGTCCAACTGGCTTAACCAAATCGACAAGTACATTTGATTTAGTCTATTACATCTAGACAAACTCAAGATTAGGGATGAAGGGTCTCCCTCTCTTCCTCTAAACTCACTGGTTTATATGCAATGCAGTGAGGCATAGCTCTTTCACAATGTACCCCGACAGCCAGAGATGGTCTGCCCACACCATTTCATCTTACTCAAATTTAATTGTGAATGAAATACAATGAAAACGAAACAGACAAGACCGGTTTCAATCGTGAAAAAGTGCAACGCATAGAAATGCTTCTCGTCGAATACTATAGATTAGGAAGATATTTGAATTCAAACCCAAGACACAGTTGCTCATTGTCCCATATCCACTGTAGTCGTTCTTGCCGAGCCATCAGCCATCACGGTGTCATGTAATAATCATCTTAATGTTCGACACACGCTCTCTCTCTCTCTCTCTCTCTCTCTCTCTCTCCCTCTCTTACACACACAAACATACGCGTGCGCACGCACACACACACACACACACACACACACACACACACACACACACACACACACACACACGAATTTAACATACAAACAAAGATTGGATAAACTTAATCTACCAACCCTGGAACAAAGAAGAGAAAGAGGCGATCTGCTAACCATCTACAGAACTATGAAAAGGATGGATTTTTTTTTTTATAAAGATGACCTACTGAAGTGGGACAGAAGAAAAACACGAGGACATGAGAAGAAACTTAAAAAAGACAGTTACAGAAGAGACCTGAAAAAATAGCTTCCGAAACAGAGTGATAGATATCTGGAACAAACTGAATGAGGAAACAAAGAGTGCTAAAACTATACAAGATTTAAAGAACAAACTGGATGCGGAAAGATACAAAAGCGGGTCACTACGAGCATAGCTCTCTTCCCGTAAAATACAACTAGGTAAATACAACATACACTCGATGTCGCAGTTGGTAGAGTTCCCCACTGCTACTACAGCAGTCCGAATTCGAATCCCAACCAGGGCTGAAATAATTTCAGTATCGCTGCGCTGCGGGTAGTTACTCCAACTCTCGTGGGCGGGGAGTTGGGTGTGTGTGTGAGTGTAAGGTC
>NC_134778.1:57005549-57010549 GCF_046742065.1 Oratosquilla oratoria | reverse complement strand
CATTCACATTGAGTATAATCTTACACGCACATATACCCGAGGAAACAATTACCCAGTCACACAGAGTGCACCTGGCGCACAAACAGACCCATCGTCGTCAGCGGGAAGCTGCTAAGCTATACATTGTCCAGTTACATATGAATGTAATCTTGCCGGCTTTGCATCCCATTTTCTATGCATTTCGAATTTCATTACATGTTAAAGCCTCTGCTTTTGGAGCTTCTTCTCAATTTCCTTTACTCCAATATTCATTGCGAGCTCATTTCAACCTTGCCGTAGATATAGAAGATAAGGTGGTACATAAATCGTGTATTTTTTTTTTTACTCCTTAAGCAAACGTACCTCATATTTCATCTTCTAATCTCTTGGATGCGGTGACATATCTTGTACACACACACACACACACGTACACACATTTACACACACACGCACACGTACACAGACAACGAACGATTTCAACACAGTTATTTTACTTGGAATTCCTTCTGGTTCAAGAGGTGAACTGATTTATCGCAGTAGACGGAATCTGGCCTCTCTGTTCAACAACATGTGTTTATACGGCCCCTCCGTCATTAGTATATGTATATATATATATATATATATATATATATATATATATATATATATATACATATATATATATATATATATGTATATATATATATATATGAGGACAGAGAGGAAACGGAAACACGAGAAGAGCTTTGGTTTTTATTACCGACGTTTCGACACTGGTCTTTTTCAAAAGACCAGAGTGGTGTGATTGCTTGCATATATACATACATACATACATATATATATACAGTATATATATATATATATATATATATATATATATATATGTAGGGACGTAAATAAGAATTTTATCACCTTTCCTGATGCCTGGTGCTTGTAATCCGTCGAAAAAACCCTCCAGTTTTTAAAGGATTCAGACCATCTTGACACACCTCTACACGAGCTCATGAAGCACACATACGTTTGAGGTCTTTACTAACAGATCCCATGCCTCCCTCACCTTCATCGTGTTCTTTCCTCTTTATCTCACTCTCTTTCCCTTTCTTCTCTCTCTCTCTCTCTCTTTCTCTCTCTCTCTTCTCTCTCTCTTTCCCTTTTTTCTTCTTTCACTCTCCCCTCTTTTCCTCTATTCCTCTTTTATTTTATAATCTCTTTTCCTCTCCTCTCCCCCACTTACCCTCTCCTTCCTTTGCTCTCCTTCTTTCTCTCTTTTCATTTCTTCTTTTTTTTCTCTTCCTTTCTTCTTGCATATCACTCTTCTTCTCTCCCTCTTTCCCCTCTCTTCTCTTTTTCTCTCCCTTTATCCAAATCTTCTATATCCCGGTTCCTTACTTCTCTATCACTTATTTCCTCTTCCATTTCCTTCATCTGCTATTTCATTGGCTGCTACGTCTATGAATCCTTGGCGTGATATTATCTCCAGGAATAAAAGTACCAATTATCGATTATCAAATGCGAACATTCTCTTATGTATTCATCTCTTCTCCTTTCCTTCTCTCACTCTCTCTAATCTTCTCTCTTCCTCTCTCTCTCTCTTTTCCCTCTCTTTTCTTCTCTCTCTTTCTGTCTGTCTCTTTCTCCCTTTCTTGATCTCTTCCTCTTACTCGTTTCCTGTCTCCTCCTTTCTCTTCTTTTTTCTCTTTTTCTCACCTTCTTCCTCTCTCTTACTCTTACTCTCTCTCTCCCTTCTCCCACTCTTTTTTAATCTCTCTTTTTCTCATCCTCCCATGCTTCTTGATATATTTCATTTTCTCTTTGTTTCTTTCTCTTTTTATTCGCTTCTTTCTTTTATCATCTCCTCTCTCTCTCTTCCCATCTTCATCTCCTCTTCCTCTTTCCATTTCTTCCTCTTCCTTTCTCTCTCTCTCTCTCTCTCTCTCTCCCTCTCTCTCCATATCCTTTTCTTTCTCCATCTCCTCCTCTTCCTCTCTCTCTTCCCATCTCCACATCCTTCCCTTCCTCTCTCCATCTCTTCCTCTTCCTCTCTCCCGCTCTCTTTCTTCCGCCTGTCAATCCAAGCTGCCTCTTAAGTCAGCGCCTGCTGCTGCTCAGAAATGCAAAAAGGTGCCCAGATGTTCTGTTGATAACTGTGAATATTGCAGCTCCTGTGTCGGCTCTGCAACGACAGCTTCAGAGCTGTCAAATCTTCTCCGAGTATTGCAGAGACTTTCATGTGTACTCTTCAGAACACGTGCACAAGAATTCATGAAGGCACACACTCGAATATATATGTATATATATATATATATATATATATATATATATATATATATATATATGTATATATATATATACACGAGTATATGACATGTTTGAGGAAGTATATACGATGAATCAGTCATGAAAATTACGAGAAAAAAAGTATGTTATATATTTACCTATGCTTAAATGCACTGACGTATGGTCTTGTATGTGTATATATATATATATATATATATATATATATATATATATATATATATATATATATATATATATATATATATATATGGAGATGAACGCTATCAACAGTCTCCAAATATCTGCAGACACCTAATATTCCGAACCAATAGTTCCAGACCTTAAAAATTCCAGACACAATAATCAGTAATGATTTGGTATGATTTTCATTTGATATCCATATGTATGCATTATGTATATACATGTATATATGTACGTATGTATGCATTATGTATATATATGTATTTATGTGCGTATATATTTATATATGTAGGTATTTATGTATGTGTGTATGTATGTACAGTATGCATATATTTATGTATGTACATATGCATATATGTATGCCTATATGTATGTCTGAATAGAATCACCAGTGACGGTGATGATCAAATAATTCCGAGCCCAGGTTCGAATCCCGAGACGACAGTCGGAATTATTTGATATATATGTATGTATTTATGTATGTACGTATGTATGCATTATGTAAATATATGTATGTATGTACAGTATATATTTATGTATGTGCGTATGTATGCATTATGTATATATATGTATGTATGTATGTATGTATGTACAGTATGTATATTTCTATGTAAGTACATATGCATATATGTATGTATGTATTTGTGTATGTACGTATGTATGCATTATGTGTATATATATATATATATATATATATATATGTGTGTGTGTGTGTGTGTGTGTGTGTATGTATTCATATATGTATGTTTTTACATATGAAAGTGTGTATGCGTGATTGTAAGAATGTACAACTAGCACTATGAATATAAAATACAGAGAGTTTCACGAAAACGACCAAAGAATTAGCCTTTCGATTAAAAAGAAAAAAGGGTATGTAAGAGCACACTGAAAGATGAGGAGAATAAAAATTGAACAAGTTATTAGTAAGAACGCGGATTTCAAAGAATCAAGTGGCTTTGGTGTTTATTTTTCAGGAAACAAAAGAGGAAGGCATGAGAGAAAAAAACGTTTTTTTTATTTTTTAAGAACGTTTTTGTGACGCTCATGAAAGTACCCCCCTGTCAAACATTTGTTATATGCTGAGTAGAAAAATATATCCGGGATAGTTTAAAGAGAATGTCAAAAAATAGCTAAGGGTATATAATGAAGCAAAGCTTCACTACCAAGTAATGCCGTAACACATTAGTAAATACACTAAAAACCCACTGTTGATTGGATTAAGAAAAAAAAGGAAATAACGATTTCCGTATATTTCGTATTCCGCTGAAGAGGATCACAGCCAGTGATCGAAATATACGGAAATCGTTATTTCTTTTCTTAATCCAATCAACTGTGAAGCGAAGCTTGTTGTGTGTGTGGTGGTGAGGATATGAGATGTCCCCATAGTTGTTTATTATATATAATAAAGGAGTTTACAGAATGAATAAAACAAATATGAGAGGACCAGAAGTGTAATTGGGGCGGGATTGGTGAATGGCTTATACATGTATGTTTACACATAACAAATATCCTCTTCACACTGAAAACATTCTGAGAACATCGTCGATCAGAAAGGGGTTGAAATGAAGTGAGAGAGATGAGTTTTATCGCATATAAGATTATCCCATCCGACAAATATCACCAAATTCGTGATAGATATTAAGATTACATGACACACATTTTAACAATATTAAAATACTCTCAGATAAAAAGGATATATCTAAAAGTTGTGTACCAAGACTTAATAATAGTAAAATACACATTCTTAGATAAAAAGGATATGTCTAAAAGTTGTGTACCAAAATATATGGTTTATATCTATGGAAGGGAAACCTTCATGTTAAGATACTTAAGGATACGAGTCAAACAAACAAAAAGAAAAGCGAAATAGCAAACAAAAGCGCAAGCACATGAACAAGCACAAATGCAACTACAACTAAAGCTATATCACAAACATAAACACAAGCGCAAACACAAACACAAACGCGAACAAAAATACAAATACAAACATTAACATAAACACGAACACAAAAACACACACAAAAACGAACACAAGCACACGCATAAACATAAACAAAAACGCAGTTACAAATACAAATACAATCACACACACAAAAATAAAAACAAGGACAAAGACAAAAAGCAAACACAAACACAAGCACAAACGCAAATGAAGAGACAAATACGAGCACAAACACAACCGCACTCACATAATCACAAAAATAAAAACAAGGAGAGACAGAGACAAAAAACAAACACAAGCACAAACGCAAATAAAAACACAAAACACAAGCACAAAACACAAATACAAACGCATTCACACGTACACATCCAAACACAACGCAAATGTAAATGCATACAGTAAAACATGGACGCCACGATACATGATGTGAATATACCGTTTTCACTATTTCACTTTCCGTGTCTGCGCTTAAAATTCTCTGGAATTACATGTGTGATTATTGTAGGTATGACGACTAAGCCTCTTACTGTTTGCATATTTATGTTCCTAATCCAGCAACTGACATTCCTGATATATCGCCTGTCTATTTTTTTTTTTTTTTTTTTTTTTTTTTTAAATCGCT
>NC_134778.1:56990549-56998049 GCF_046742065.1 Oratosquilla oratoria | reverse complement strand
TGTGTGTGTGTGTGTGTGTGTGTATATATATATAAATATATATATATATATATATATATATATATATATATATATATATATATATATATATATATATATATGATAGAGAATGGTGACGTAGTATAATATTGGTAAAATAAAAATGTAACCCATTATCGGAGAAAAATAAGATCAGAAATTTAAAGGTCCGTATATTTCGACCACAATTAGTGGTTGAATATATACAGACATTTATACTTCTGATCTTATTTTTCTCTGATAGTGGAATATATATATATATATATATATATATATATATATATATATATATATATATATATATATATATATATATATATATATATATATATATATATATATAAAGTATATGTAGTCATAAACATTAAAAAAGTTGGAGCTGATGTGGCAATGAAACGGTAAGGCTGCATTATGAACTTCTATCTAAACCCGAACCTTTCGACCCATTGTACCTTCTATAGTGGACTTCTATTAGGCTCTTTCATTGATTGGGTCAGGATCCCTTATTGTGGTAGCATGTCCTTACTGGGCTTTATGCCATTCCTTTCTTCCAATACCTGTGCAGACGTTTGCAACCAAGACATTTGCTCTGCTTGGGGGCTGATGGTATTTTTCTTGTGGTAATGTACGTTGAATCCAATATTTGTTTATTTATATTTTTTTATACTCGTATGTAGAATACCGGGCTCTTCCCTCTTTGGCAAATAAGTTTTACCGTGTGAGAACAACCAAGAAACATATGGGTGGAACCGGACTTGGCATTGAGAAAAAACATCTAGATGAACACAATAAGGATGTTATGCATCACGTAAGAATGAGTGAGAAATGATAGTAACGTGAAATCCCGTTATCATACGTGGAACAATGCAAGTCTTATAGCTAAAAAATTGCTGTGAATACTTATAAGATTCAAGAGCACTTCCTTATGTATCATCACACCAAAATTATGCGGCTGCAGGCTTAATGATTCCCATCATAATTACCCTAAATCGTATCAGAATGATATTAGTTTTCGACAGTATTCGATTACTAGTAGACAAGGAACGTCTACCTGGTGATCCAAAAAGCAAATAAAGTATGCGACCTTTCCAACATTCTAACAACATTTAGTGACGTATCTTTTATATGAGTGAAGCTCCCTCAAAATTAAAGGGACAAATACACTTCGATTAAGCCCATTTCATTTAAACGAGTTCATTTTCTTCAAAGCAAGATCACCAGGGACCTGCTATAACGACAATCAAAAGCATAACGCTGCGATGATTCTAGAATCTATTCTTCGACTACTCACTGAGGAGTGCCAATCCTCTTCACCATTTCATTCAGGCTAACAAACGATTCTATTCATGCAACAGAATCCCCCCAACTCCTCAGAGACCTGAAGACTATCAGATTAATCCGCTTGGGAGTATTGGGAGTATCGTTGTGCTTCATTATTTCATTAAACTTATTACCTTTACACCACTTAATGGGGCTGCCCAGCAGTCATCCTCAAACGCTGTGATCGAGAACGAAAACGAAAGCTCCGTATTAATCCCGAGAATGAAACATCGGAAACCCATAATAACGCAATGAACGAGTTTAAATGTCATGAGAGTCAATAAATTACCCGTGTCTGTTAGCCAGAACGCATTTCGCATGCTTTTCATTATCTAATTTGTATAGATTGGATAGATTCATTAACTAGATGAGCTTTAGAGGAACGAACCAAAATTAAACAGTGTCCTTATGCCCCTTAGTCTGAAATCATATAGGAGTTTGTTCTTATCTACGATTAACTGCAAACAAATTATCTTATTAACGCGTGTCAAGCCAACAACGCGCCATTAATCTAAAACTAAACATTCTCTGGTTGTTTTGTCAAAAACCTGAGAAGGATGTGTGGCATGACCGCTACAGCCTGAACGGAGGATGCTGGACGCTCCTAAATCGCTTAACCAAATCCAGAATCGATCCACGGTCCAGCTATTCACTTCAACACCCATAAAATCACCTTCGCAAGGCCTCTGTTTATAGTCTTTTCAACTTCATGCGAATCTCAGCGGACTTCGATATCGATGACGGATTTCATAATTTCAGTTCGTAGCCACTGGATCGCTCTTACAGGAACCTTAAAATCAATGACATCTACCGACTGAACCCAAAAAATCTCTTAGGCCGGCCACACACGTGCAGTTTCAACTGACAGTTACAACTGTTCAGTTATAACTGTCAGTTGAAACTGCACGTGTGTGGGTATCTCAGTGACACTGAGATACCCACACACGTGCAGTTTCAGCTGACAGTTATAACTGAACAGTTGTAACTGTCAGTTTAAACTGCACGTATGTGGCCGGCCTTAGGCAGGATTCGGAACATTCTAGCAACCAAATGCTAGGGTCTCAACAGTGGGAGGAGGAGGAGGAAGAGGAGGAGGAGGAGGAGGAGGAGGAGGAAGAGGAAGAGGAAGAAGAAGAAGAAGAAGAAGAAGAAGAAGAAGAAGAAGAAGAAGAAGAAGAAGAAGAAGAAGAAGAAGAAGAAGAAGAAGAAGAAGAAGAAGAAGAAGAAGAAGAAGAAAAATTAGTTTCCAAGAGGTAAGACGTCCAACCACAGGGACAAATGACTCCATGTGAATCCGTCTAGAGTTCCCACCATCTGTTCAAGAAGCTCCTGAACGCAGCGTCTAGAAATTCGAAACTGTCGATAGTTCAAAATCCACTGCGTTCTGTCGTGTTAGCGTTAAAAGAGTATATATATGTAACCGCCTTCCCTTTAACGCGAATCATCCATTTCCGGTTCATAAGTGTCTGGAATATCCTGCGTATGGAGGGAAAAGTATTTGCTTTAGAAATATCATAGCAATCAGAATGAGTTAATAAATGAATGAACGGATATATAGATAAATAAATAGACGAATTAGTAATGAATAGATAATAGATGAATAAATGAATAAATTAAATAAATACGTAAATAAATCGTTGAATACATAAATACATAAACCATTCAATTTGTCAATCAGTCAATATATAAATAAACGAATAAATAAATGAATAAATAAATAATTAAGAGGACAAATGACGAGGTGAGGAAATAAGTGAATAGTTTGATAAACAAGTATATTGATTGGAAAAAAGAAAAGAGGGAACAGATAAGGAAATGACATGAGTGGATTTCCTTCTCTCAGGCAGCGTATTGTAATGGTTGCTAACTGGGTCAATTTACGCTGTGCGACATTGAACGTGTGATGGGGGCAGGTTTTTGAGGTGAATAAAGTAGTTATGTATTACATATACACAGACATATTGTGTCTCTAATATAAGCATGTCAGATACTTCTGGATAATTTAGTAAAAAAGTGAGCATAGAATACTTTAAAACATTCTCAGGATTTTAATTTATATTTTTTCATTTTACATTATATTATCAATATTACTATTATTACTTGCAGTTGGCCATAATTTTATATTAAGATAATTCAGTGGCATCCTATCCGAGTATTCTAACAATGACCAACATTCCTAGTCCGGCTGGTTTTGCGATTAAGTAAAGACCCATTCTTCTTTTAAATCTATAAACCCAGTCTTCTTTTAAATCTATCTCAGGATCAAGACTCTGATGTGGCTTGGGTGATATCCCCAAAACGCTTTACGCAAAGCCTTTTTGGGACATTTGGCCTCATACGACAAGCTGGACCCGACCGAGCCAAATGTCAACAGGGCCAGAGCCGAACAAGCCTCTTTACGTTTTCTTTTTGGGACATTTGGCCTCATGCGACAAGTGGGACCCGACCGAGCCAAATGTCAACAGGGTCAGAATCGAACAAGTTATTTGCGTTTTCTTTTTGGGACAATTGGCCTCATACGACAAGTGGGACCCGACCGAGCCAAATGTCAACAAGGCATGAGTTCGAACGAGGCTATTTACATTTGGTCTTGCTTCGTCGAACATATAAACATAAGGATTTGCCTCATTAAAACTTCCATTTTAGTTCTTGTTACTTATTCATTTATTTATTATTTTTCACTTATCTATTTGTTTATTTTTGCAATTCACGACTTATACATTTCTACTAGTTACCACCACCAGCTTTTATTCACTAAAAAAAAAAAAAAAAAAAAAAATAATAATAATAATAATAATAATAATAATAATAGTAATAATAATAATAATAATAATAAATAAAAAATCTACGTCATGGGTGTCCTGCGTGTAATATTTGCATATGATGTCACCTTATCCAAATTATAAACACTTCGCTAAGTTAATCCCTTCAATGTTACAAAAATTCTATATTTAAACGAATAGCAAGCCAAAATAGGTAGAGAAAAATTAAATGAGAGAGGAAAACAAACAGACAGAGATAATTACATTGATAGAGAATGAAAAAGACAGAGTGAAAGAGAGAGAGAGAGAGAGAGAGAGAGAGAGAGAGAGAGAGAGAGAGAGAGAGAGAGAGAGAGAGAGAGAGAGAGCGAGGGTGAGGGAGAGATAGAGAGAGAGCCAAAAAGTGAAAGATGATATTACAAGCGCATTACTCAAACGAACGGTTATTCCTTTATAGAAAAGGCTATATCATTATCCGCATTATACGTAATGGCCTGAGATATATTCAGCACAAAAAATCTCAATCGAAAGATACACATTTCTTCCGAAAACATCAGAAGCATAGACCAAAAATTTATTTTCTAACATCAAAGCAGACGTTGCATTAGGATTAAACTGCGCAAGAAATATGTAGTATTTGATCAGACGTGGTTATTTCAATTCAACGACGCTCCGAACAGAATTTCGAGTTTATTTCAATTGGGTTTGATTCTGATAACATAGGAATCTCAAGATGTGTTCTTAGCCTTCATTAACCTCTCCGATCCACTGACATTCTATTACATTTTTTTCTTGAAGAACAGACGATTTTAGTCAGCTAAGAATAAGACGCCGGGTTGAAAGGGGCTAATGATGAAAAGAACTCAGTATTAAGATGATTTTAAAAAATGGAGGCATGTTTTAATCTCTGCTTTACTTTTCTTTTCATGAAAGTAGTAGTTACCGAAAAGACTGACGAGTTAAACACCATATGAGGATGGAGCCTTTATTTGTACGACGTTTCGCTTATTACATCTTTTTCAAGTACGAAAAAACTCGAAAAAGCTGTAATAAACGAAACGTCGTACAAATAAAGGCTCCGTCATCATACGGTGTTTAACTCGTCACTCTGCTTCACTGTCATGATATCTGTACAGACTCTTCTGGCTTTGTTTATCGCAATGTTTCACTCTGGATGTGTCCAGGTAAGTCTCACTCTCCAGGTGTCCAAATTATCTTCTGAACCTGTCTATCGCCAGGTATCACTCTAGAGCAGCGTTTCTAAACCAGGGTTCCCCGGAACCCTAAGGTTCCGCAAAAGGCCCCTAAGGGTTCCGCGAGAACAAGTGAGATAAGCTAATGCACTTTTGGTTTTTTATTTCATTTCATATACGTAATATAATTAAACACGCACGACATATTCTTGGTTAGTGTAATAATGTAATATAGACATCATCCTGTCTAACTTATTATTACGATCAAAATGAAATGAGAAAGATATATATATATGTATGTATATATATACATACATATATATATATATATATATATATATATTTTTTTTTTTTTTTTTTTTTTTTTTTACATGGGTTCTTTGAGACATGCCATTTATTTTAAAGTTTACGCAAGAGTTAAAAGGTTTAGAAACGCTGCTGCAGAGGTGTCCTAATAACCTCGATCCTCAACAGTAACATCTTTACATATTTTGTTTTGGCTCAAGTTTGTCGTTATTTATACTGAAGGCACGAAAATTTTCTTAAGAGTGGGATCCTTTACAGTTTCTGTTCTTGATAAGGAAAAACAAGTGAGCTTACAACCAAGGAAGCCTCGCTGTGAATCGCCTCCCCAGGTGCTATAAATCATCTTCCCATAACCATAACAGAAATCAAGAATGACGTCACTGTTTTGACGGAGATAATGCATGAGAAGAATGTCGTCAACTGATATTCTCTTCTTTAGGCCCGAGTTTGATTCCTGATCTCCACGAAGTGTGTCATCTTGTTGACGATATCTTTCCAGTGAGTATGGAAGAGTCTGTGGTCATTCCATAACATCCAATTATTAAAGAATATTATTTCGGTTTTCATAATGTCCCTGCGTACATCATTATCGGGACTATTAATTCCATCAATGCAGTGGGACATTTGATACCGCTTCTGGGAACAATTCTGTCATTTAACGATAGCGCTCCAAGGAGACACAGTTATCAGACTCGTTAGACAAACCAACTATTCAGTATTAGTAGCAAAGAAAAAGATTTGCTAACTAAAAATAAAAGATGTCGAGATCTTGTTCAGAGTGAAGGAAGAGGTATGTAGGAGGGAGTGGAGGCAAGGAAAATCGAAGGAACAGGGAGGGACGGAAGAAGGGGAAAGAGGTGGAGATGGAATGGAAGAAAGAGGAAGAAGAAAGAGGAAGGCGGAGGGAGAAGGGAGGAGAGCAAAAGTACATCGTAACAGTAAAAAAGGACACGATAAAATAGAAACAGAGGAGATAAAATGGAAAAAGAAAAGAGAAAACGGAAGATATTATGAAGGCGAGAGAAAATAAGAAACACAAGAGAAATAGCAACATCAAAGAAAACTGATAAGGATAGAAGGAAGTGTAGAAAGAAAAAGAAAAAAAGAAGAAGAAGAAAAAAAAAAGTTTGACAAAATAATAGAGAAACAAGGACTACTGCCAAGGAGAAAATATGTACAGCAAAATGGCAGCGAAAAGGAAAACAGGGCCACAGATAAAATGAACTGCAAAAGCAAAGCGAAAGATTCTGCAAAGTCAAAGAAAAGAACAAACGAAGGAAGCAGGTGAACAAGAAGAACCCAAGAACAATAAAAGGGATAACAGAAATATTGTGAGACGGATACGATCGCCGAAGAGAAATGGTAAGAAAGATAAAGTTTAGTTACCAAAAGGAGAGAGAGAGAGAGAGGATGAGTTGGAAAAGAATAGAAGAGAGGAAGAGAATTGAATAGAGAAATAAGTGGAGGATGACGATTTTGATGAAATGAATTATGTAAACAAGAAGCAGACGAGAGTGAAGACGAGGCAGATGGTGATAAAATTACTCTCATTGCTAAGTCAAGTAGTTTAGAGTAACTGGTAACTGGCAAACTCTAAACCGTATCAGCGTCACTTCCCTACAGGTCCACGCTAACCTGTGACATTTCCTTTGCAAATAAAACAATCTGACCATGAAATTTTCCTTACTTGTGATGTGTTACAGTTTACTGACTGAAACCTTCATATCAATGTTTGCGTTACTACAAAGGCCAGTAAGGGTACAACAACGAAAAGGAAACAAAGGTAAAATTAAAGGGTAAACCCTTTGTATTAACCTGGCACAAAGGCCAGGGGAACCAACACGTGACACGGCGCAGTGAGAAATAAAAATCAAAACACTATGAATAAATCTATCGGAATA
>NC_134778.1:56975549-56985549 GCF_046742065.1 Oratosquilla oratoria | reverse complement strand
TGAATAAGTAAATAATAAATCATAACTTCTGCCTTGAGTTCCGCAGACTGGAAAACCGCAACTCTTAGAGTGACCTGGAAACCTGGAAAGGCCTTCGGGCTCTCTTATTCGTAGATTTGTCAAATAAAACGAATAAATGGGTACGTGAATAAGTAAATAAATCATAACTTCTGCCTGAGTTCCGCAGACTGGAAAACCGCAACTCTTAGAGTGACCTGGAAACCTGGAAAGGCCTTCGGGCTCTCTTATTCGTAGATTTGTCAAATAAAACGAATAAATGGGAACGTGAATAAATAAATAATAAATAATAACTTCTGCCTTGAGTTTCGCAGACTGGAAAACCGCAGCCCTTAGAGTGACCTGGAAACCTGGAAAGGCCTTCGGGCTCTCTTATTCGTAGATTTGTCAAATAAAACGAATAAATGGGTACGTGAATAAATAAATAATAAATCATAACTTCTGCCTTGAGTTCCGCAGACTGGAAAACCGTAGCTCTTAGAGTGACCTGGAAACCTGGAAAGGCCTTCGGGCTCTCTTATTCGTAGATTTGTCAAATAAAACGAATAAATGGGTATGTGAATAGGTAAATAATAAATAATAACTTCTGCCTTGAGTTCCGCAGACTGGAAAACCGCAACTCTTAGAGTGACCTGGAAACCTGGAAAGCCTTCGGGCTCTCTTATTCGTTTCTCTTGGAATAAAATCTGGATCCGCTCTCTGGCGTTTACTACGGTAAGATTATTTCTACGTCACCAGCTTCAAGTGGTTGTAGGAAACAGGAACAGCCACAGATTGCAATTCTTATGTGAACAGGTAGGGGAAATGGAGTAGAAATGGAGAGAGGGAGAGAGAGAGAGAGAGAGAGAGAGAGAGAGAGAGAGAGAGAGAGAGAGAGAGATAGAGAGAGAGATAGAGAGAGAGAGAGAGAGAGAGAGAGAGAGAGACAGACAGACAAAGAGAGACATACAGAGAGAGAGAGAGAGAGAGAGAGAGAGAGAGAGAGAGAGAGAGAGAGAGAGAGAGAGAGAGAGAGAGAGAGAGAGAGAGAGAAATGTGATGACAGGTTGAAATTTTTATCCTTTTTTCTATATATATTTTTTTCAATCGGTTATACTTGGTCCAGTTGGCGAAAAATAAAACCGAGGAAATCTGGTTAAGATATTTAACAAATTCTTTTAATGAATGACATTCTCTTTCACGATAATGTTCTGGACTGATGATTTTATTCAGTTCTGGGAAGCCCCTCATCCTCAAATGGTTAAACTTGTTCGTCACTTCAATAAATTTCTAACTAATGCCAGATGACCTTACTCATCTGAGACTAAACACTCATTCTTCATGAGTAAACGAACCGAACTGAGCGGGAATGAAAAAAGGACACAACAACCAAGAGATGCTGTCAATAAGATATTTAATTTTGGCACGAAAATGAAAATACTCGTGAAAATACTCGTGAAAATACTCGTGATATCGGAAGGCTAGGACGGTGCCCCTCACAGAGGGCTTTGTAGCGTGGAATTTAATTAACCATGCCCTTGGTTCAACTTCGCCGGTGGCAGGATTCGAATCGCCATCCCTTCGACATTCGCCGCAAGTAACGACGCCCTAACCCGCTCACCCAAACGACCATAGATTAAAGAAGGAAAACGCACAATTTCAAGGTAATGGAGATAAGGAAATAAAAGAGAAATAATAGATATGAATAAAGAATTCAAAAACAAATAATTGAATAGACAGATAAGAAATCTGTTTATTCATTTATCTATATCTAATTTCCGTACCACTGAAGACAACATTCTTCTCAAATAGACTGTGCTGTATTAGTCAACTTCTGCCAAATATAGGTTATAAACTTCTCCCCCAATGCCTCGTACAACCTCCACAACCTCTGTGAACAGAAGATTCACAATACATGACCATGAAGAAAGCATACGTAAACTCATGGAACAAACGCACAATATAAATCCTGCCAGGCAAGATTTGGTTAACAACACAAAAATACTTCAACAATGTAAATATCACAAAAACTACATACTTTAGAAAGATCCTGCATTTCATAATACACCCTAATCATTAGTAAACAGACTGACAGCGTAAGCATTTTACAGTTACACAAGCTGGCGTGGTAACAACGATCTCACAGCATCATATGTCCAGCTTTTTGAAGCTTATATATATATATATATATACATATATATATATATATATATATATATATACACATATATATATATACATATACACACACACACACATATATATATATATATATATATATATATATATATATATATATATATGTGTGTGTGTGTGTGTGTGTGTGTGTGTGTGTGTGTGTGTGTGTGTGTGTGTGTGTGTGTGTGTGTGTGTGTGTGTATTCATGCATGTGTGTATGTTCGTACGTATGTACTGGATGTATGTATCCACATATACATTCATATTGTTGAGTGCAATCTCTTGCCCGAGCCTTTCGAGTGTCGGTGTCCAGCGAGTCACGCCTTTGGCTTATCCGGGTCGTCTCTCGGTCCAGCGACGGACAGATGCCCTGGCCGGGGCTCCCGTCGTCGCCTTGGGACCTGAAGAAGGAGACGAAGACTCCGACGCCTACTGAGGACCTCCTCCAGTCCCTCGGGTCCTCGAGGTCACAGACAAGACGGTCGGGCCGAGGACCCGAGAAGAGCCGAAACGGATCGGTCACACGACTTGTGGGGCACTGGAGACTCGAAGGACTTCGACGCCCGAAGAAGATCTGGGTCGTCCGTTCCTCGAGGAAGGTCTGTCGAAGTGCCCCGATGTACTGTGACCAAAAGGATGTGTATAAAAAGTGGAAAAAAAAAAATCCGGTCAAACCAGAATTTTTTTTAACAGAAACAAAGAAAATACCCGACATCGTCGAGAAAACTTAAAAACGACAATGTCGTGATAAAAAAAAAAAAAAAACGATATCGTCGAGAAAAAAAAAGTAAAATATTTAAAAACCCGGCTTTGCCGGATGAAAAAAAGAAAAAAAAAAAAAACGGCTTTGCCGAAAAAAAAATACAGCTTTGCCGAAAAGAAAATCAGCTGAATAAAATCACCTGGCGACTGACGGGAAAATAAACAAAATTGATCTCCGTCGTTGACGATTTCAGTACAATCAATTCGTCGCAGTTTCCTTCGTCACCCCGTGCGCCATTTCTCGTCGCACCACAACAAATGTGATATTTATCACTTTGTCGTCTGCCACCACGACCATCAGCCTCGTGCAAACATCACTCTTGTGCCACGCGGGACTCGAACCCTGGCGACAGGACCCTTCCGTCACGTGTTCTGCACGTCCTCTTCAGACTGTCGCCAGGCGATTCTAGTCAGGCGAGACGTTCTCTACATTGTCAGTTCGACCGAAACCTTCGTCAGGTTTCTTCCTCTCGCTAGCGTTTCGGTCAGAGTGTCATGACGTCACACCTAGGTCACGTGTACCCATGACGTCACATTTCGATCACGTGACCCCATGACGTCACACTTAGGTCACGTGTACCCATGACGTCACATTTGGATCACGTGACCCCATGACGTCACACTTAGGTCACGTGTACCCATGACGTCACATTTGGATCACGTGACCCCATGACGTCACATGACCGTCCAGGACATCGATCGACACTCGTAATGTTAATGGGAGACAGCTTTTGCCCCAGAAACTCTTCGGCAAAATTATCCATCGTCACCACAGAAGGACAGAGTTCAAAATCGTCTGTGGACACAAGTTAAGATACCTGGATGGTTGCAGTTGAACGAGGGGGTGGGCAAGCTCGTATGAATACAGAAACGCCAAAATTACACAACACTGGGACGTCATTTCTCCCGTGGTAAGAAACGAGGTCATCGAAGCATTATGCGAGGTCACCCTCGAAGACGCTGTGACCCGAAACCACACAAGGAGACCCTCCGAGGTCCTCCGAGGAACGCACTTAATCACGGGCCGGAAGGAGGAAGTCCAGAGGAGGAGGTGGACGAGGACGAGAACCAAAACGAGATCAAAGCAGATGAGGGCAAGACCAGAGACAAGGTCGAGAAGAAGAACGGAGGAGGAACGGACGACGTCGAAGTGGTAGAGGCTGAAGGAGACGAGTAGGAGGAGGATATGTCAAGAAAAACGAGAAGGAGGAGAAAGAGGAACGCGAGGAGGAGATCGAGAAGGAGGACGATTAGAGAAAGGACAATGAGAAAACGACAGAGGAAGAGGAAAAGACGAAATAAAAGGAAGAGGAAGGGAAGGAAGAAGAGCAGAAATAAGAGAAACAAGAGGGGGAGAAGGAAGAGGAGGAGGAGGAGAGGAAAGGGTAATAGAAGGAGAAGGAGGAATAATAGTAGGAAGAGGAAGAAAAAGAGGATATGAAGGAGAAAGAGGGGAGAAGGAGGGGAAGAAGGAAGATAAAGAGGGAGAAGGAAGGACGAAGAGGAGGAAGGAGAAAGGAGGAAGAAAGAAGAGGAAGAGGAGAAGGAAGAACAAGAGAAAGCGAAGAAAAGGGAGGCGGAAGAGGAGGAGGAGGAAAAGGAGGAGAAAAAGAAGGAGGAGGAGGAGTAGGAGGAAGAGAAGGAGGAAAAGGAAGAAGAACAACAATAACAACAAGGAGGAGGAGGAGGAGAAAAAAAGGGGTGTAGGAAGGAAGAAGAGGAGAATGACGAGGAGAGAGAGAGGGAAGAGAAGTAGGAAGACGAAGAAGGTGAAGATGAAGACAAGAAACAATAGTAATAGTAGTAGGAGGAGGAAGAACAGCAGCAGCAGCAGCAGCAGCAGTAGTAGTAGTAGTAGTAGTAGTAGTAGTAGTAGTAGTAGTAGTAGTAGTAGTAGTAGTAGTAGTAGTAGTAGTAGTAGTAGTAGTAGTAGTAGTAGTAGGTGTAGTAGTAGTAGTAGTAGTAGTAGTAGTAGTAGTAGGTATAATACTAGTATTAGGATGAGTAAGAAATATTTAATACTAGTATTAGGATGAGAATGAGGATGAGGAGGAGAAGCAGGAGGAGGAGATGGTGAAGGAGTTTCAGGACGAGGATCAGGAGTTTGAGAAAGGCAAGAAGTTCGACGAGAATTTTGAGGAAGATAAGGAACTCGAAATGAAGTTTAAAGAAGACGAAAAGTTGAAGGAGGATTTGAGGGACGATTTCGAAGAAGAGGAGGAGGAGGAGGAGGAGGAGGAGGAAAAGGGAGTGAAGAAGGATTTGGTGGAAAAGGAGGAAGAGATGGAGGAAGAGGAGTGGAAGAGGAGAAGGAATAAGGGGAGATTAAGAAGAAAAAAAAATATATGGAAGAGGAAAAATTCAAGGAGGAAGAGTTTAAGGACGAGGAGAACGAGGAGGAGGAGGAGGAGGAAATTGAGGAAGAAGGGTTCGAGAAGTTGAGGATTTAGAAGAGGAGGAAGAGGAAGAGAAGTAGAACGAAGAGGGAGGAAAAAAAGGGGAAGGAAGAGAAAGATGAAAAGGAAGGTAAAAATTAATAAGGAGAGGAAGAGGAAAAGGAAAAGTAAGAGGTTAAAGTAGACGAAGACGAAGACTCAAACGAAGACGATGACGAAAGCAAAGACGAAGACTCAAACGAAGACGATGACGAAAGCAAAGACGAAGAGAAGAGCAAAAACGAGGACGAAAATGAAGAGTTTGAGAACTACGAGTAATGGAGTTCGAGAAGAAGAACTGCGACATGGAAATGACTAAGTTCGCTTGATGCAACAGACGCGTCTCGACATTGCATGTGACAAGTGCTCCTTACCCCATCCCTTGTTCTTGATGACGATGATGATATGGTTTAACGTCACAAACTCCTCCCTATCGGATGGCTAGGACGGTGCCCCTCACAGAGGACTTTGTAGCGTAAAATTTAATGAACCACGCCCTTGGTCCAACTTCACCGGTGGCAGGGTTCGAACCACCATCCCCAAAAACTCGTCTTACATACATATACCTCCATCCCGGCGTCTAAATCTCTTTCAAAGCGTTTTATGGATTTGTCCGTTCTTCTAGTTGCTGGTTATTACGCTACTGAGAAGATGACATCAACGATTGATGATTTAAGCGTTTACCTTACCGGGGTGCCGTATCGAATTGGACGTTGGCCGCCATGGGACTCTACTGTATTCCTGTCTGCACATGATTCTTCTTAACAAGATAGCATTTGTTATTACTTTCTTTTCCTACAGACGTCCTTAATCCATCTACATATTTTCTGCGTGGTCTTCCTCTTGCCCTCGTTCCTCCTATTGTTCCTGTTAGGCACGCATGTTCTGATTGTTTTCTCATGACGTGTCCTTCAAAGTGTAACTGTCTTGGAAAAAAAATGTAAGGACGAAAATAGAGACCACGCGAGTGACTGGAACATTTGGGACAAGTCAACCGTGGTGGCGAATATGTAAAAGTGACAGAAAGGGAAGAAAGGGGGGGAAGAGTAAAATGACGTAGAAACGGGGGAAAGGGGCTAATGGGGAGTAAAAACGAGAGAAAATTATTGGCAGGAAAAAAAAAAGTTGGGAGGGAAATGGAGTGAGGGAAAGGAGAGGAAATGGTCGGGAAACGACAGCAGTTAAAAGGGTGACAGGGAATGGGGGGGGGAAAGGTGGAGGGAGGGAAAGGTGATCGGAGAGGCTCGAGGAGGAGGAGGAGGAGGAGAGGAGGAGGAGGAGGAGGAGGAGGAGGAGGAAGAGGGTAACAAAAGAGAGAAGAATATGAGTAACAGCAGGAGAGGAGGGGAGAGAAGGAAGAGGAGGAGGGGAAGAGGAGGAGGGGAAGAGGAGGAGGAGGAGGAGGAGGAGGAGGAGGGGAACAAAAGGGAGAAGAATATGAGTAATAGCAGGAGAGGAGGGGAAAGGAGGAAGAGGAGGAGGAAAAAGAGAAGGGGTAGCAGAAGGAGGAAGAGGAGGAGGAAAAAGAGAAGGGGTAGCAGCAGGAGGGGAGGGGAAAGGAGGAAGAAAAGGAGGAGTAGGAGGAGGACGAGGAGGGGGAGGAGGAGTAGTAGCAGAAGGAGGGTGACGAGAAAGAGGAGGATTATGAGTAGGAGGAAGAGGGGAAAGAAGGAAGAACAAGAGGAGGAGAAAGAGGAGAGAGACAAGGAGGAGGAGAAAAGGGATAAGGAGGTCGAGGAGAAGGAGCCAAAGTTGGAGAATGCATGAAGAACGGAGGGGAAAGGAGGAGGAAGATGAGGAGGAGGAGGAGGAGGAGGAATACAAGGAGAAGGAAGAGGAAAAGTTGGAGAATGCATGAGGAGAGGAGGGGAAAGGAGAAGGAAGAGTAGAAGGAGGAGGAATACAAGGAGAAGGAAGAGGAAAAGTAGGATAATGCATGAGGAGAGGAGGGGAAAGGAGGAGGGAGAGTAGAAGGAGGAGGAGAAGGAAGACAAAAAGTAGGAGAAAGCAGAAGGAATAGGATGAGGACCAGACAATAATATAACGAAAAAGTAAACGAGAACGATGCAGTTGAGGAAGAAGGATTTATATAACGTAGCACCAAGCAATTTCATTCAGTCGAAATATAGACTTTTGCCTAAAGGCTTTGTATACGTACAGTGAGACATCGTCTGGCCAAGATTAATCTTCTAGTGGAGCGAAGTTCTCTATTCTTTCAGGAAAAATATATAACGTTTGTCAAAATGATACGAAACCTTCAGCTCGATGGAGGAGGCAAAACTATGATGTGTTGTTTCAATGGTCTTGTATCAAAATTATTTCATATTATTTGTTTATTTGTTTGCTATTATTTGTCTGTTTATTATTATTTGTTTGATTTTCATTTATTACTAGTTTCTGTCAATTTCTTATTGTTTACTATTTACCCGTTTGTTTATTATTTAACTATACCTATGCATTTATTTATTTTATTTATTATTATCTATATTATTATAATTTTTATTTCATCTTTTTTTATTTATCATTAATATTTGTTTATTTGTTTGCTATTATTTGTCTGTTTATTATTGTTTGTTTACTTTTCATTTATTACTAGTTATCTGTCAATTTATCATTATTTACTATTTACCTGTTTATTTATTATTTAACTATAACTATGCATCTATTTTATTTATTATTTATATTATTATAATCTTTATTTCATCTTTTTTTTATCATTATTATATATTTTTTCCGCATCCGACCTAGTCATGGACCAAAAGGTCTCCTGTCGGCATGCTCCGTCTTGTAATCCTTTGTAAATTTGTCCGTATGTTGCCACTTTAACGGATAAAACATCCTGGCATTGGTTACAGTTACTTGATCATGCATCGTATAAGAACAGAAGAATGGGGAAGACTGCAAGAGACCATAAGGCCTACACTAAATAGTTGCGTGTCCCTCACCACTTTTTATATCTATCCATACGGTATCTAATCTTCTTTTAAAACGACCAATTGTTCCAGGGGGTCACTATATTCATGGAAATATTTTAGATCGAATGATTCCCTTTATATATTTCGTGTCTAACACTAGGCACGGTGAGAGGGTGTGGGTAAAAAAAAAAAAAAAAAAAAAAAAAAAAAAAAAAAAAAAAAAAAAAAAAAAAAAAAAAAAAAAAACTCAAACAATTCAAACACAATTCCATCGCGAGTTGAATGAAATCGCCCGGTGTTAACTATAATCAAATGTGTGAAGAGATCCAACGCCTTAGACTTTATCATCATAGTAAACCACTTGACATGGCTTGGGGCTATCATGTCTAGCGCCCTCGTTATAATGACTCAATCTAAAGTTTACCTTCCGGTAAACTCTAAGCGATGCAACCCGCGGGACTTCATGATTCAGGCCCTAAGGTCTCCTCGACTTACCACTTTGTTGCAGCGACACATTCTAGAGATTTGGGCGAAGGCTGACGATTCTACACAACCTCTAGAAGGTCCTAGTAACTAAAGGTTATGTGATTTTCTAAAGGTTAGTGAAATTTCAACCCGTTAGTCAGAACTAAATTTCTGAATATCACAAAATTCGTTAACAAATTAATCAAATGAGAGATTTTTTTAACCCGTTAGAATTCAGTGAGAGAGACAGAGACAGAGAGAGAGAGAGAGAGAGAGAGAGAGAGAGAGAGAGAGAGAGAGAGAGAGAGAGAGAGAGAGAGAGAGAGAGAAAGAGAGAGAGAGAGGAATGAGGGAAGGAGAGAAAGAGGAGAGAATAGGAGAAAGAGAGAGAAGAGAGAATGAGGGAAGGAGAGAAAGAGGAGAGAATAGAAGAGAGAGAGAGAGAGAGAGAGAGAGAGAGAGAGAGAGAGAGAGAGAGAGAGAGAGAGAGAGAGAGAGAAGGGGAGAGAGTAAGAGAGACAGACAGACAGAGAGAGGAGAGAGAAGGGGAGAGAGAGACAGACAGAGAAAGAAAGAAAGAAAGAGGAGAGATGACAGGAAGATATAGAGCAAGTCAAAGACATAAGAACAAATCGGATAAAGATAAGACGGTAAAGAAAGTACGAGATGGAAAGAGCAAAGCGAATGAGGAATATGGGTCGTCACGCCGCCCAATAAAACAAAAGGAAAGAAAACGGACGAAGGGGAGAAATTGAAATGACGAAAACGTGGAGAGAGAAAGAGAGGAGGGAACATAAGGAAACTGAAGTATATTCCAAAAAGAGATCAGAACTGGAAGAGAGGTATGCACAAGTCGAAGACTTAACTGGAAGATGAGAACGTGAAGACACTTGGCAATCGTCAAAGTAGCTAACCAGACACACAAAGCTATCAATTCTTGAAGAATTTTTTTAAATGACAAGTATATAGAAATGATAGTTTCAAATAAAACGTTGGAATTTAATTAATGTTAGAAAATATAGAAATTATTACATACGCAGAAAACTGCAAAGAGAAGAAAAAGAAAACATGGGTAAGCTTTTATTCCTTCGTTGAGGCACAAAAACATTTGAGGAAAAAAGTGAGAAGAAAGTGATTGAAAAGAAGAACGTGAGTAGAGAGATGTAGGATAACTATACCTATGCATTTATTTATCTATTCTATTTACTATTTACATTATTATAGCTTTTATTTATTCATTTATTTGTT
>NC_134778.1:56950549-56973049 GCF_046742065.1 Oratosquilla oratoria | reverse complement strand
GATATTCTGTTAATGTACCATAATGAGTTACAATAATTCAGAATATTCATAGGAGACATTTTGTTCAATAAAATAAAATACTAAAAATGCTTAGATATTCCCTCAGACGGATTTTAAAACTTTGAACTGTAATATGTTTAATTGCTAAATTGGAAGTCTATTCCATTCATTGACGATGAAGATGGCAAAATTGTTTTTAATAGGTCCTAACAGAATGAGTCTATTACTTTTTGTCCTGTTAGTATCTAGTATCAAAGTATTTTATCTTTTTGTGACACTAATTCCCTTTAAAACCTGACGACTTTGTATTAAACCTTCCACGAAACCTCATTTTTTTTTTATATAATGAGATAAAGATTCTAAGCTGTTTTTGTATGTTTTATCATTTCTGTGATAGTTTGTGGGTCTAATAGCAAATATCTACTCAATTCGAGTGATCATTTGTTATTCCGCGCATCTTAGTGCCATCAGTAAATTTAGAAACATTAGATTTAATCTACATTCAGTATCATTGATATGTACACACACTCAAAAAAGTATCGTTACTGTAGGGTCATACTGACCGATCCGAGAGTATGGGCAGGGCTGGCTAGCGTGTCTGTGTGCGGGGTGTTTTAAAATTATAATTTCATTACCAAAACACGACAATATCATAGTGCTACAACAAATTAAATTGCTTGTTCGACAAAGGGTTCGTCTATGTTTTGTGAAGCGTTACTGCGACAGCTCAAATTCTACTGCTTCCTTTACGAGTGCTGCTAATTTGATTCAGGCAAACGAAACACTACGAAATATACTCAGGGACACCAACATGAGTACCTGTTGTCAATGGATTCATCCTTAGTGTCAGTTTAAAACGTATTGAGTAACGATAATTTGCCAAAAGTTTGTATAGTTTGTATTGTGACCTTGAAAGACGTCTGAGCGAAACCCTGAGGAACTCCACTCGTAACATCTTTCCAACTAGAAGTTTTACAATAAAAAAAATAGCTGTTTATGTTCAACCTGTTTTTAGATCAGATTTGCAAGTTACCTCTTATTCTATACAAATCAAGTTTAGTGTCTGTCACGCTGGACAATAACAAAGACTTGTTCAAAGTCCAGATACATCAAATTTTCACTCTTTTATCGTACCCTGAGATAACTATTTTGTAAATTTCTGAAAGATTAGCCGGGCAGGAGCATCTACTTTCGAAAAATCGCCAAACAGTTGCTTTCTAAGTGACGTTCAGTGGCATCGTTTACAGGTGTTCCATGATTTTTTCTAAGATCAATATCTGGGACTTCTGTTCATCACTCCTCTTGAGTACAAGAATCACATTTGCTAGTTTCTACTATGTTAGAAAGCAGGCAACCTGTGGTTTGCTTCCTGAGATAGAGATGACGAGGACCTGAATAACTACAGAAAGGCAGAAAATTAACACAATAGGAGATTAGCCATAGAGGTACCAAAGTATAGAAACACCAAAGTACAGAGACTTACAATGTACAGAGGTACCGAAGTAATGGAGCTCTGGAATAGAGGCGCCAAAGTATTGATGCGCAGAAGTATTGGTGGAGGTAGGCAAGAGATGAAGCCCTGAAGTAAAAACTATTTTATCAGAGTCCAGGCAGCACCACTTTTATAAAGTTTATGATTTTTTATACTGTTTGTACCAATAGCCAGTTATTTGGCTCCACCCCACTCAACATTTTTTTAACAAAATAAAATGTATTTGTTAGTGGAATTCTTATCGTCAAAGAAACATGAGAAAATACGAGGTCAATTCTTACAAGTGGTAAAAGAAAGATTTGAAAAGGATATTTTCTTTCCTCTTGATCATTTTCTGATAAGTAAAGTGGCAGTAGTTCTGGCATTTCGATTTAATGTGATTATGAGCGAAGCAAACAGACAAAACACATAGAATGAAACCAGTATATATTAGCATAAAGCTACGATTTCGATGATTCTATAATATTGACCTTTTATTTTACTTTTTTCTTTTAGCTGAATGCAATTATCTCTTGGCAACCAGAGTATATAACGAAGCAATTTTCGATCAGATTAATTGAAGTCAATTTTGATATTTCATTATGTAAAGGAGCTTCCTGCGAGAGACTTCTCTTGCCTCCAGAAAGAATCGTTTCTTCTCCCAGAGGTGAAGAGCAAAGATCGAAAGCCGGGGCAGGGATGGTCACCAGAAGCCACTGAGGAATGAATCTCAGATACTTAAGTCATGAAGAAGAAACGAATCCGAACAAATAACAAAAAAACAACAGGAATGGCCACAAGAAACAACCTGCATTCATTCAAATAAATGTCCTACACGAGTATTCCAGACCTCTACTCAAAAACACGAACAGAACACAAAAATAACGGGAACATGCATTCAAGTGATTAACGATCTTCAATCCCCCTCCTTTCACCAAGATGACACTCTTTACAAGTTGTATTCTTATTCAACCAGACGAATGTCTTGTTCTGGGACGGACTTCTTTGTTTCCTCAGTCTGCTCCTCAGCTAACTGAAATTCGTTTAGCATTACCCAGAATGCATCATGCAAAGGTTGTTACTGCAGTGTAGGGGGTCAAAGAACTTACAGAACCGCAACGGATGTAGAAACAGAAGACAGTAAAACTAGAGAGGAATATAAGCCTTGGAGAATGTCGAGCCGGAGAGAACAGGGAAGGACAAAGTGTGAGAGGAGAGGAAATAGGAGGGGAGAACTGTGAATACCAGGAGGAGAAAATAAGTAAACACGAGGAGAACAGATATTAAATAAAAATATACAGACAATGGGAGTTTTGAGTGAGGAGGACGTGTGTAGGAAATACGGAAACTGAGTTTTAAAGAATTTAGAAAAGGGGCGAGGTCCTGAATTCCGGCTTGAAGGGAGAAAATGCAGGTTCGGAGGAAGTGGATTTGGTGTGGTGGTGGGGGGGGGGGGAGAGACAAATTCTCTTTATATGTTAAAACATGGACACCAAACCTCTCCACTTCTCGTCACTTCCCACGACCTAAAACCCCTAAAACACCATACTGACCCTCATCACCACTTCTTTCACCACCACAGGGACGACCACCCTCGCCTCAACCTTTATTTCATAACCCCTGAAACACCACACTGACCCTCAACACCACTTCTTTCACCACCACAAGTACGACCACCCTCGCCTCAACCTCGCCTCAACCTCTATTTTATAACCCCTGAAACACCACACTGACCCTCAACACCACTTCTTTCACCACCACAAGTACGACCACCCTCGCCTCAACCTCTACTCCCGAACCATCAAACCATAACCATTATCGACACCTAACCTCAACTGCTTCCGCTACTCCTCTCAACCTCAACTCCTCTGTTTTCCAATACCATTTCCTCTTCGAATAGCTCTTCTTCCGCACTCGAGCTGAAGCGTTATAAACTACGGCTTACCTTAATGTTACTTTCATCGGGAAAACGTTCCTCGACAAATCCCACAGCAAAGATACAAATACAACTGTCATGCCTAGTCAGGCTGTTCAGTATTCGACTTTGCAGTTTATTCTAAAACAATATTCTCTTTCAAGATACAATGAAACGAAACAGCAAATTGTAATTTTATTGCGGCATCTAAAGGACTATAGCAGAAAAACACTGTGGGACATTTGACATTGAAGGCAAGAGAAAGCTTAGACCAATAGGTGATATTTTTGTCCGCTGGCATTTGTGCCTTTTGCACGCAGACATAAAGATAAAGTGGCAGTCATGAATATATATTTGAATTCAAACTGGAACTCTGATATTCAGAATGTAAGGTAAATACGGAATGCTTTTTTATGTACAAAGACTTTTTTTTTAGGAGTTTAACTATAAGCTGATTAGGTTTATGTTTAGGTTTATGTAGAGCTTAGGCTAGGTTTGGTTTATGTTTAGGTTCGATGTAAATTAGGTTTAAATTAGGTTATTTGAAGTTTAATTTAGGCTTAGGTCAGATTTCCGTTAGGTTCAGGATATACAGGATAGGTTTAGGATAGGTTTGAGATAGGTTTAGGATAGCTATAGAGTAGAGTTAGCTTTAGGTTAGGTTTATATTAGGCTTAGGTTTAGTTTAGGTTATGTTTAGGTTAGGTTTAGACTTGGTTTAGACTTGTTAGCTTTATGTTAGGTTTATATTAGATATAGATTAGGTTTAGGTTAGGTTTAGGTTACAAGTATGTTAGGGTTAGGTTTGGGTTAGGTTTAGGTAAGGCTACGTTAGGTTAAGTTTAGGTTAGATATAAGATAGGTTTAGTCTAGGGTAAGGCTAGGTTTAGGTTAGGTTATACCAAGGTTTAGTTTAACTTCTAGGAAAACATAAATGGTAGTTGATAACTTTGGTACGATGACGCCTACGTAGGCGTCATGAGGCGCGAGTGGGTATACGAGGGTGCCGACGTCGGCGTCCTGATTACATTTTTTTTTTTTTTTTTTAATTGTACATGAGTTACCCCCGAGCTCTGTGAACTGGTTTGACAATGTTTTATGTGTTTATTATTACTCAGAGTAAAAGAGAACGAGTAATACAGCAGTGGCTTTATATTTTATAATGCGAGTAGTGTGATGATTCGTACGTATGGCAGCCGATGCTGCGCCCGAGAATTTGACTCGTACTGAAGTGGGTAATATAAAAATAGTCTGAATATATCTATCCATTCCTTTTCCTTTATATACTACTTAGTTGATAATGCAAAATTAACATATCAGGGTTTGCAAAGCGAAGTATGATAGTTTGAATTTTTTTCAAGTAACACTTTCGAGTATTTTGGTCCCACGCTGTGTTGATGTGACATATTTGTAAACAAACTGCATCCATCAAAGTAAAGAGAAAAATATCGCGTGGAGCTTATTTACTGTGTCGATATGGAAGTTGTTTATTTCCGTTTTCTATGCCACATCTGGTCACTACTCAGGTTCTTTACCGTCTAGGTATTAAGGAAAAAAACGTTCAGAACTTTGCTTTTTTGTATAATGGAAGAACTCGTTTGACTTAGTGACCAAAAGAGATAATTGTCCATGAAAAGTTGATAATATAATATCTTTAAATGTGTGGTGGCTAAATATATAGCAAATGGGTGAGGCATGATATGTAAGTAAGGTGAATGTGAAATGTATCAGTTGTTATCATCATTATTATTTTTATGATCACCATCAAATTAATTATCATCATTATCATCAAAATCATCACCATCATCATCATCAAAATCATCATCATCATTATCATCACAATGACTATGATGAAAATTATGACGCTCATGATTTTAATGATGATAATGTTACCATTGATAATGATAACGATAATGGAAATGATAATGGTAACAACAGTGATAACAACGATAATAAATCATAATAATACGATGTACTGATGATTATGATGAATTGAAAATAAAGATAAATAGACAAGATCCAGACTGAAAGAATGAAGGTAGGCAAAAGTAGAAATTTTCCGATAGAACTTGTACATGTGCAGAAAATTGAAAGTGATAGTTTAACTCAAAAAACGTACGAACAACGAGGGTGCATACAAGTAAGACTGAAGGTATACAATATGGAATAAAAACAAAGAATAACACCAGAAAGAAGCTTTGAACAGCTTGAAAGCTGAATAGACGTGAAACTATGAGAGTCGACTTCATAAAAACATGAGTGCATACGAGTACAGAACCGAAGTTATCTAAAATACATGAAAATATATAGGCAAGGTTATGCATCCTTCCAAATAGCTGGTTATCATGTTTACTTTTTACTTGTGATTTTATACCACAAGAAACCCACAATCGGAGAAAATTACCTTAAAATAAAAAAAAAAAATTATATTTCGGCTACCAACTGTAGCCCTCTTCAGGAAAGTACAGGAAGCTACCGTTGGTAGCCGAAATATAAAATCTCCCTTTACTCAAAGTTTATTTTCTCAGACTGTGGGTTTCTTGTGTGTTATTTACAAATGTAATACTACATTTCTGTTTTGACATTGTGATTTTGTTGACTGTTATTTTAGTAGACGAGGGTCATATGCCAATTTGAATCCCCAAATTCACGCTAATTCTCCCCCGTAAAGCCACACAGGCATAGAAACAAACATGCACAATCACCATGACCACACAAGCGTAAGAGCTGGCATATGCGACACAAATGTACACACGCACACGCACATAAATGTACACATACATACACAGACTCGCACTCACACAGTCGCAGTGTTAATTGTGCAGATCCTTGTTTTCCTCGTGTTGAATCCTACACTTTGATGAACCCCTTGTAACACTCGCCCATGTGCCAGTGGTGTAGGTATGGATATACGACATAGAATATATGTTTGTAAGAACATGCTGGACTGCACTGTGCATTTGCAAGAGCATGGCACCGTGAACTGGGTTGTGCATAGTGCGCTTGAAATAACAAGTTCCTTTACATTCTGGTGTGCAGTGTTGGTATCTGGTTGTAACATTCAGAAAGAAACTCTCGCAGTAATTAGTAACAGCAGAACATAATCATAATTGGTTCTGTTACCGAGACAATTTTCCAATAGTATATTGATAACCGAATATTAACTCATCCTCCAAAAGTGTTTGAAAACTTAAGTTCCCAGCTGTGCATATGACAAAATTCAAGTTCAAGAAGACGTGTGTATGTACAGTATATCTAAGAATAGGATTTAAAACGAAGCATATACAAAGAAATGTACTTTCGTCGAGGTAGAATTAGGGCCTTTTTATTTCTGCCGAATAAAATAACCTGACAACAATCAAGAAAATATACAAAGGTCGTATACAAAGGCCGCCTCTGAGTATGTGTGACTCTAAGGTCGGCGTTAGGAAATAAGATTGCGTATTCTACGTCAATAGAGCCTAAGGATGAGAGATGGTTACGGTTATCTAAATGTGCCTTGATATGCATACACTAGACCAGTGGGGAACATGCGGCCTTCCGGGCCATCAAATGCGGCCTTCTGCGGCCTTTGATATATATATTATTTTTTTAAAAGACCTTGAGTATTTTTTAAGTCAGAAATCATTATACACCTGAAACTTATAATATACACCACACACATAGGGAGGGGGGTGGAAAACTTACACCGTCCCCTAAAAAGGGATAAAAAAAAATAATAATAATAATAATAATAATTTGTTCAGTGCGGCCTCTATGTGGGACGATGAATTGTAAGGTGGCCTTCATGCACAAAAAGGTTCCCCACCCCTGCACTAGACAGTTTCATGTACAAAGTCATGTACAACAAGACAAGTGTTTGAACATGAATATAAAGGCATACTGTGCACGCACGCACGCACGCACGCACACACACACACACACACGACTCAATGGCGCAGTAAGTAGAGTTCCCGGCCGCAACTACCAAGGTCCGGGTTCGAATCCCACCCAGGGTTTAAATAATTCAGTATCGCTGCGCTGCGAGTCGTTACTCCAACTCGTGGTCGGGGAGTTGTGTGTGTGTGTGTGTGTGTGTGTGTGTGTGTGTGTGTGTGTGTGTGTGTGTGTGTGTGTGTGTGTGTGTGTGTGTGTGTGTGTGTGTGTGTGTGTGTGTGTGTGTGTAAGGTCACAATATTACCCATAGATTGGTCATATATGAGCTCTGAGCTCTCTTCCGGGAAGGAAATAACTATCGACCATAAGACCAACACGTGAACCAAGACCATGGTGAATCACACACACACACACACACACACACACACACACACACACACACACACACACACACACACACACACACACACACATACTGTGACAACACATGGGTACCATCAGTGGAGTAACGAGTTTGCATTTCGCGGCGTGAAAGCGGGTTCGTAGCACAGCGACCGGATTTGCTTCGAGCTTAGGGCACGAAATCCTCCGCTACGTATGTGCAAATCGTTACTGAAGTCCTTGAGCAAAGGTATGGGAGCATAGTGTGTATCAGTTCATATATATCCATAGTATAATTGCACGTATGTGTATATATATACAGTATATTATATATATATATATATGTATATATATATATATATATATATATATATATATATTAGGGTGTTTCAAACCCATAGGGTAAAATTGCAAAGTACGTGTATACTTTCAGCTGCATGTTGCCCTGTTTCCTAATTATATAAGCTGAATTTGTGCCAAATTATGCAATGATCTGTGAAGATTTAAAGGTCGCTCATATTGTTCACTTTTTAAGCCCATGCAAAAAAATACCTAATTTTCTCTTCTCATATTCCTGCAGAACGCAGGTGAACTTTGAAATGGCTAGACGTCGTGCAGCATCAGTTTGGCTCCTTGGACATTGTGAGGAAGAACTTACTGGTTCCAGACTCCCGTCCAATGGTCAAGTTCTAAAGCACTTCTTTTACCATCACCTCAACTTGAAGTGCACGAAGTCCGAGAGCGCGAAGGCAGTTGTGGAAGCAGTTTTTTTGTTCTGGGCGAAGGCCCAAATGCCTACAACAACGCTATTTTACGCCAAAAAGAAGCTTACAGACCTGGTTACGAAATACGAAGGTCTCAAGAAGAATCGTCTGCGGGATTCGGAGAATCAGCGCATGAAGGAACAAATGTTTTGTGATGACTTAGATGAAATCTTCGACGTTGCTCACAAAGATGCGCTGATAATGATGAAAAATGAAGAAGATAAAGTCTTCTTGTTGAGCCAACGAGAGGATCGTTCCCAGTCGAGCATGGCTGGAATTGACATGGATCATTTAAAGTCTCTTGAGAAGAAAAAGAAAAGGGCTGAAGTAGAAGACAAACGCAAGAAGAAATCTGAGGCGGAAAAACGACTAACCGTCGAAGTCGTCAGCTCATCAACACTAGCTGATTCCAGTTCGTCTTCAGAGTCCTCTGCAGATGACTCCTTTTAAATTCACAGCCACAAAAAAAAAAAAAAAAAAAAGTCGGATACTATATCTGCAGGTCCATTGATTCCCAAGAATATCTTCTTGAAACCTGAAGTTACGGCGGCTCTGGATCGTACTGGCGTGTCTCACAGGAAGGCAATGCACCAACTAGGGGCTCAGGCAAAGTCTATTGGTATTGACATCGAACAAATCACTTTGTCTCAGAGTTCGATTTACCGGTACCGGAAAAAGAACCGTGAAGAAGCAGCAACCAGCATCAAGGCTGACATCATGACAAGAATTCCACGTGATACACCTCTCGTGTTGCATTGGGATGGCAAGCTATTGCCTGACATAACTGTAGCAAGCTCTGGTCGGGAGAAGGCTGAAAGAATCGCAATTCTTGCCTCAGGAGATGGTGTTGAGTTCCTCCTTGGTGTTCCCAAAATTGGATCTAGTTCGGGTACAGATCAAGCCAATGCATGTCTGTCTGCTATCAACGATTGGGGCCTGTCACACCAAATAAAGGCTATTGTGTTTGACACAACAGCCTCAAACACAGGTTTGCTTCAAGGCGCCTGTATCAAAATTCAAGAGCAACTACAAAAGGAGCTTGTTTGGTTGGCCTGTCGGCATCACGTGTACGAAGTGATCCTTGCTGATGTGTTCCGTTCTGCCTACGGTCCTTCTTCCGGACCAAGTATCCCATTATTTTCACGTTTTCAAGATCTGTGGGGAAACCTCGATAAAAGAAACTTCAAGACAGCAGAGGATGATGAAGAAATCTTGGCAAACTTCGTGGGTGATTGGTCCGTACCTCGTGAGGAAGCAATGCGACGTCTTGAGGTTGCCCTGAGGTTAATTGCAATAAGAGATGATTATCGGGAACTTACTACTCTTGCCTACATCTTCCTTGGAGGTACTCCACCGGGTGGAATTTCCTTTCGTGCTCCAGGTGCTTTCCATCATGCAAGATGGATGGGAAAATGTATATATTGTATAAAAATATTCCTCTTCCATGATCGGTTTCCTCTGACGGAAGGTGAACTGAAAGCAGTTCGAAATATTTCCCTGTTCGCCGCCCTGTGCTATGTGCCATTTTGGAATGAGTCACCAATCGTTGCTGCCAAGAATGATATGGATATGATGAAACTCATGCAACATGGAATCCCAAATGAAAAACTTGCCAAGGTTGCCTTCACAGCTTTTAAACGTCATCTTTGGTATATTTCAGAGGAAGCTGTGGGACTTTCCCTGTTCGACGATCGTATCTCACCTGATGAAAAGCGGAAAATGGTGGACAATATGTCTCTGTCTGCAAAACCAAAAGGATTGAAGAAGGTCGATGGAAAAACATTTTCGACACGGATTTCCCTCCCTGAATTTTTTACGATGAAGACAAAAAATTTATTTCCTGTGATTCTGTCAGAAGAACCTGAATTCCTTACGAAAGATCCATCTTCTTGGGAAAATGATGATTTGTATCGTCGCTTCGAAAAAGCAGCACATGAGCTGAAGGCTGTGAATGACTGTGCTGAGCGAGCCATTTCTCTTATCCAACAATCTAACACTGTTATTACCAAAGATGAAGATCAGCGACAATTTCTTTTAAGAGTTGTGCAAGAGCACCGGAGGGAGATTCCACTGCCCAAAAAAAAATCAGCTTTCAAATGATCATGTTTCATTACCTTTTTTAAAGAGTTTTATTTCATTTGTTGTTTGAAGAGTTGTGCAAAAGCACTGGAAGGAGATTCCACCGTCACAAAAATCAGCTTTCTAATGATCATGTTTCATTGCCTTTGTTTAAAAGAGTTTTATTTAATTTGTTTCATTTTTTTGAAGAGAGAATTAAAAATAAATTTAACGAAATGTCATTTGTTTTATTTTCTCATTTTTCAACTTTTAAAAATAAAGCAAACTTTTTGAGCGACCCCTAAATATTCAGCTACCTCCTAAAATTTTTGTGTGAACATTGCATTATTTGATATAAAAGAGGGCAGCATACAGCTGAAACAAAATTCGAAATTTCATTTTTTTGAAACACCCTAATATATATATATATCCTATGTAAATATATGTACATGTATATATGATGTAGTATACATATATCGTCCCATGCGAGTTTTGAAGCATTCATCAGGGATGAGAGTAGCTATCATAAGCCCTGCACGCGATTCAGGACCATGATGAATCACATACAAAAAGACATGCATACATATATACATGCATACATACTGTACGTACCTACATACCTACATACATACATACATGCTGCATACATACATACGTACATTCATACATACATAAACGCATACGAACACATACACATATATACATGCATACATGCATGCATCGCATAAAAACACTGTATTATATATGCATACATGTTTACATATTGATTCATAATCCACAACACGCGTGCAACATTTTTACATGCAACCGTGCAGTTCTGCACAGCAAAGCATATTCAACTGGATCCAAAAGGGGCACGTATACAAATGTACGTGTTTGCCTGAACCCAAGTACTTTCCCACGCCCCTTTCGCGGGTGATATGCGAGCTACTTTTTCATTGTAGATGTCCACGTTTCCGCCAAGTTTTGGACGTGACTGTATGGTAGAAGCGTCCGTAGTGGAGAGGAGAAAGTTTCTTCTCCTTATCCTGGATACCGTCAGTCTTTTCTATTTATCTCTGTGGCACGTGATTCACCATGGTCTTAGATCACGTGCTGGACTCGTGATCAACAGTTATTAACCTCCCGGATGAGAGCTCAGAGCTCGTATGACCGATTTATGGGTAATACTGTGACCTTACACGCACACACACACCCAAGTCCCCGCCCACAAGAGTTGGAATAACACCCCGCAGCGAAGCGATACTGAAATTATTTCAGCCCTGGGCGGGATTCGAATCCGGACCACCGTATTGGCAGGCGAGAACTCTAACCACAGCGCCACGAGGTGTGTCTAACCACAGCGCGTGGTCAATACTAAAGGGGTATTTAGACGGCCAAACGGTTTAACAAACCCGGTTTGTCAAACCAGTGTTTGAAGTGATGTTTGACCGTGTGAATAGGATATTTGGTTGTCAAACACGTTCGACAAACGTGTTTGACGACCAAATACCCCATTCACACGGTCAAACATCACTTCAAACTCTTGTCTGACAAACCGGGTTTGTCAAACTGTTTGACCGTGTAAATGGCTCTTAAGGGCTCCACCTTATGCAGGTTTTATGTTTTTTTGTGTACATAGTCATCGAACTGAGTGATCGTGAGTGGTTTCATTTATATGCGTCTTTTTGAGTGTGACAAATTTATACACATTGTAGTCCAATTTTTTTTTTTTTTTTTTTTTTTGAGTCTTCTTTGATCTCTCTCCTTCCTCTTCCGTGTGCATTAGAAAAAATTCTTTATCTTTTTACTTATTTTATCATTAACGATACTTAACTTGTTTATTTTCCAGATAAAAGAATATATGTTCGGAAGATAGAGCCACTTCGGTCAGGTCAAGCTCTTTATCTACATTTGTGAATCAATGTGAACCAACTTTGAGAAGTGACCAACATCAGTTGATTTAATTTTTCTGAGAGCAAGAAAAACTCTAGCTGAGGATGTTTAAGCTATGTCTATGAACTCCAAAGCCATGGTGATTGTGTGTGTGTGATTCACTATGGTCTTGGATCACGTGTTGGACTCGTGATCGACAGCTATTTCCCTCCCGGAAGAGAGCTCAGAGCTCGTATGACCGATCTATGGGTAATGCTATGACCTTACACACACACACACACCCAACTCCCCGCCCACGAGAGTCAGAGTAACGACCCGAAGCGCAGCGATACCGAAATAATTTCGGCCCTGGGCAGGATTCGAACCAAGTACTACGAGCACCATGCTGGTAGTCCAGCGCTCTACCAACTGCGCCACCGAGTGTGTGTGTGTGTGTGTGTGTGTGTGTGTGTGTGTGTGTGTGTGTGTGTGTGTGTGTGTGTGTGTGTGTGTGTGTGTGTGTGTGTGTGTGTGTGTGCGTGCGCGCGCTCCCTACTGTCAGAATATTCCAGTAAGCTGAAGACACAACCCGTGTTGCAGGAATTGAATGGAATTAAAATACAAAGATCTCTGATCCCAGTGCCACTTTGAATGACTTAATAGATTTCATTTCGTTTTCTATGAAGTTTAAGCTTTATTTTCCCTGGAAGATCAGTCATGCGAATAATGAAAATAACGCCAAATAAGATAAAAACATTCATGCTTCATCAAGAACAGCGTATTTCAAAACTGTGGGTCCCGACCCATCTGTGGGTCGCATGAAAAATAAAATGGGTCGAGACAAAAAAGAAGGAAATAAACACACACACATTATATATTATACATGTGTATAATATATATATATATATATATTATTACATACATACATACATATACCAAAGGTTTTTTCCCCTACACGGGGGGTAGCCAAAAAGAAAAAGGCATAGAAACCACTCCCACCCATTCCATTTCCTATATATTCCACTCCCCTCCACTCTCCTCCCTCCCTCTTATCTTGGCACCTCCTGGATGACGGGTCATCCCTGCATCCTGTCCACTGCCCTGGGTCAAAAGCAGTGTCACAAGACACAGCACATCCACAGCAAGGCCGCTTCATAAATTCGGCGACCCCCCTCTCCGTCCCCCCATATATACATATATATATATACATATGTTTATATATATACATATATATATATATATATATATATATATATATATATATATATATATATATATATATATCTTATTACACCTAAGTATGTCACGATGTAAACTGCGGTTCTTACTGTGAATCGCAGTAAAAAGATAATGTTTGAAAAACGCTGATCTAGAAAATGGCTGTTACTACAACGAAGAGATATTTGTTTTCTAAGAACAAAGTATTGTATTTAGGTAATTCCAAAGACGCATTTACATGAAGTCACTTAGCTAACAAGGGAAGAGAAACGTAAAGGAGACTGGAGATGAGGGAAAGAGGAGAGAGGAGGTGGGAGAATGGGAAGAGAATTGGAGGAAATGAGAAGAAGAACAAGAGGAAGAAAAGCAAGAGAAGGAGTAGGAGAAGAAATGAGAGGAGGAGGAAAAATGTATGGAGAAATAAGAGGAAAAAGAGAGAGAAATTAGAAAAATAGAGGGAGAAAAAGGGGAAGAAGTACAGGAGAAAAATTAAGAGAAATAAGAGACGAAACAGAAAAATTAAGAAGAGGAGTAGAAGCAGAAGGAAGAAGAGGAGGAGGAGGAGGAGAGATAGAGGGGGAGGAGAAAGAGGAGGAGAAGAAGAGATAGAGTGGGAGGAGAAGGAGGAGGAGAAGAAGAGATAGAGTGGGAGGAGAAGGAGGAGGAGAAGAAGAGATAGAGTGGGAGGAGAAGGAGGAGGAGAAGAAGAGATAGAGTGGGAGGAGAAGGAGGAGGAGAAGAAGAGATAGAGTGGGAGGAGAAGGAGGAGGAGAAGAAGAGATAGAGTGGGAGGAGAAGGAGGAGGAGAAGAAGAGATAGAGTGGGAGGAGAAGGAGGAGGAGAAGAAGAGATAGAGTGGGAGGAGGAGGAGAAGAGGTAGAGTGGGAGGAGAAGGAGGAGAAGAAGAGATAGGGTGGGAGGAGAAGGAGGAGGAGAAGAAGAGATAGAGTGGGAGGCGAAGGAGGAGGAGAAGTAGAGTTAGAGTGGGAGGAGAAGGAGGAGGAGAAGAAGAGATAGAGTGGAAGGAGAAGGAGGAGGAGAAGAAGAGATAGAGTGGGAGGAGAAGGAGGAGGAGGAGAAGAGACAGAGTGGGAGGAGAAGGAGGAGGAGAAGAAGAGATGGAGTGGGAGGAGGAGGAGGAGGAGGAGAAGAAGAGATAGAGTGGGAGGAGAAGGAGGAGGAGAAGAAGAGATAGAGTGGGAGGAGAAGGAGGAGGAGGAGAAGAGATAGAGTGGGAGGAGAAGGAGGAGGAGGAGAAGAGATAGAGTGGGAGGAGAAGGAGGAGGAGGAGAAGAGATAGAGTGGGAGGAGGAGGAGAAGAGGTAGAGTGGGAGGAGAAGGAGGAGGAGAAGAAGAGATAGGGTGGGAGGAGAAGGAGGAGGAGCAGGAGAAGAGACAGAGTGGGAGGAGAAGGAGGAGGAGAAGAAGAGATAGAGTGGGAGGCGAAGGAGGAGGAGGAGGAGAAGGAGGAGAAGGAGGAGAAGGAGAAGAGACAGAGTGGGAGGAGGAGGAGGAGGAGAAGAAGAGATAGAGTGGGAGGAGAAGGAGGAGAAAGCGGAGACTGTGGCGGAGGAGAAAGAGGGACAGGTACCTAATCTGCATTTATATGGAGTCCACAATGCCCCACAAGGGAGATACTAAACCATATATATGATCTATACCAGTGGTCCCGAACTTGTAAAGGAAGCGTTTCTTTTCGGGGGGAAGCTGCGAGTCTCGAGTTAAAGTAGATTTTTCTTTTCTCTAAATGCATAAGAAGCGGAGTAATAACAATAGTGGAAACGCATTCGTCAGGACAATGCTTTTGACTACCACTCGTTCTATTTTCTCTCGATTATTGGGGTGTGAAAACAAGAACTATTTACTATTGGTTGGGTGTGTCGTGGTAAAAATATTCATAACTATTTATCCTTACGGCGATAGATTGATTTCCACCCGTCTTCTCTGGTTGCTATAACACTGTTTTTCGCGGCGAAGGTCGTGGGGACGGTGGTTTGAACCCTGCCACCGGCGAAGTTGGACCAAGGGCATGATTAATTAAATCCCACGTTACTATAAAGTCCTCTGAAAGGGGCACCGTTCTAGCCTCCCGATAGGGAGGAGTTTATGAAGTTAAATCATATCACTTCACCCTAATGTCAAACGCCATTACTTCATGACACAGAGAGACGGATACCTCATAAATACTACAATAAATGTTATTTAGACAGAAATCCAGAAAATGTATTAATAAATGAAAGAAGGGTGTAGAACTAAGGATGTTTTCTCATATATATATATATATATATATATATATATATATATATATATATATATATATATATATATATATATATATATATATACTGTATATATATATATATATATATATATTTCTTTACACGTTTAGTTTGTTTAACTTGACTGCCTCAGTGCTTTTTATAATTTTTCTGTACTCTAACCCATTACAAACTTAATGTTAACATCTTCCACCCATCAAACTCACGTCTCAACCTATGCAGTACAAAATCCTATTTCACCTTCAGACAGCTGAGGTCCCTATTGCACACGAATCTATTCAACTACTTGGAAAAACGAGACACGAGGCCTTGGTTAATCATGGCTCCACGTCTTCCCCAAGAATGAACATTTGAACATAAGAATGAAGGAGACTGCAAGAGACCATAAGGCCTACACAAGGCAGTTCCATATCCATTACCACCTGTCATCCCCATCCATAAAGTTGTCTAACCGTTTCTTAAAACAACTGATAGTTTCAGCGCTCACTACATGGTTACTAAGTCTATTCCATTCGTTGACCACCCTGTTAGTAAACCAATTCTTGCCTATTTCCTTCTTAAATCTAAAATTTGTCCAGTTTGAATCCAGTACTGCGAGTCCGGGCTTTGGCCTCTGGAATTTGGGCACGTTAAAGCCATTCTTCTCGATGAGGCACCAAGACTTCCCCAATTCTGCTTCCATAGAGGCTTTGTCCTCTGGAATCTGCTTCAATAAAGTCTTTGTCCTCTGGAATTTGGGTAAGTTAAAGCCACTCTTCCCAATGAGGCACCACGACTTCCCCAATTCTGCTTCCATAGAGGCTTTGGCCTCTGGAATTTGGGCATGTTAAAGCCACTCTTCCAGATGAGGCACCACATCTTCCCCAATCTGCTTCCATAGAGGCTTTGGTCTCTGGAATTTGGGGAAATTAAAGCCACTCTTCCCAATGAGGCACCACATCTTCCCCAATCCGCTTCCATAAAGGCTTTGGCCTCTGGAATTTGGGGAAATTAAAGCCACTCTTCCAGATGAGGCACCACATCTTCCCCAATCTGCTTCCATAGAGGCTTTGGTCTCTGAAATTTGGGCAAGTTAAAGCCACTCTTCCAGATGAGTCACCACATCTTCCCCAATCTACTTCCATACAGGCTTTGGCCTCTGGAATTTGAGAAAGTTAAAGCCACTCTTCCAGATGAGGCACCACATCTTCCCCAATCCGCTTCCATAGAGGCTTTGGCCTCTGGTATTTGAGCAAGTTAAAGCCACTCTTCCCTGTGACGCACCGTAATACTCGACGGACAATTGCATTCAATTAAGAGACGGAATCCAGGACTGGAAGATGAAAGAACCACTTTTTCACGTACTTTTGTCTACATTCAAAACCTGATCCATGACATATTGGAAGTATGCAAATGAAACCTTCCATGTTGAGTATTCAATGTATTTTTACATACAACAACTCTATTCTATTTTACTTTTGTCATCATAGTCATTTTTATGTAAAGATATTGAAAGATATATTTCCATAGTCTGTATGTACCATACCACGGGTAAGGTGAATAATAGTGACTTTACAGGGGTGGGAGTGGGGGGTCTTTTAAATTGTAAAATATGAGAGTCGACGTTTTCATTTTTTTTTTTTTCAACTAGATCTGACTGAAAACAAAACTAACACTTAAACAACGAGATGTTCCCCTAAGCTTAACGTAAAAAACTAAAAATAAATAAATAAATAAACAGAATAAACAAATAAACAAAGTAAGCAAATAAATAAAGTAAGCAAATAAATAAATGAAATAAAAAATAAAAAACTAACACTTAAACAGCGAGATGTTCCCCTAAGCTTAACGTAAAAAACTAAAAATAAATAAATAAATAAACAGAATAAACAAATGAATAAAGTAAGCAAATAAATAAATGAAATAAACAAATATATAAATAAATAAAAAATAAAATGAATAAATAAATAAATTAATTATCACCATATATGGCTCATCGATGAAGGCTCTGATTTTCAAACAATGCGAAACTTCTCTCTATTTGAGTTAAAATCATCTGACCATACAAAAAGATCGTATCAAAACATTTCAGTGCATGACGAGTAATTTCTTACATAATCTATATTCTGTAAAATTATGTATCAGGATTATATACCTAAATGTAATCATAAATCTTAATATATCGATTACAAAGCTCAAACACGTACCTGTAGTGGCAACACGCATAAATGATTTCTGGTGTAAATTATGAACCATCATACAACTGCCTTTATACATTCATTACAATGACGTAATTATCATAGTCTGTTCAGGCTAATGTTAAATTGCTTTAACCAGCTGAGTAAAGGACATCATACTGAAGGAAGTAACAAGATCGCGAAGCCTTATATACTCTCCTTGCTTGTATGTTTTGTACAGTAGCATTAGCTTCTCTACTCTACATGCTTGTTCACAGTCTTCATAATGTGGTGTGACTGTACACCCCATTTACCCTTTTAAACGTGTCAACCTCCTCATACCTCCTGGATGAATGTATGAATTAATGGATGAATTTCACCCGGTATAGTGTCATTGTAACGAGGACCACAAGACTATCAAAACGAAACCATTTGGCACAGTGTCAGATATCTTCATTCATCTGAAGATGCGTCAATGTAGCGAAGGAGGAGGAATAAAGCGCTGTTGAACGAAGTCTACTGGGACTGGGGACTCCATCCAAGGTCTGTGATATTCCGCTTCCCTCATGTCACCAGCCCCGGGGTTCAGCAGTGCGACGCGTGTGGGCGGGGGAGGAGGAGGAGGAGGACTGCAGGATTGGATTCAACTTGGGAGCCAAACGAGGCGGGCGGAGACGGACGTCTATGTTGGCGCCGACGAGACCAGGACGGCCGGCAGGAAGGCCGGGCCGACTCTCCTTCATGTATCCTTCCGCATCCGCCAACCTATTCCTCCTCCTCCTCTTCCTGCACGTCCTTTCTAGAGTGGGACACTCACAGATATTCTGCTACAAGGAATTCCCTCGTTCTGCGCCACAGGAAAATTAATAAAAGCGTTTAATTAAGATCAAGGAGACTTGGTCAATGATTACCCTTTTGCTCAATTCTTTCCTCCTTTTATGAGGAAGGCAAAAAAGAAGTTCGATTATATAGGATGAAAAAATGACCCAAGTTGGTGCATGGCGTCAGATTTGACCGAAATGGAGGATATCATGTCAGTTCAATCTCGTGCAAGATTTCATCAAAGTCTCTGAATAAGGTCACATTCACTCCAGCTGTTGTATGACGTCATATCCGTCCTAAGTGGTGCATGACATTTCCCCCCAGTGGTGGCGAATGTCACAGAGAAGTATTGAACTGTCATCAGTCAGTCAATAGGTTAGTCGAGCACAATTTCCAATGAAGGATTTCGGTTTCGATGTGACGTCATGAGATGTGCAAGACCGTCTTTTCTTACAACGATTCATGGAAGCATCAAGGCTTCAATTTCTCTCTTCATGATTGGTGACCTTCGCGTCACCATAAACACCACTTAAACACGAAATAGATTTTCTTATGCCTGATGGTAAACTTTAGAGTAATTTACAATTATTTACAATAAAAATTCTGCAGACAGGAGACCTTTTGGTCTATAATGAGTTCAGCTGCAGAATAACTATATAACACGAAATAGATTTTCTTATGCCTGATGGTAAACTTTAGAGTAATTTACAATTATTTACAATAAAAATTCTGCAGACAGGAGACCTTTTGTTCTATAATGAGTTCAGCTGCAGGATAACTATATAACACGAAATAGATTTTCTTATGCCTGATGGTAAACTTTAGAGTAATTTACAATTATTTACAATAAAAATTCTGCAGACAGGAGACCTTTTGGTCTATAATGAGTTCAGCTGCAGAATAACTATATAACACGAAATAGATTTTCTTATGCCTGATGGTAAACTTTAGAGTAATTTACAATTATTTACAATAAAAATTCTGCAGACGAGACATTTTGGTCTATAATGAGTTCAGCTGCAGAATAACTATATAACACGAAATAGATTTTCTTATGCCTGATGGTAAACTTTAGAGTAATTTACAATTATTTACAATAAAAATCCTGCAGACAGGAGACCTTTTGGTCTATAATGAGTTCAGCTGCAGAATAACTATATAACACGAAATAGATTTTCTTATGCCTGATGGTAAACTTTAGAGTAATTTACAATTATTTACAATAAAAATTCTGCAGACAGGAGACCTTTTGGTCTATAATGAGTTCAGCTGCAGAATAACTATATAACACGAAATAGATTTTCTTATGCCTGATGGTAAACTTTAGAGTAATTTACAATAATTTACAATAAAAATTCTGCAGACGAGACATTTTGGTCTATAATGAGTTCAGCTGCAGAATAACTATATAACACGAAATAGATTTTCTTATGCCTGATGGTAAACTTTAGAGTAATTTACAATTATTTACAATAAAAATTCTGCAGACAGGAGACCTTTTGGTCTATAATGAGTTCAGCTGCAGAATAACTATATAACACGAAATAGATTTTCTTATGCCTGATGGTAAACTTTAGAGTAATTTACAATTATTTACAATAAAAATCCTGCAGACAGGAGACCTTTTGGTCTATAATGAGTTCAGCTGCAGAATAACTATACAACACGAAATAGATTTTCTTATGCCTGATGGTAAACTTTAGAGTAATTTACAATTATTTACAATAAAAATTCTGCAGACAGGAGACCTTTTGGTCTATAATGAGTTCAGCTGCAGAATAACTATACAACACGAAATAGATTTTCTTATGCCTGATGGTAAACTTTAGAGTAATTTACAATTATTTACAATAAAAATTCTGCAGACGAGACCTTTTGGTCTATAATGAGTTCAGCTGCAGAATAACTATATAACACGAAATAGATTTTCTTATGCCTGATGGTAAACTTTAGAGTAATTTACAATTATTTACAATAAAAATTCTGCAGACAGGAGACCTTTTGGTCTATAATGAGTTCAGCTGCAGAATAACTATATAACACGAAATAGATTTTCTTATGCCTGATGGTAAACTTTAGAGTAATTTACAATTATTTACAATAAAAATTCTGCAGACAGGAGACCTTTTGGTCTATAATGAGTTCAGCTGCAGAATAACTATATAACACGAAATAGATTTTCTTATGCCTGATGGTAAACTTTAGAGTAATTTACAATTATTTACAATGAAAATCCTGTAGACAGGAGACCTTTTGGTCTATAATGAGTTCAGCTGCAGAATAACTATATAACACGAAATAGATTTTCTTATGCCTGATGGTAAACTTTAGAGTAATTTACAATTATTTACAATTAAAATCCTGCAGACAGGAGACCTTTTGGACTATAACGAGTTCAGCTGCAGAGTAACTATATAACTAAAAAAATAATAAAATTATACAAAATTAATCTAAAAAACGCATTATCGTTAATAGCTTATGTGTTCATCTCTCTAAATATCAAAATGTTTAGCTGTGTTATGAGGAATTGCGTGGGGACTTTTTTTCATTCGTTAAGTTCGTGGATAAATGGTTTCTAACTTCTCATTCAAATCTACACCATCACAATATTACTACATATTACTTCTGGTCTACTCCTTACGATCGCAATCTCGTGACTGGGGACTGTGACATATAGGCCAATTGTTGCCCACAGTCTGGGATATACAGGCCAATTGTTGCCCACAGTCTGGGGTATACAGGCCAATTGTTGCCCACAGTCTGGGATATATAGGCCAATTATTGCCTACAGTCTGGGATATTCAGGCCAAATGTTCCCCAGTCTGGGACATACAGGCCCATTGTTGCCCAGAACCTGTGATATACATGCCAATTGTTGCCCACAGTCTGGGATATACAGGCAAATTGCTGCCCACAGACTGGGGCATACAGGCCCATTGTTGCCCACAATCTGGTATATAAAGGCCAATTGTTACCCACAATCTAGGATATACAGCCTTATTGTTGTCTATCCAGTGTATACAGTCTTTCAGGTAAAATAAATTGTCTTGCATTAGTTATAAAGAATATATCAAGAGTCTAACAAAGCTGAAGGTACTTATAAAAATCAACTGAAATCACTTGGGCTTTTACTTAGGACTACGTCTACTTGAACCTCTTCAGTATCGTGATGACTTGAACAAGTTTTGCAATGGAGGAACCAGATGGCTTTGTTCACACCTCAATGTCAAGGCCTACCCTGCAGACGAATATAATCTCCAGACGTTTACTAGAACAAACCATGCAATGACTCACCATATTGTTGCTAAAAAAAGAAAAAAAAATATATATATATATATATATATATATATATACATATATATATATACACATATAAATATATATATACATACATATATATATATATATATATATATATATATATATATATGTATATATATATATATATATGGAGGTGAGGTGGCAAAATGAAACGTTAAGGCTAGAGTATGGAGCTTTATTCAGAACCAGACGTTTCGACCTCTTGGGCCTTCCTCAGTGGACTGAATACAAAATAAGAATCAAAGTCCGTCAACAGCTTACATGGTGATCTGACGACCCTGAGTGACCTCATCCCGGTCTCGTTGTCCCCCCACACTAGCCGGCCGCCAGTTGTGGGGACGTTTATATTCATATATATATATATATATCTGTATATATATATATA
>NC_134778.1:56925549-56945549 GCF_046742065.1 Oratosquilla oratoria | reverse complement strand
GTCCTCTCTCTTAAGCGGAACTTTCTCCCTCTTAACTGGAATGTTCTCTTCAACGGAGCGTCCTCTCTCTTAACCGGAACTTTCTCTCAACTAGAAGGTTCAGCGTCCTCTCTCTTAACCGGAACTCTCTTTCAACTGAAATTTTCTCTCTCTTCACAGGAGCGTCCTCTCATTTAACAGAAACTTTTTCCCTCGACTGGAACGTTCTCCCTCTTCACCGGATCGTCCTCTCTCTTAACCGGAACTTTCTCTCAACTAGAAGGTTCAGCGTCCTCTCTCTTAACCGGAACTCTCTCCCTCTCAACTGGAATGTTCTCTCTCTTCACAGGAGCGTCCTCTCATTTAACAGGAACTTTTTCCCTCGACTGGAACGTTCTCCCTCTTCACCGGATCGTCCTCTCTCTTAACCGGAACTCCCTCCCTCTCAACTGGAATGTTCTATCTCTTCATGGGAGCGTCCTCTCATTTAACAGGAACTTTCTCTCTCTCAATTAGAAGGTTCAGCGTCCTCTCTCTCAACCGGAACTCCCTCCCTCTCAACTGGAATGTTCTCTCTCTTCACAGGAGCGTCTTCTCATTCAAGTGGAACTTTCTCCATGTTATTTGGAAGGTTCATCGTCCTTTCTCTTAACTGGAACTTTCTCTCTCTTAACTGGAACGTTCTCTCTCTTCGCCGGAGCGTCATTTCTCTTAACCAGAATGCTCTCTATCAACAAGGAAACGTTCTCCCTCTCCACTAGATCCTTCTCTATAACGGAACATTCTCTTTAACCCAAATATTCTCCCTCTTAACCACTCTTTATGGCTCATTCCTCTCCCCCACCTCCCCTGCTTTATACTCCTCTCAAATCTCGGTTATCGGCGTTCGAAATCTCGCTCACCATTATGATTTTCTAAAGACCATGGCTAAGCTCTCCCTAACCCTCCCGCTCCTCCCGGGCAGCAATTTCGCATTCCAGACCAGCTCTCCCCCATCTTCCTCCATAACTTTAACGGTTTTGTCCATTTGAATCTATCTGCCCAGACCCACAGTGGAATTCTAAACTAAATTCCACCTCTTTTACTGGTCACATTTCATCCCCCCCCCTCCACCCACCCACCCACCCTCTCGACCCAACCTCCCTCTCCTCCACGACTGTTTTCGCTTGCCTTGGATTCGCAAATTTATGACCTTAGTGAAGGTTAGTAATGGCCCCATTTACCTTCTTAAGTATTTGCCTACGGAGCAGGAAATGAAGGGAAGGACTGTCCCACCCTTTCCTGCTTTCCGTCCCGAAAAATGTAGGGATTATGGAATCAAGTAGTGAATTTTTTCTTTTCCTACTCCTAAATCTTTGGATCATTGTTATATGACAAACAGACACAAATGTAAGACTGCGCGTGTATGTGAGCTAGACACACAGGCACATCTGGACACACACACACACACACACACACACACACACACACACACACAGAGGTACACTCACACACGCATGACCATATTCCTCAGAAATGTATAAATTCACAAAATGTCAACATGAAAATAATTCTCGAATGTGTCAACTTTGCTCAAATGACCGTAAAAGGGTTACTAAAGCCCAAACTTTCCTTCCATCCATAATACTTCGTCCCTCCTCTCAACTCCTTTCGTATTCCATGCCCTTGCTCCTTTTTTCCATATCGTCCTCACCTCCAATGCTATCACCCAAAATTGATCTTTTTTTTTTTTTTTTTTGTCTCTGTTCCTATTCTTCCTTCACAGCCTTAGTCCCAATGCATCAATCTAAAATAGTCTTTTTTCCTTTCTTTTTTTTTTTTTTTTTCGTCTGACTTAGGACTTCGTTTATAACTGCCCTTCAGTCTCTACCCTTCATTTGTTTTATAGTCTCAGACTGCCTATATCTTATCATTAGAAATTCCAAGCTTTGTTTTTCTTTTAGCTTTCATGTCGGCTTGAAAATTCGCCTTCAGTCTCCGCCAGTTCATTTTTTTCTTCTGGAGCCTCACTTTGTTTTTCCCTTCAGCATCTCCACCTCATTCTAGTTTTCAAACTTTAGCTAATATGTTCCTAATCACTCTTTGCCTAACGTCACATTTTCCTGATTTTTAAAATAATTTTCTTTCAATCCTATACTTCCAAATGTTTTTTGTCTTTAAAGTATACAGCTCATAATTATCTGTTCTCCTTTTATTCTATATTCCCTTCTTTTTCCCTCTCAACCAGACTTTTTCTATCCCAAAGCTACTTCCTCTCTTCAACTTCACCCACTTGCAAAAAAAAAAAAAAAAAAAAAAAAAAAAACTACTTCCACATTGGTTATAAATACTTCAAGTTAAATCCATCCATCTCAAAGTATTTTCTTTACAACCAGAAGTCTTCTTTAATGCCTCATCGCCTTCCTCCGCCTGGTCTTCTTTCTAGTCCTTCTTTTCTATCCTCTCTTCCCCTCATTGTCCTCCGCCTTCTCCTTTTTCACCTCCATCAAGATATTGCCTTTCACCTGAACGTGCCTGCTTTTGCCATTTTACATTCCATTTTAGTTTTTCGGTTATCCAATGAAAAGTCCGTCTTTTCTTCAAATGGCCTTTTTAAGCAGGACGTCAGCATCACCTTTTGATAATTACTCCTTTAATACGTATACTGTATATGTACTATATGTGTGTGTGTGTGTGTGTGTGTGTGTGTGTGTGTGTGTGTGTGTGTGTGTGTGTGTGTGTGTGTGTGTGTGTGTGTGTGTGTGTGTGTGTGTGTGTGTGTGTGTGTGTATTCATGCACATAAAAAGAATATATGCATCCATGCACGCACATTTGCACACGCATACACGCACACATATGCACATGCGCGCTTCACGCACAAATACACACACACACACACACACACACACATACACACACACACACACGTACACACACCTTATATTTCCCCTACCCTCTCCCCTATACCATATCTACTAACTCATCGCCCCTATGGATACAATGACGGCCTTTAAAGAATATATTCTACCTAACGCCAGACGATTTTATTTACCCTGGGCAAAGACTCGTACTGAAAGGATTGTACAAGTCTTGTTTGCCTTTCTGTACAGATTCCTCCCCACCCCCTTCTACTCCTTCGCTTCATTCCTCTTTCCCCGTCCACGGGGCCTTGCCGAGCTGCTCTATTCATCTTTCCTTTCTCCTCTCCACCTTCTCCTCTCTTCTCATTTCCCTCATCCTCTTTCGCCATTGCACATACTCCCCCTTTCGGTTCTGTTTGCTACGTTCTATTGAGAATCTCCTTCTTTCACCCCATTCACGTTCATTTCGTCTCACGTTCTTGAAGCGCGTTGGTGGTATAATCGTATGCGTGCCGGTCTTGTATTCGCTTAGTTGTGGGTTCGAGTCCCGCACTCCTCTTCGATTCTTAGCAGGAACTGTTTTTACTTGCCCCAACAGTTCTAGTGTATAGGGCTAATGTGACAGCTTCGGCCGCAGCCACTCAGCGCCCCCTGGCGTAGGCTCCTGACGACCATCTTTCGTCTCTTCTTTTCCCTCTCCGTCTTTCATTTCCATCTATCTCTCTCGTCATCTCGTTTCCTCTTAATTTTCTTTATTTTATTTCTCATTCTCCCTCTCCCTATTCTGTGCATTTCCATTCCTCTTTTGCTGCATCGTTTTATCTTCAATTGTGCATATTAATCCTTTCACCCCATTTTCCGTTTGCTTTACTACGAATTAGCCCACTTTCCTCTTCTAGAGTGGGTACCGAGCACCAACCTCCCGAGGCTGTACCTCCAGAAGGAACTTAAGGGGAGTGACTCTCTCAGACGTCCGTCTCGGTAAACAAGCACAGACAGGTTGTCATTGTTGGTCCTTTGGTTCATAACGACGTTGGAGATAAACATGAATGTTTTGTAAGCTTTATGCGTTCCCTCTTCCACTTCCCGTTTTCTTTGACACTCACAGAATAATGCCTTCATCTGAGGCAAAAAAAAAAAAAATCCAAGTTTTGTTTGTTTGTTTGTTTCCTTCCCTCTCCATAAACCTTTCTTGCTCCACCCTCTTCCTTAAAGCTCATTTAGCAGCCCCTTCCTAGTTCATCAAGAACTCATCTTTTTCTTTCTCTCTATTCAGCTCTTGAAACCCCTCCTCAGACCCTTCCTTCTTTCGCGTGCATTCAAAAACAAAAGTCAAAAAACATATCTCCTGGCTACAGTCATGTAACCAAACCTTCAAGAGCGTTCCCTGTGGCTGACTGACTTCGACGACGCCTTCCACGAGACGGACAGCATTCGAATTCAACAGCTATTGGTAACTATCTGATTTGAGAGTCAGAGTACAGCGGTCGAAATAAAAAGAAGTTTAGGTCATAGTTCTGCGATTCTGGACGTAATTTCTTTGATTATTATGTGTAGTGAGATGAGGGCTTTACCTCAGGAGACGCTAAGAAAAAACGACAGAAACCATTGCACCATGAACTCAAAGGAATGGTAAGCAGCTAGAAGAACATGAGATCATAAGAACATAAGAATGAAGGAGATTCCAAGCGACCATAAGGCCTACACTAGGCAGCTCCATATCCATCACCACCTGTCATCCCCATTCATAAAGTTGTCTAACCGTTTAGAAGGCCTACACTAGGCAGCTCCATATCCATCACCACCTGTCATACCCATCCATAAAGTTGTCTAACCGTTTAGAAGCCTTGTGAATTGAATGTGGCTTCATGGCAAAGACGGGTCATCACGAGCATAGCTCCCTTCCCGTATAATACAACTAGGTAAATACAAACAAACACACACACGACTCGTGGCGCAGTTGGTAGAGTTCCTAGCTGCCACTATGGTGGTCCGGGTTCGAATACCGCCCAAGACTGAAATATTTTCAGTATCGCAGCGCTGCGATTCATTACTCCGACCCTCGTAGGCGAGGAGATGGGGTGTGTATGAGAGTGTAAGGTCACAACATTAGCTATAGATCGTTCATACATGCGCTCTGAGCTCTCATTCGGGAGGGTAGTAGCCGTCGATCACGAGTCTATGGTGAATTTTACACACACAAACACACACACACACACACACACACACACACACACACACACACACACACACACACACACTTTTTTTGTCTGGTGTTTTGAATGCTTGTAACATTTTTTCACTGTCATATTTTTATATTGTTATAATCTTGTAGGATGTACATTTTCAGCAGAAATGCTGCTATACCCAATAAACCGTTGATTATTATTATTATTATTATTATTATTACACACACGCACGCGCACATACATGCGCGCACGCACGCAAATGAAATCTTCTCAAGTTGTTGCTATATATTCCAACGCAGAATTCGTTACTCGTCCCCTTTTATCTATTAAAATTCTCATTTCCATCCTCATTTCTTTCTCCCTTTTTGTCCTGCCTTTTGTCCTGCTTTCCTCACGATATATCATTTCCCATATTTCATTCTGTTTAGCTACTTTTTCCCGCTCTGTCGAGGGGATGCAAGCAAGTCATCCGGGGTTCTCGTTGCAGAAACGATGCAACAGTTTTCAGAAGACATTAGTTACTATGAATCATGAAACTTTATAAAATTCAATGAAACTCTACGATCTATTCACTGACTCTTGTACTACGTTTCTGCATATAGTATTAAACACTCGCCAATATTTCATCCGTGCGCTTAATGTGGTAAGTCTTGCTGACTGATACATTTCATAAATTATTTATTTATTCATTAGTGTGCTGTGTCTTGCTACATTGCTTCTGACCCAGGGCAGAGGGCGGGATACAGGGATGACCCGTCATCCATGAGGAGCTAAGATGAAAGGGGGGAGAGGGTGATGTATGTATTCAGATAAGTATATATATATATATATCTATATATATATATATATATATATATATATATATAATATATATATATATATATATTATATACACATAATAAATACATACTCATATACACATACAAAACACACACATTTTTTATTCTCTTTCGTTTAAATCAATATTGCAATATCTTCTCAATGAAACAAGTTCCTTGTATTTTTTTTTCTTTGTATTTTTTTTACAAGGTCACGAATGCAGGTTGACCGGAGACCCAATCGATCAAGTCCCCTTGAACAGTCATGTGACCATTACAATGACTAATCTACGCGTCTAAAGACTCCCACGGTATCCGGTCCTTCAACAGGGAGTAGCCAATTGCGATTATTGCCCCAACTTTGCTTGACCTCGCTTTGATTCAATCCCCGAGTCGCCTCCAGAGCTGAAATAAATAATATACCAACATTCATAAGACGTATTCACCTTGGTCTTGGTCTTTGGATCACGTGCTGGACTCGTGATCGACAACTGTTTCCCTCCCGGAAGAGAGCTCAGAGCTCGTATGACCGATCTATGGGTAATGCTGTGACCTTACACGCACACACACTCCCAACTCCCCGCCCACGAGAGTTGGAGTAACGACTCGAAGCTCAGCGATACTGAAATTATTTCAGCCCTGGGCAGGATTCGAACCCGGACCGCCGTAGTGACAGTAAGGGACTCTACCAACCGCGCCACCAAGTGTGTAATCACCATTTGCTCAAAAGGGTGAATCTTGATCGTCTAAACCTTGTTGTTTCAAATATTGGTTCTAGATTTCGTCAAGATCGTGTGATGGCATTTGGCAGGAAACATTCTATAAAGATCCTCATTAGATTTAAGGGTTTGGACAAGACGACATGAGCTCTTTTATACCGACATTCAACCCAAAACTAATAAAAATCAATTGACATAAATTGGAGTAGAACCACTGAATTTTGCTATCATTTTGAACAGAAAATATTGAGACAGCACAAACCTGCTCACTCGTTCTTCGTTTAATTACATCATCTTGCATTAGCCAGAGTAAAGTCTGTAAATGGCAACTTCAGAGTGACCTCCACTGTTCCCTATTGTTTATGATCTTCTGTTACTCACGGATTTGTCTTGGTGGGATCAAACCGTCATCCAGCACAGGAAATCCACCATTCCTCTTCCACTGAACCTTCAATCACCCGGTCGATCCACCGTAAATAGATCATAGATACTCGTCAAATAACCTGATATCAACTATGGTATGTAATGGTAACATGGGGACTGTAGTTTAGCACCGTCTCTTGTGGACAATTTCGTGCCAACAGTGACATACTTATTCCAATATCGTTCTGAACAGAGATAGACAATTTTACCCAGCCGAGAGGAAGACTTCTGCCAAAACGGTAATCTTTACGAATCGCTTGGCTTTAGCTGGAAAAAAAATCAGCAAAAAACGTTAAGAGCTACTCCCTCGTGCTCTTCACACGGTGGGGCGGTCCGACCGCCTCAGCATCCCATTGCTTCGAGTCCTCTTTTCCTTTCCCTTCCCTGGTCGAACTCTCTTCTATTATCTCGTTCCCACCGGAAGGAAAACCCATCGTCCCATCTCGTTTTATCTCGCATTGATAACTCGTCTTATCTTTCCTACAGAATATACTTCCCCCGTCAACTCAATATCTCCATATGCTCTCCCACGGCACCTCGCCTCTTCTATTCCCCCCTCTAACGTCAATAAATTCATTTCAGCAACAAAGACTGCTATTCCCAAACTCTCCCTTCAGAATCCCGTCCCGATCCTTCTAAAGCCTCGAATTTTTCACTCAGGAAATCCCTTTATGGAAACGAAAATCAAGTCTCTGACACTCGCTCTTTCATATGCACAGATGCGCAACCGCACGTTCAAACAGAAACCTGCATTTATAAAGTAAAGGACGTTTCCGTATATGTGAATGAATAAAGCCTTGCACGCACTGCATTTATAAAGGACTATTCCGTATATGTAACTAACCAAACTCTTACACGCACGCAAAGATATGCAAGCGGAAATGTACAGTTTAGGCATAAGCACGACCGTGCACGCACGCACACACACACACACACACACACACTCGGTGGGACAGTTGGTAGAGCGCTGGAATGGGAAGTACGGTAGTGCTCGCATTACCCAGTTCGAATCCTGCCCAGGACCGAAATCATTTAGGTATCGCTGTGCTTCGGGGCGTTACTCTGACTCTCGTGGGTGGGGAGTTGGGTGTGTGTGTGTGTGTGTGTGTGAAAGGTCATAGCATTACCCATAGATCGGTCATACGAGCTCTGAGCTCTCTTTCGGGAGGGAAACAGCTGTCGATCACGAGTCCAACACGTGATCCAAAAGACCAAGGTGAATACACACACACACACACACACACACACACACACACACACACACATACACAACACGTGGCGCAGTTGGTAGAGTACCCGGCTGCCACTACGGAGGTCCGGGTTCGAATCCTGCCCAGGGATGAAATAATTTCAGTATCGCTGCATTGCGGGTTGTTACTCCAACTCTCGTGGGCAGGGAGTTGGGTGTGTGTGTGTGCGAGTGTAAGGTCACAGCATTACCCATAGATCGGTCATATATGAGATCTGAGCTCTCTTCCGGGAGGGAGATAGCTGTCGATCACGAGTCCAACATGTGATCAAAAGACAATAGTAAATCACACACACACACAAACAAGCATGTACTGCTTACTTGTGTAGTAGTACCATGCTCGACCACTAACTCAGGGTTCTGATTTCGGTTCCTGCCCAGAACTGAAAACTAACATCACACTCCAAGGCGTCACATCCCTCTGATGAACAGGAAGTTTGTTGTGTATGTGTGTAAAGCTTGCCCATAAATCGGGCCATATATGGAATCTGAGCTCTCATCTGGGACGTTAATAGCTGTCAGTCACGAGCTCAACACGTGATTCAAGGGCCATTATGGTGACCCAGATACACACATACAAACACACAAACACAGCGGACTGGATTATTTAGTTGTTGTTGTTTTCTGAAAATCTAATCTACCAGTTTCATTCTTCCAACATGGAATTTGCCTTCAAACCCAATACCCTCATCCCCAGAAATTCAAATTTCCATTTATAGTTTTCTAAAAGAATTCGTCATCTTTCCGTCCAAACAGGGAAACAAGAACGCAACGCACCGAACTTTGGAGACAAGCCCAACAGCAGCTGTGTCTTGATCTACATCTTAAGTCTACTTCCCCCATAACTAGTGTGAACCATTCTTTTCCTTTTTTTTCTGTAATAGAGAACACCCCTCACTCAATCACCTATCACCTTCTTCTCTATGCTCCAAAATATATTTTCATTCTTTTCAATTTCTTTTTTGACAAACTTCTACCCCATTTTACATTTGCTCTCTTCTTTGCCTCCCTCACCTTATGTTTTGCTTCTCTATTTTTCTTGCAACTCTTATATGCTTTCCTAGTTCTACTTTGCAACCAAGTCACATACACTCTCTTCTCTTCTGTCAAGGACTTCACGTCTTCATTCCACCATTTATTAAGCTTCCCCTCCATTCCCTTCATAGCCTATTAACCACTCCTCCTCCACCACCCTTACCCATGTATACGTATGCTTGGCTCTCTTCTTAAACACTGCGTTTGCTATCAACTCCCTTTCTAGATACATCTTCAATATCATATACTGTATACATATGCCATGTTGGTATAATCCTGACGAATCCTGTGTCAGGTTTAAGTTTCCTTAATAGTGTCTGTCTTCCTACCTAATTCTTCCTCAGGAGCAATGTTGACGCCATCTACAAGCCACCTAGTCGTCCCAACTCCCACATCTGGGCACCTTCCCTCCTTGCTTGTACGCCTTCTTCAGTCTCGACCATCTGCTTTATCGCTGCCTCAGGTGCCGCTCTCCGCTTCCCGTTTTTCTTCCCTCTTCGTTTACTCTCCCTTTATTGTTTTCTTCTCGTTTAATCTCCCTTTACTCCCTTCCTCTCCCTTTCTCTCGTTTTATTCTTCCCTCTACGTTTACTCCTCTTTGTTCCAAAGCCGCGCGTTCCTTTCAACCGCAGTTCAGCCAAAGTCCTCGTTTTACTTATTTGGACGGAGCTCACCGTTTCCTGTCCTATTTCTGCTCACTTTTACCTCTTCAACACCGTAAAGTAGGTTGCACGCAGAAACAGACATACAAACATAAACACACACACACACACATACATATATATATATAAATATATATATATATATATGTATATATATATATATATATATGTGTGTGTGTGTGTGTGTGTGTGTGTGTGTGTGTGTGTGTATGTGTGTGTGTGTGTGTGTGTGTGTGTGTGTGTGTGTGTGTGTGTGTGAGAGAGAGAGAGAGAGAGAGAGAGAGAGAGAGAGAGAGAGAGAGAGATTCAACATGGTCTTGGATCACAGGTTGGACTCATGATTGACAGCTATTTCCCTTCCGTAAGAGAGCTCAGAGCTCGTATATGACCGATCTATGGGTAATGCTGTGATCTTACACGCACGCACGCACACACACACACACACACAACCGACTCGGTGGCGCAGTTGGTAGAGCACTGAACTGCCACAATAGTGGCCCGCAGTTCTGGGTTCGAATCCTGCCCAGGGCCGAAATTATTTCGGTACCGCTGCGCTTCGGGTCGTTACTCTGACTCTCGTGGGCGGGGAGTTGGGTGTGTGTGTGTGTGTGCAAGGTCATAGCATTACCCATAGATCGGACCTACGAGCTCTGAGCTCTCTTCCAGGAGGGAAATAGCTGTCGATCACGAGTCCAACACGTGATCCAAAGACCAAGTGAATACACACAACTTCCCGCCCACGAGAATTGGAGTAACAACTCGCAGCGCAGCGTTACTGAGTTTTTTCAGCCTTGGGCGGGATACGAACCCGGACTTCCGTAGTGGCAGCAGGGAACTCTACCAACTGCGCCACGTGTGTGTGTGTGTGTGTGTGTGTGTGTGTGTGTGTGTGTGTGTGTGTGTGTGTGTGTGTGTGTGTGTGTGTGCGTGTGTGTGTGTGTGTGTGTGTGTGTGTGTGTGTGTGTGTGTGTGTGTGTGTGCGTGTGTGTGTGTGCGTGCGTGTGTGTGTGTGTGTGTGTGTGTGTGTGTGTGTGTGTGTGTGTGTGTGTGTGTGTGTGCGTGTGCGCGTGCAGGTACATTCTTATTAATGACAAGGGTCGACGATTTTATCCAATTAAAAGGCAAAACTGGGACGGTTTTACATGGTGTCGACCGAAATAGACACCCCATTCCACAATTTGTCCCTAGGCCCCCCACCTCTCACTATCTTAAAAAAAAAAAAAAATAATAAAATAAAAAAAAATCTATTAAATGAAGTGAAGCACGTTGTCGTGTTGAAAGAGGTCGTTTCCCCTCAAATTTACGCGGCTCAACGCCCGGCAACACATTCGTCACATGACTTAACTATAGCTCTTCTCTTCTCCTTCCTCCTCTCTTTCCTCTCCCACTTTTCTTTCCTTCTCTCTCTTATGCGTCACATGGCCTATCTATAGTTCTCCTCTTCTCCTTCCTCCTCTCTTCCCTCTCCTTCTTTTCTTTCCTTCTCTCTCTTATTCGTCGCTTGACCTACCTATAGTTCTTCTCTTCTTCTTCCTCCTCTCTTCCCTCTCCCTCTTTTCTTTCCTTCTCTCTTCCCTCTCCTTCTCTTCTTTCCTTCTCTCTCTTATTCGTCACATGGCCTACGTATAGTTCTTCTCTTCCCCTTACTCCTCTCTTCTCTCTCCCACTTTTCTTTCCTTCTCTCTCTTATGCGTCACATGGCCTATCTATAGTTCTTCTCTTCTCCTTCCTCCTCTCTTCCCTCTCCCTATTATCTTTCCTCTCTCTTATTCGTCACATGGCCTACCTATAGCTCTTTTCTTTCCTCTCTTCTCCTTCCTCCTCTCTTCCCTCTCCCTCTTTTCTTTCCTTCTCTCTCTTATTAGTCACATGGCCTACATGCTCTTCTCTTCTTCCTCCTCTCTTCCCTCTCTTTTTTCTTTCCTTCTCTCTCTTATTCGTTATATGGCCTACCTATAGTTCTTCTCTTCTCCTTCCTCCTCTCTTCCCTCTCCTTCACTTCTTTCCTTCTCTCTTTTATTCGTCGCTTGACCTACCTATAGCTCTTCTCTTCTCCTTCCTCCTCTCTTCCCTCTCCCTCTTTTCCTTCCTTCTCTCTCTCTCTTCCTCATCCTCATTCCCATCTCTTCTTCTCCTCTTTTCTTCCTTCTCCCTTTCATTTCTCCTGTCTTCCCCATCCACACTTCTCCTTCAACATTTCCACTCTTCTTCCTTTCTGCTTCTTCCTTTCTTCCTTCCTTCTTCTCCATCTCCCTTATCCACTTCTCTCTCGCCATTTTCCCTTTTTCGTAGAATGCTCTCTCCCCTCTTTCGTTCGAATCCTACTCTTTGCACCCTGATCCCCGCGTCCTCTCACCCTTGTCCATACGACAGGGACCTTATCCTCGTCAATCGGGGATCTACAACCCTCGCCTCCATCTCTATCCACTTCTGACCCAACCGTGTACCCGTTTTCTACGTTAATTCTTTTCCTATTCCATTTTCTTTATCTCTCACCTTCCACGTTTTCCACATCCCTCAATTGATTCCCAACTCGCTTCTGCCACATCATATTTAATTCTGTTTCCTCTACTCTCTCATTATTATCAACTTCATTATTTCTGTTACGTGACTCCATTACTTTCCTATCGTACACTCTGATAGCTGTAATCACCAATTTAGTACTTCCTATACTCTACGGTTAAACATCGCTCACGACCTGACATCCTATTACAAGGGTCCTCGCTCTTCATAGACGCGCCACATACATATTGAATCCGCCTCTCCTACGAACCCGCCACTCTCTATCAAAGTAACTGGCTCAACCGTACGACACCAACATCTCCTTCGGGCGGCCTACTTCTGGACGACAGTCTCTCTTCACTCCTCGACTTGTTATGTCAAGCTGATGCTCGCTCTCCTCCTCCTTGGCTCCTTCTTTTCGTCCTCGTCGTCGTCATCTCCTTCCTCTCTTATCATCTTTGTCCTCCACCTCTTTCGTCGGCGTCACGATCCTTCACGTTTTCTTTGTCGTAGTAATTCCTTTCCGGTTCATCCACCTATTCTTCCTCGCTCCTCTCCAACTCTATTTCTTCCTCCACATCCTCCACATTTTTCTCTATCTCTACCTCCGTCTCTTCACATTCCATATACACCTTTTCCTCCTCCAAAGATTATTCCTCCTATTCCACCTCCTGCGCCTCCACATCTTCTTCCTCCACCTCTCTCTCCAGCTCTTTCTCGTTGTTCTCTTCCTCCTTCTCCGTCTCTTCCCCCTCCTCCTCCTCCTCCTCTATTTGTGCCTTTTTTTTCCATTCCATCTCTACCTTTTCCTTCTCCAAATAATCCTCCTACTCCAACTCCTCCTCCACCTCCTCTTTGCTCCTCCTCGTGTAATCAATTTTTCTCTCTTATCTATTTCTCCATTTTCTTTTCTTCTCTGACGTTATATTCATTCCTTTTCCTACTAATTTTATCTTGTGCTTCCTCTACTTTCTCTGGGACCAGAGATGGTTACCTGCTTCTGGTGACCTGCGAGACAAACGTCGGAGAGAATCGTCTCTCCTTCTTACGTCTTCAAGTCTCATCAAGACCTTCAACTTCATCTGGAAACGCGCCTTTCGGGGACTCAGTTTCCAGACCAGTACCAATATCTTCATCAGCTTCAACTCTCACCCACCTTTTCACATAGAAAGAATCTCTCCCTCTTACATCTTCAAATTTCTTCAAGACCCTCACCTTTATCTGGAAACACGGCTTCCGGGGGCTCAGTTTCCAGACCAGTCCCAATATCTTAATCAGCTTCAACTGTCACCCACCTTTTCACATAGAATGAGCCTCTCCATCTTACGTCTTCAGGTTTCTTGAAGACCCTCAACTTGATCTGGAAACGCGGCTTCTGGGGACTCAGTTTCCAGACCAGTACCAATATCTTCGTCAGCTTCAACTCTCACCCACCTTTTCACATCAGAGTGAGGAGCATACGCCAGGAGGCACTGAGTAGCTGAGGCCGATGTCATAACCTTTTGTCCTAAGCGCTTGGACTGTGGGGGGGGGGGGAGATGACAGTTGTTGGGAATCAAAGAGGAGTGCAGGATTCGAACCCACAACAAAAATACGAGGACAGCTGTTTATCGGTGATTTCTTCCTTCAAACTTATGATCCTACTATCAACTACTGATAAGAAACAGACACTCGTTAATATAACATAGACAACAGCCTAACATTTCTTACTGGAGAGACCCATAGAAGAGCCCAGGGATCGTTGCCGGTTAATGTGGGGCCGCGCGTTTCTGTCAGTGAGACTAGTGGTGGCATTTATCATTATTTTCATTGTTTCGATCTTCTCCATCATCAGATTCCATTTTCTATTAACTCTGATTTTCTTCTATTCCAACCGCTCCTATCTCTCATGTCGTTCTCTAAGCTTCTCTATCTCAGAAGTCTCTATTCCCGCAAATTACGCCACTTATCCTCTCCTCTCCCTCTCTGATGGTATCCATGGTGACTCTTTATAATTCTTATTCTGACTAATCCCAGACGGTTTTGCTAAGCCACTGGGTCACCGTAGTAATAGAATTCGAAAATTTAAAGCCTGGAAAAACACAGAATGAGGAACCATGCATTTAAGAAATATAGTCCATATTCGTGAAGGTGTTTGCTCTTGGAATTTATATTCCTCTCATACCCACTGACACTTAGATCCTTTCTTTGCGGTGCTCTGAAAAGTTGTACGAAAAAGTTGAAGAAACACACATTCGTGGTAGCTGAAGATACGAAAAGAAAAGTAAAAAAAAAGTAAAAAAAAAAAAAAAAAAGTGTCGATAGTAGGAAAACGAAAAATAAAAATGGAAATATCCTGGACCGGTGTGAAAAGAGATGTCAAGTGTTGGTGACAGTGATGAAGTTTGTCTCTCTGGGAAATAATGTTTTTTCTGGTTTCACACTTAAAAGTACTGTGAGTGAAAGTGTGTATAAGGGTGGCAAAAGAAACAGTGAATATGAATAAATTAATAACTGTAAAGCACTACATATACAAGCGTGTGATCGCTCAGGAGGCAGAACCAAGACTGCCTCTGACGCCAAGCCACGCCACCAAGCTCAGACTTGGCGGGAAAATCTCAGACGCGCGCTTGGTATGAACGCTTGGTTCTCACATTAATGCATTGAATATACAAATATACAATAACAAATATACAATATTACAAGTAATGTTCAATGCTACCATTACAAGTGTAAATGAAAACCAGCCTAACTCAGGATCGGGTGAATGCCTATGTTGAACATTATATGTAAATAACACCATACAAATAACGCAAGAACGTGACACAATGAGAGGAAACAATTGGAATAAAATCTGATAATCATAGCCTTAGATAGACTATTCGATGATGTAAATAAGCTTAATGTAAACCAGAATTAAGAAATAAAGTAATCAAAAATAAATCAGAAGAGAAGAAAGCATATCTGAAAAATGTGTAAGTGGTATATATATATATATATATATACATATATATATATACATATATATATATATACATATATATATATATATATTCATATATATCTATCTATATAACTATCTATGTACATATATATATATATATATATATAAGGACGAACCAAAGCTGTTCTACAGCGTTGTTAGTGGTAAATTAAAAATAAGAACATAAGATTGAAGAAGACTGCAAGAGACCATAAAGCCAAAGATCAATGTCCATTACCACGTATCATCCCCACCCATAAAATTATCTAACCTTCTTTTAAGACAACCGATGGTTTCAGCGCTCACTAAATGGTTGCTAAATCTATTTCATTCGTTCACCTTTCTATTGGTAAACCAGTTCGTAATTCTTATTTAATTTGTCCAATTTAAATCCATTACTGCGACTCCTGCCCTGCTGTTTTAATATGACCTTGTCTGCATCACCTTTGTTAAAACCCTTGACCCATTTGAATACCCCTATCAGATAACCCCTCTACGTTTCCCGCTTCAGATTCATATGTTCACCAGAAGAAAGAAAAATGCCAATAGGCTGGAAAAAGCAAATGAGGAGCCAATTTAGAAAAAAAAACACAGAGGATCCTTTAAATTACAGACCTGTGTCACTGATCAACATATTAGTTGAAAAATATATATATGAATGAAAAAAACAAACAATGGTAAGAGAGATGGATAGCATAATTGTAATGGGAGAAAAATTCAAATAACTAATTTAATTTTTTCAAGAATAAACATAAATTTAATTTTGTATATCACAATTAGTTAAATCAGGTAAACTAAATTAAGTATATTCCCCCCACAAAACCCCATATGCCCCTTTGCAAAACATGAAACAAAATTAATTAGACCAGCCACCATAGAGAACTTTAATCCTATTCATCAAATATAGTTATTTGTTATTTATTTAATTTTATTTGTTTCATTTATTTATTCATTTTTGCGTCTGCCTATCTACGTTCGCAATGTCATCTCCGTGCTCCTGACTTTGATGTGGATATTATATAGCCGACACAAAGCAAGGCTTTAGTACTTCATCCTTCAATTACACTCGTTATATGACCAAGTCTGAAGACCAAAGCACTCCTTGGATATTGGAATAATCTTGGCAGCTTTGTCTTTTGATTATTACAGGAAATAAACACATGTGATTGTATAGTAAAGCAGAACAATAATAAATGCAACAACACTCAAAGTATATCAATAATATGAAAATCCTGACCATTGTCATTTCTAACTAACATACATTTCTACAAGTTTCTTGAAAAATAACATCTGAACTTGGAAATACCACATAACAAAATCACAAGAACTAGAATATATATGATCCATTAGGAGTAAAAAATTTAATACAGGACACATATACTGTATATACATGCTTAATCTACCCATAATTCTTTATCCACTTGTATAGATATAATTTATCAGTTTCAAAGTAGATTACAACTGTCATGCCAAACTTTAATTCTATTCTGATTTATTCTCCAACTCCACATATAATTTGACTGGTTTAAGAAATACGACGAGTATTCTTCTACGAACAAAAACTTTTGTCCGATTTCCTTTCTAGATTTCTAACCCCTCAGTCTAATATTCATCTTCGATTTCCACCACTTCCATCCCAATTCTATTTCTCTTTCCTTTCTATCCCTTCTCAACCTGTTCTCTCATACTACATTATCTCCACGTTCTGTTTCTTGTTCCTTTCGAGTCCACATCAATCTTCTCTCAGTTCGATAAAACTTCTGCTCTCGGTTCTGAAGAGGAATAACACAAGGTTCTTCGTTCATTCTTCGTTGTAAAGAAAGGATCGATGAAAATCCATGTGAACAAGTTGTATAGACACGGTAAAGGAAACATGGACTGGAGGTGAAACTTTTATTCCTGACGTTTCGTCTAACGACTTTCTCAAAGGAATGAGCATACTAGATACATACAGAGTTTATAAACACGCCATATGGCTCAAGGGGGTGTGCGAGCGTATAGCGCTGTGTTCTGATTGGCCCGCTGAGACAGAACACAGCGCTATACGCTCGCACACCCCCTTGAGCCATATGGCGTGTTTATAAACTCTGTATGTATCTAGTATGCTCATTCCTTTGAGAAAGTCGTTAGACGAAACGTCAGGAATAAAAGCTTCACCTCCAGTCCATGTTTCCTTTACCGTGTCTATACAAAGGATCGATGTTCGCACCTTTACTCGTTTCTATTGTTCCCTCTGCTACCTCTAACATTTCCAATGACAACAGATTCCACGACTTCCGTACCCTTGTTTCTAGGCACTAAGAAAATCTCCTAGACCAATACTTCATAATATCATAAACAAAATATGCTTTTACTGATCTGAGGGGACGGAGATGGGGGGTCGCCGAATTTATGAAGCGGCTTTGCTGTGGATGTGCTGTGTCTTGCGACACTGCTCTTGGCTCAGGGCAGTGGACAAGATGCAGGGATGACCTGTCATCCAGGAGGTGCCAAGATAAGAGGGAAGGAGGAGGGTGGAGGGGAGTGGAATATATTGGAAATGGAATGGGTGGGAGTGGTTTGTATGCCTTTTTCTTTTTGGCTACCCTCCATGTAGGGGGAAAAGCCTTTGGTATATGTATGTATATACACATTGTAACTAATGTGAATTATCTGGTTGAAGTATCATGCTAGGTGAATTATTAATATAGCCTATACACTAATGTAAAATCAAAATATCGTTTTCAAACATGTCTGAATTCCAACGTCTCTCACTGATGAATTTATCATTCTTGTTTCCACGTGAGCAATGTAATGAGTGTTCATTCATAAAAGGTCTACTGCAGGACCACCGGCCTATCCCCTGGAGAGTGATAGGCAGCCTTTCTATCTCACCACGGTGGCTACGTTTGGTTTGGTTAGATTGTATGGATGGTGCGATGCCGACAGGAGACCTTTTGGTCCATAACTAATTCGGGTGCGAAAACGAAATATAAAATAAAATAAATAGATAAGTTGATGGATAAAATAAATAAATATACAATGATAGTAAACAGATAAATAATAAGCATTTATAATGAAAAAAAACAATTAATAATAGATAGTAAAAACAGAAATAATGATGAATAAATAATAATAATTTAATCAATTAAAATAAGATACATGGCAGGGAATACAGCATATTGGTTCGGTGTTTATCTAAATGAATCTTACAAGTTCGAGCTGTACTACACTGCACTGCCTCTGCAGGAAGTTTATTCCATTCATTTACTACACGGTTGGCGAGCGTGCTGGAATTGTTATAATTGTCAGTAGAGTCTGAAACAAATGTAATTAATTCGACCATACTGATTAGGTACCAATACTGAAAATCTACAATGGTTTGGTGAACTTCTGTTGCCTTTCGTTGCAGAGAGAGGCAAGAGATCAATGAGATTGCAACTTCAGTTGACCTGTTACCTCCCGGGTATAGAGTCCGGACCTTCCAGATTCGAGGCTAAAATGTTACCAACTGCTCCTTGAGGGCAAATCTGATGTTGGGTGAGAAAATTAATTCTTCGACACTTTGTTAACACGTATTAGTACTAAAAAGGAGTTTATATAATTTTTTACTTAGAAAAAGAAGCGGGAGACTGCGATAGACCTGGTTGGTACCAATAAATACATCCCAGAAATCGTCATAGACATTTTAGATTTTTGAAGTCATTATGGTAAACACAAAGCACAAGATGAGTTGAAAGCCTTTTGAACATTTAAAACTAGAATATAAGAGGCAGAGAGAGAGGGAGAGAGAGAGAGAGAGAGAGAGAGAGAGAGAGAGAGAGAGAGAGAGAGAGAGAGAGAGAGAGAGAGAGAGAGAGAGAGAGAGAGAGAGAGAGGGGAGAGAGAGATAGAGAGAGAGAGAGAGAGAGAGAGAGAGAGAGAGAGAGAGAGAGAGAGAGAGAGAGAGAGAGAGAGAGAGAGAGAGAGAGAGACAGAGAGAGAGAGAGAAAGAGCGTAAAACGAAGACGATTGAATTTGTAAACAAAACAGATGGTGTTGAGCGGAAGAAGGACAGGAAGAAATATATTAAGGATGTCTGAAAAATAGGTGCATGCAAACTATGGAGCAGAATATGCAAAGTTTGGACTTGCAGATGGCGAGTTCTATGAAAAATTGCTTCGAGCAGACGAGCCTTTGCGTTTGGGACCTAGAGCGCCTGTGCAAGAGTATACAGTTCAAAATCTTCTCAAGACAGGAAAGAATAACTTGAAAGAATAATTTGAAGAACAGGTACAGAGAAACCAAGAAAAAGAAATAATAAAGAGTGAACTAAGGAATATTTAAAGAACAGGCGCTGAGAACCCGAGGAAAAGAAAAAATAAAGAATTGCAACATAAATAAGGTTATGTACACGAAGAGTTTTTAATTGAAAATGTACTAATACGGACGACAGAGATTTACTCGTGAAATATCAGGACGATGCAAATATACGTTTTGTTGTTGTTGTACGGATATAATTTTGTTTATGAAAACAATTACTGTAAAGGAACTGAAGTATAGAGAAATGTATACTCAGTATTCTTATTTCCTGCAATTTTTCTATTTGTTGCAGAGGAATGTAATTTGAGAGAAAAAAGACAAAGAAGCAAGTAAGAATCGT
>NC_134778.1:56835549-56915549 GCF_046742065.1 Oratosquilla oratoria | reverse complement strand
ATATTACATGCACTTTGCAAGAACCATTTTCACTCTCATTGAGGTTTGTTTCAACTATAAAATCAATAGCCCCGTCAACATACGGGACCCTGAAAATTCGGTAGCCCTGGGTTTTCACAGTTATTCGGACGAACCCTCCCGACTGTGAAATCGTCGTAGGGGTTGCCTCCTTACGACCTTACAAGTTCCTCTGCAGAGAGCGAGAGGGGGAGAATACCTCCATCCCTTCCGTTGCGTCTGCACTTTTCCGACCCCGCGCCTGGAACGGTGCCTGGAGCGGTGCCAAGCGAGAGGGACCCTATCACCCCCCACCCCCACCCCCCCACCGCGCCGCTCGCTACAGGTCCTCTTGGTCCCCCAGCGATGAGTCATCAACCTCGAACGTCCTTCAGGCATGCACGTCTCCATTGCCTCCACGCGCTTCGGTTAGTTTACATTTACCTCTCACAGAGATTTCCATATTTTTCTACTTACCACCACACTGTATTGACATTCTCTTAGTAGACTAAAGTCTGCAATTAGTTGGAAAAATTATGTATAAGATCAATCACTACCCTGGAAAGATCCATAGAATTGGCAGTGTGTTAAATAGCTCAGTGATAACCAAAACTATACAGACACATGGGCAAACAACTGTAATTCCAATGGTTACAGATGAATTTCACTTATTTTCACGTATTCGAAAAAAGGTAACAGATTCGGCTGCAAGTAAGAGCCTCTAGTATTAAGTACATCCTCCTTTGAGTATCCAGATATTGGCGTGTGCGATGAAATGAAAAATTTAATGTAAAGTGGAAAGGAGGCTCCCGAAGGTGTCCTCTCCATCATGCTTGGACGAATCCTTACTAAACGACTCAGTGAGCTTCAAACTGCCGACCTAAATACGATGGCTCAGATTCAATACCAGGGCCATAGGCTGTCTGAGCAAATTTGACAACAATTACTACAGGTATAATAAGTGTTCCTAATGTCAAGTTCCTCGTTTCATAATGTTTCTACACTAATTTATCGTCTCACAGCTAATCTTTTGTGGAATGATAATTTCCAACCTCTACAACACGGTGACTTAATTTCATTCAATGGTGGTATCGACCAACAAATAATCAGAAACAATTCCATAGACTCGTTTAGTATAGGATTTTGCGGGGCTGGTGTTCTCTTGTACTTCTGTCGTTGGGTTTCTTTCAATTGCTCATTTCACATACACCTACTCTAAACCCCAGACACTGAGTCATTGTCAGTTGTTCTCAATTTATTTGCTTATGAGTCCTTTACTTATGAGTTGCTGTTTCCCGAGCCTCTAAAGGTCATTTCAGCATCGAATAAAACCGTTTGACATCCACCAGTTCCTCCCAGGTTTCGCCCTGTAATCCACTTAGGAATGCTTTATGGAGTACAAAGTTGAGAACAGAGTTTCTGCATCAACCTACAATCTGACTCACTAAAGCAACAAGGTGGGTATATATCCAGGGATAAGAGAGAAGTATACTGTCAAAAAAAAATAAGGAACGAATGCGAACGCTCACATATGTGTACAAAGGATTAAAAATCAAATAACCTATTATTTTAATAAATCAAACAGCTATCAACATTGTATGCATTATCTGACTCACTCATCCCTATACTTCCTCCCCCATCCACACCCGTTACCCTCGCTGCAGTTTCTCTGTTCCTTCGTAAGAGTATGTCCGCTCCTCTTGTCTCGTCTTAATTGCTCCCCTAAGGGCACGAGATCTCGCAGTCTGAGAGCTAACAAGTCTGGCCGTCTCGTTAGTACATCGCCATTCTTTTACTCTAGTCTTCCTCCGTCCTTAACCCCTACCATACCGGGTGGTACGTATGCTTTCATTCTAGCTGCCGTGAGGATACTTAGTTCAATTCCGTGGCTTCATCGAAGAGGTAAATGAGTTGTCGTTCATTTGAATTAATATCTTCCGTATTGGAGGGGGTTCTTGCTTCACCTGGTATTTCTGCATTAGTTAAATGGGTTAACGTTCAGTAGAAAGACGTTCATTACAATCACTCAGTACGCCAGGACAAGATGGTTTTGACCACTTTCTTCCAATGAGTAAACGTCGTTCTTTAGCATAGAAAGTGGTGACGTCACTCAGTCGCTATACCATCGCATTGTACTCTGAATACTAGATGGTATTAGATGGCAATTAATGGCAATCTGTAGCAGCTTATGGCAACCGACACTGCCAGATAATATAGAAGGACAAAATTTGATGAGTAATTAACGTATTACTAATACTTATCTCTTCAATACAGTGACAAACTTCAGATATGTTCTTCATGCTAACGTCAAATATCTTGTGCACTTCAACAGCTCATTCATTCCCAGCAACTTTAATCTTATTGAAAACTTCCATGTCATAGGCCAATGGGTCTCCTTCACCTGAATTGAACTGTTTTTCCACTTCTGCTTGTGTCCCAGTTCAAATTTCTCGAGGTTCCCCCAAAGACTCGCATTACTTCGCGTGATCTTACGACTTCGCTCAGCCTTCTACAAAGCGAAATTTCCTCGTGAATATTTCACCCACATTTACCTTCCAAGCGTTACATTATACTAAGAACTTGATATAAAAAAGAATTAACATGCTGATACAATAGCAATAACATATTCATAATATGAAATTGATCTTATATTAAAACATTATGAAGAATAGCACAATGTATGACGAACAAAGCAGACAGAATAAAGCCAAAATATTTGTTGGTGAAATTCTCTTCGTGGCTACCGTCCCAGATTCAGTCGCCTTCATCCGCCTCCACCTCTCCATCGCGCCTCCACCTCTCCACCGCGCCTTCCTCTCCTCCCAAAGCGCTGTTTCCTCGTTTTCTTTAATTCTCATCTTTCTCACTTCCTATTCATATCCTCCCCTCTACATCTTTTTTTTCTCCCTGTCTTTTCTCCTTCCTTCCCCCTATTCTCCACCTCGTCTCCTCCTACCTCGCTTTTCATGGAGATTTACCCAATAAATTCCTCTCTCTCTCTCTCTCTCTCTCTCTCTCTCAGTTTACCCTTCTTTCACTAATAGATTCATCAACATTTCGACAAAGTGGCGATCTTGATGGATTTTGTGTTTACCCAATGACTTATCTTTTTTTTTTCCCTTTTTTTTCTTTATCTTTCTTTCACTAATACATTCATCAACATTTCGAACAAGTGACGCTGTTGATAGATTTTGTTTTGGCTAAGACAGAAGATTATATGCAAGTAATATATGAACTCCAGTCTGAATGACTCTTGATCAATAAAAATCCCTTAAATCTGCCACTAACTGCGACAAAATCGAAGTATTCTTGCAATCAAACCTAACCCATGACATATCAAAACGATGGAAACACTCATATGTCTCTCGTTGTCGAGTGTTTACTGAACTCCCATATACAGGAATTATTTGTTGCAAAAAAAGTTCTTTATAAGCAAAATATAGACATTAATATAAATTGTTACTTCGTAGACAATCAAACCTAACCCATGACATATCAAAACGATGGAAACACTCATACATCTTTCGTTGTCAAGTGTTGTAAAAAAAATTCTTTATAAGCAAAATATAGACACTAATATAAATTGTTACTTCGCAGACAATCAAACCTAACCCATGACATATCAAAACGATGGAAACACTCATATGTCTTTCGTTGTCAAGTGTTGTAAAAAAAATTCTTTATAAGCAAAATATAGACACTAATATATATTGTTACTTCTCGTTTTATTTACAGGAACACTTGTAAGTCATTCGTTGTGAAGTATTTACTGAACTTCCATACATAAGAGTTCTCTGTAATCAAAAGAATTCTTTATTAAGTAAAACAGACACTAACATTAATTGTTATCTCGAGTTTCGTTTACTGGAACACCCGCAGTGGATGGCAATGTTCCTCGGGCCTTCCAACAGATCTTTTTGGAAAAGATATTTGGACAATTGTTTGTGTTGCATTGATGTGGGACCACTTCCATGTCAGCCACTAAAAATAGTTGGACCGGAGTAGTCACGGCTTGTCCTTTGTGTTGTGAGGAGGAAATACATTTGAAGCTGATGGAGAGAGATCATGGATCTAGTCTGGAAATTGTATGACAGACCCTTAAGACTGCAATTAAAGGTAAGAGGTTTGACGGATTTACAAAACAATCGTCAGGGAGATGATTTTCTTTCGTCTATCTCGCATGACCTGATATATCATGGGTCAGATTAGGGCGTCCATAGTACTACGTCACAAAGGATTACAAAGTCGGAACATGCCGACAGGAGACCTCTTGGTCCATAACTAGGTCGGATGCGGAAAGATATATAATAATGATAAATAAAGAATAAAAATATATATAAATAATAATGAATAAATAAAAAAATATTGAATGATAGTTTCTTACGTTCCTTGAAAGGACCAGACAACAGGATACGGTTCGAACCCGGAGCCAACATTTGGCTTCTGTAAAAGCTAACGGTCACGACTTTTCCTCTAGTTCCTGGTCTATCCCTGAATGAAAATAGAATCTGCCACGTAAATGGGAAATCGGGAGGCTGATCTCCATCTACGGATATCTTGAATCTTACTCCGTATGTGAACAATTACCAAGAACGACATTGGTGGGGGATGTGACGAGTCCCTGGGGGGATCTTGCTCATCTTTTTCCTTCTCTGTTTTGGGGTTTGGTCCGGGAGATAAAAGTAATGTGCGAGATCGTTCCTAGAGTCCTTTTTATATTTACGTTTCCGCATGCGATGTGGAGGCTACATGGCATCATATGATGCCACAATTAGTACAGATTAAACTGAATCACAACGACAAAGAATGTTCACAGGAGACCTATCTGTCCATACTGGGTTTTAAATGAGGTAATCGAAGTGATTCTGTTCCGTTACATAAGTCATTACACGTTGTTCGCTGTTCTCGTATGGGGTATTGATTGCATGAGTTTTATTAAGTCGACAATTCAGGAAATCAAACGAACAAGAGACGCCTAGTACTGGACACTATTCTCCATCGAAAAAAATTATTATCACTTTAAAGCTTCTATTGGCTTCCCTGAATCTCGCTCCTATTCTCTCTATGATTCTATCTCTTCGGCTCGATATTGTCTCCAAAGATAAAAGCGTCGGCTATCGTTAATGAAATACCAATAGTTTTCTCACACCAAGCGGAAAAAGAATTTACGTAATTCTAGAAATGTGTATCGACTGCTTATTTTCCGTCCTATGGCATTTTGACTTTGTCCCCTTACGTCACCTTGATGAGATGTCCATCCTGCCAGGCTGCCTTATACACGGTCAAATCCACATTTACAATATACTACTCTCTGGCAGTCCACAAACATAACAACAACATAACTCGGGCGGAGGACCTTTGGGTAGTGATTACAAGAAAGATCGGTTTTCGCAAAAAGAACTATATCCTAGTCCATCAACGTTACTATCTACCCGCCCCTACTTCCAAAATGAAAAATAACAATGTACTTATATCGACCTCTCGGCGGCAAAGGGAAGCCTATATCAATTGACCTAATTGACATCCTCAGTTCCGAGAGGCACTAACTCTTGTATTCTGGATGGCCTAAGGCTATGCTTCATGACAATGCCTTTGAAACAAAGGGAGAATTTCTGGTGCCACCAAAGCCTCTACCGACCAACGCTTCAACTTGAAAACGAATCATAAATGCACTCATTCAAAATTTCCGATCCGTAGACGACCTGACTAACCCATGACCTTTGGTCAAAACCATAATTTCTACAGACTTAATGACGATCTCTCGTCATTTTCGAAAGCTTTGCTGGTCCGTCGAACATGTTGGTTTCACACAAAGCGTCCAGACTTATCACGTGATTGGAACTCAGTTCCACAGTTATGGTCGTGACAGCTTCATCCACCATTTCATGCATAAACCTCGGCTATCACTTACGGTGAAAACATATGGTGTTCCTTTGGTTCACTTCACTTATATGCTTGCTTACTTTATGGCCTGCTTGAGTGTTTATATATATATTATATATATATATATTTATATATATATCTATATATATATATATATATCTATATATATATATATATATATATATATATATATATATATATATATATATATATATATATATACATGTATATATATATATATATATATATGCATATGTATATGTATATATATACATATTATATATATATATATATATATATATATATATATATATATATATATATACTTAAGTTTCAGCACTTGCTCTTCACTAGCGGAGGTTAACGGTCACCTAGAAAGGTTACCTGGTAACTCAGGTTGTGATGAAATGTCAATATATATAGTTATAATATATATATATATATATATATATATATATATCTGTGTGTGTGTGTGTGTGTGTGTGTGTGTGTGTGTGTGTGTGTGTTCACCTTGTATTTACATAAATTTAGCAAACTTTGCCTTAAATTCATTAGCACCATTGCCTGAGTTATACTTTCTAAACTATGCCATAATTTGATCTGACGCCTCTATATTTCAAAGAAGATATTCTGTCTAAATAATCTACTATGACATCTGCGAAGAATGCAAGTGTTAGTTTCTAGCCTATTTTTAGTATTGGAGATGTGTTTGTCTTTGGTGGAAAGTTTGATATAACCGTTTTGTAGACTGATATTTTAGGAAGGGCAATCAAAGATTTGTCGATGTATCTAAAGGTGCTGCATCATCAGTTACAAACAGCATTTGAATATTCATGTACTACGTGAACTTCTCTTATTAAATGACAAGGTTCTTATTTTTTGTCTGATTACAAATATTTGACATTTTTGTCAATGTTGGTTGGAAGGACGCTGTTTCTGAAGACATTCTTTAGGATCTCGTCTTTTTGCACCCTATGTTCCTTTGTCTTCTGAATTAAAGGTCGATGTGGGATGCTAGAAGGTAAGTAAGCCTATTTACTCTTGAATAAGAGATTTTATATTACTCTAAGAATATCCGTTGTTGATAGAATATTGCGACTAGAAGGTAAATAAGTCTTGAATAAAGAATTTGATATTTCCCCGAGAATATCTGTTGTTGATAGAATATTGCGTCTATTACTATTACTTTTTCAACTCATTGTTGGTCGTGGACCAATAGTATCAGCTGGATAAGTCTCTCTTGATGAAGTTTCGTGTCAACCGACTTTACCCAACACTGTCACCTTTGCACATATTCGCGTTCTCAATATTACGATTTCAAACCATTTGCTGGTGGAGACGTCACTATTTTATTTAGCCACAGGTTGAGTCGTGGAAGGGATGAGGAACAAGAGCATAAGAATGAAGGAGACTGCAAGAGACCATGTGGCCTACACTAGGCAGTTCCATGCCCATTACCACATATCATCCCCATCCATAAAGTTGTCTAACCGTTTCTTAAAACAACTGATAGTTTCAGCGCTCACTACATGGTTACTAAATCTGTTCCATTCATTGATCACCCTACTAGTAAACCAATTCTTGCTTATTTCCTTCTTAAATATAAATTTGTCCAGTTAAAATACATTACTGTGAGTCCAGCCCTGCTGTCTTAATATGATGACCTCGATTGCGTCACCCTTGTTAAAGTCTATGACCCACTTAAACACCTCTATTACATCACCCCGCACTCTGCGTCTATCCAGAGAGTGCAAGTTAAGGTGCCTGAGCCTCTCTTCGTATTACAAATTTCTGAGCCCATTTTGGGAAGAAGAATGGAGGAATGAAAAGAAAATGGGATTTTCATGAGCTGAGATGCTTCTCAAGTCGGGGTCTTTGTCAAATGGAAACAATTGGCGTTTGCCATAAAAGAATCTTCAAAATGCGTCGCCGTGGTTAAGGAATTTAATCCCTATATATAAGAAGTGTTTCTTCCCTCAGATGAGTAAAATTATCCGACTTTAACTAAAATGCTATCTCTAAAAATGCAAGACAAGCATGAATGAATAACTGAGAGACTTAGGGTGGTATTCTTAAAAAATAAATCTTCCCTTACATAAATCTTATATAAATTATTGGAAGGGCAAGATTTCAATAATGAAATATTTTTTAAGAATAACACCTTTCCCTTCCAAGGATTTATATAAAATTTATATAAGGAAATATTTATTTTTAATACCACCGTTATCTTACTGATGAGCAGATCTATCTTTCTCAACTGAAATCAATTAGTATTACCTTGAATAATATATCTGAGATAAAATTTCTTCGTAAAAGCTATTTGAGTTTCTATCATCTTGTGACCTGCGATCAACTAATATTAATGTCTTGACGCATTGTACATTGTTGCGATGAATGGCAGAGAACTCTTAATTAAATCTTTATAACGCTGACATCAACAGTAAGTGTTAATATTTAACGACTAACTTTAAATCAAGAAATGTCTCGAATGACCAAAAAACTGTTCATTCCACAAGTCTGACCCACAGCCTAAGAGAATCACAACTGTTTGCTATGAATGGCAGATAACTCTTATCTAAGGTTTGATAACGCTGACATCAACAGTAAGTGTTAGTATCTAACGACAAATCTTTTATCAAGAAAGGTCTTGAACTACCAAAAAATTCTTCATTTCACCAGTCTGACCCACACCTTAAGAGAATCACAACTGTTGCGATGAATGGCAGAAAACTCTTAATTAAAGCTTGATAACGCTTACATCAACAGTAAGTGTTAGTATTTAACGACTAACTTTAAATCAAGAAAGGTCTTCAACGACCAAAAAAAATTTTCATTCCACAAGCCTGACCCACAGCCTAAGATAATCACAACACGCTTCCCGCTGCATCCTCTTGACAATGCACCACAAGTTCGCAAAGTTCATTTCTTTCTCTTGACTTTCTCGTCCATTCCAGACACCTTTTCCCATCCATACACATTTATACTTTCACGTCACCACGTTTGCCTTTCTCTCGAATTTCTTCCTTTTTTATCCAATTTTCTCTTTCCATTCTTTCTGGTTTCTTCGTGTCTCCTTCTTCTTCATCTTCTGACCCCTCGACCCAAGCTTCGCCTTCCTTCGTTCTCTTTGGCCTCGGTCGATCTCGAATGCGTCCTCGCTTAAGCCCTTGCTCTCGTCCTCGCTCTTGTCCTCCTCCTCGTCTTCTTCCTCTTGCTCGCCCTCTTCCTCGTCCTCGTCCTCTTCCTCGTCCTCCTCTCGCCCTCTTCATCGTCCTCCTCCTCGCCCCCTCTTTCTCGCCCTCTTCCTAGTCCTCGTTCTCTTTGTTCTCCTCCTCGCTTTCTTCCTCATCATATACTTCGTCCCCCCCTCGTCCTCTTCCTCGTCCTCCTCCTCGCCCTCTTCCTCATCCTCTTCCTCGTCCTCCTCTTCGTCCTCCTCCTCGCCCTGGTTGCCCTCCTCCATTCCCTAATCACGATTTAATCAACCTTTTACCCTGACAGCGATTAACATTTTACGCCGCGAATTATTTAACAACCTATCACGACCCAGCCTCTCTCCTCCCCACATCCTCTCCAGGCCCGTCTCTCTCTTTTTTTCACTCTATCTCTCATGCACTCACTTTCTCTCCCTTTCATTATGTGTTCCTTTTAATTATTCACTCTTTATCTATCACGCTCTCTCTCTCTTATTCTCTCTCTCTCTCTCATTTACTACCTCCCCCTCTGCATAACCTATATGATAAGGTTAGACAAATTCATGGATGGGGATGGCAGGTGATAATGGACATGGAACTGTCTAGTGTAGGCCTTATGGTCTCCTGCAGCCTCCCATTACACTTTGCATTCTCACCCTCTCTCTCCCGCTCTTTCTCTTCATTTCTCTTTCAGTCTCCAGGAGCCCAAACCAATTGCAAAGACGACAGAAGACCTTTTGGTACATAACAGGGGCAGATGCCAAATGAAAAAAAATAAAATAAAATAAAATAAAATAAAATGAATGAATGAAATAAAGATGAAATAAAAAATTATATATATAACATGTTAACAATACTGATAAATGATAAATCAATAAGTATTTACGAAAACGTACAATTAAATGGTACCAGCAAAATTTAAGAACAATAAAATTATAATGAAGAACCAAACACATTCTTTACTCGTTTATCCAAGCGAGTTTCAAAACTTCGAAGTGTGTTACACTCAACTGTCTCCGTTTTCTGTTGAAAGCTTAGCTGACTAAAATTATTCTACCTTTTTTTCTTACTGTAATCTACGTCTGAACAACTTGACGCAATTGTTCTTCGCCTTCTTGGTATTGGGAAGAGTTGAACGACAAACCACAAAACGCATACCATATATAAAAACTGAGAATATGAAAACTGCTTAATATGAGCAATATATTTAAACCTATTAAACTTATATATTCAATATATTTAAGCCTATTACGTTCTTCTTCCACCTTCACCTCTCTTTTCTCTATCTATATCTCTCCTTGCTCACCAGAGTTGGAGTGCCGACTCACAGTGCAGCGATGCTGAAATTTTCAGAACTGGATGGGACTTGAGCTCGGATCACACACACACACACACACACACACACACATATATATATATATACATATATATATATATATATACATGTACATGTGTATGTACTGTATACGTACGTGAATATAAATATATAAGCGTGCCATGTATTCAATCAAGATTTAGAAAAAACAATTCGTTTCTTCAGTAACTTGATTTACACTGTACAATATGATATTCACCTAAAATAAAACGAAAACCCATTTCCGCGTGCTGTCTTTGATAACGTCTGCTATTATTTCAGTGTAATTATGTGCTCTCAAAAATCCTGATCAACGTAAAGGCGGCACCATTTTTTTTTTTTTTTTTTTTTCATATTCTGTTCTAGGAACCGGACCTGGCTCGCACCGGAACTCGGTGAGCACATTCCCGCAAAATGTCCGCGTTTCCTCAATTCGCTAAATTGCAATACGCTCGCAACGCCGAAGTTAATTACATCGCGATAATCGACTGCAGCAACCAACGGAGTGTCATGGAGTACCGGCTGCCGCAGCCACAAATGCTGGCGGGAGCAAAATTCGGTCTCTTCCACCATCGGGCGGTCGAGTAAAATAAACTATCTTATGTGTACAATATATATATATATATATATATATATATATATATATATATATATATATATATATATATATATATATATGCATGAGAAATCACACGAACTCGTGATTCTAAATGTGCAGAAAAAAACACCAAGGAAAATAATAAACGATGACCCCCTCAGTCATAATTCTATTATTTTCCTTTTTTTTCTACATATATATACACGCACGTACGTACGTACACACACACACACACACACACACACACACACACACACACACACACACATATATATATATATATATATATATATATATATGTTGAGGTGTGAAGACAGAATCTATATATATATATATATATATATATATATATATATATATATATATATATATATATATATATTCATTCTATCTTGACGTATACTAATTCGGTTTCGCTTGTCACCAAAGTATTTTATTCAGATTAGTAGTCTCATTTAACTCATTTTCTATGGCATTATAATATCAAGATTCGAACCTGGATATCAGACGGTTGATTCTATCATGCTTAGGTTTCAATTTACTAGACTTTTTTTTCGTTATTCCTGAAGATGAAGCAAATTTTCATAAAAGAATTCAGAAAGTTATTCAAGCTTTAACTGTGCTACGCGGTAGCTCAGTGAATACCGTATTGAACTCCTGAGGAGCAAGTGGTCGTGAGTTCGATTCCCGGGACCCGCTGCGGGCTTCCAACGTTGTTCCCGACAGACCTGGCTAGGCGGGGAGGCGACCCAAACATCGGCTTAAAAAACATCAGGGGTTTCTCACTTCCCACATCGTGACAGTGGGACGGTGAGTCAAAAAGTATCAACACAATATGAATACATAAAGGTCTGATATAGAAATATCAATAGCGATTGAACCAAGGAACGAATATACGAATGTATGCATATAGGAGTGAAATAGCACTGAAATTCACTATAAAGGCAAAGGAATTTGAAGCATTTATTAGTAAACATAACAAACATAACATAACATAACAATAACATAACATAACATAACAATAACATAACAATAACATAACAATAACATAACATAACATAACATAACATAACAAAACATAACAAATATAACCTGACTGGGTAGTTCCCGATGGGCGCCGTGACATCGTCAATGAGACACAAAGTTTCTGACTCAAGCGGACACTTCCTTTATCACAGTCAATTGGCTTGTTTACATTAAAAGTTGATGAAGAGCTCCTCGAGGTCCTTCTAAACTACTTGGGGACACTCTAAGGAGCCCTTTCTTCTTCTTCTTCTTCTTCTTCTTCTTCTTCTTCTTCTTCTTCTTCTTCTTCTTCTTCTTCTTCTTCTTCTTCTTCTTCTTCTTCTTCTTCATCTTCTTCTTATTATCATTACTATCATTATTTTTTTTATCTATTTTTTATTTATTTACTTTTTATTCTATCTATTTATTTCATTTATCATTATTTTTTATTTGCAATCGCTTCTATATGGTTGTGAGAATAGGAATGTGAAAACTAAAACTAAAAAAAAAAAAAAAATCAAATTCTCAACATTTCTGACATTCATAACGATTATGGATATGGTGATAAAGGTATACAAAACGATGCCAATGACCGACCATCTGTTTTGGAGTACATAGGAAGATTGAACTTCCTGCTGAGAGAGAGACCTGAATTTTTCAAATCATGACACAAAGGTGTTAGAACGGTGGTGTCTAATATTCACATCAATCGTCATTTCTTATTTCCTCGTCATTTCTTATTTCCACCACGCCGATCCACGTAGGGCTATTCCATTGAATGGAAGAATTCACACTCACGGATTCCTTTTCCTTTTCCAATAGTGACAGAGAGAGAGAGAGAGAGAGAGAGAGAGAGAGAGAGAGAGAGAGAGAGAGAGAGAGAGAGAGAGAGTGAGAGAGAAACAGAGAGAGAGAGAGAGAGAGAGAGAGAGAGAGAGAGAGAGAGAGAGAGAGAGAGAGAGAGAGAGAGAGAGAGAGAGAGAGAGAGAGAGAGAGAGAGAGAGAGAGAGAAGAGAGAGAGAGAGAGAGAGAGAGAGAGAGAGAGAGAGAGAGAGAGAGACAGACAGAGAGAGAGGAAAGATGTTCCTTCCCAGCTCTTTCATTTATACTTTGGTTATACACGATTGCTTGTAATGAATTGGTTCCCAATAATCAGCAAGCAAATGGAACCTCCTTAGGTAACAACATGAAATCGTGCAGTTTGATATGAAATAAAATATAAGCAAAGTATATTTAATTACAAAGTGAAAAAATCAAATATACTTTGTCATAACCTTTTACATACGTGAAAGATATGTGGTAACTTTTATATCAACTGCAAAAAAGAGATGAGTTATATTAAGCGATTCCATAACTCACAGTTGCACAATTGTCTTGATATTTTTCCTATTTTGATTAAAAAATAAGTTTAATTTTATATCAAGTTCAATATGGTTAGATGGTGAAAATTCTAATGACAGTCGCATGTAGGACTCGAACCCACTGCTTTCAGTCACCGTAAGATTACCTTCACAGAGCCTTTAGCTATTCCTCCACAGAGACTATAAAAGCCTCGAAACCTGGAATCGAGGCTTTTATAGCCTCTGTGGTGGAGTGGGTAGAGGCTCTGTAAAGGTAATCTTACGGTGACCGAAAGCAGTGGGTTCGAATCCTACATGCGACTGTCATAAAAATGGTCAGATTAATGTCGCTTTCACTAGCGAATCTCTCATGGTTAGATGGAATTGTTAACGCCATTTGCGGAATATCACCTAAGATATTTTTCAAATCTAAATCTTAATTAGAAGTGAGTCATGATATAATAAGCTTTTTAACTAACCTCCAGAGAGAGACAGAGAGAGAGAGAGAGAGAGAGAGAGAGAGAGAGAGAGAGAGAGAGAGAGAGAGAGAGAGAGAGAGAGAGAGAGAGAGAGAGAGATAAAAAGGTTAGACAAAAAAAAAAGAACATTCAGCATGATAACAACGCTGTCAAGGATATGTTTTCAATTTCATTTCAATACATCACAGAGATGTAAAACTTTGTATAACATACTTGAATAACGGTCACGTCCACTACCAGCAGAATAATAAATTTATTGTTTAGTTTATTTACTGTAAGAACAATACAACAAAATAATAACACTTGAACAAAATGTTTCCATCGCAGTATTGTCATCTTCGGAGAAGCTGGTTGGCCGAATCTTTCAGTGACGTCATGTCGCACAGCCACCGTTTATGCTATTGGCTGAATGTACACGCTCATGTGCCCATATACTTACAAGCCGTCTGAATCCAGGACATGCATTTTGCATTACTGTAATACTTGTACCTCTATTGGTAGGGGTAACAAGACATTCGGACCACCCTGGACTATGTCCAATATTTTCACTTTGTATTTCAACAAAGCAATAATGTATTTTACATAATACATTTTTAGATACCACGAGGAACGAATATAAAACTCGAATCAGGTCAAAGATGAATATGTTAAACTTATCTGTAATAATGCTAGCGGAGCCGATCAAGGTAACATCTTTATAATCATAGATAATTTCAATTATTACACATGAAATGAAATGAAATGTACTATTAAATCTAGCAATTAAAATATTAGTACTTATTACAACATCATCTTTTACTTTAGTGTATATCAGAAATCATAGAAGATTTGATGTGTAAAAAAAGGGTCTATAGTTTACATACTAAACAACTTGGTGCCAACGTTAAATTCAGTTGAATAGAACCACTTTGTGGAAAGTAGAATGTATATGATTTTAATATTTCGTGGTACTGAAGGAGCTAAGCAGTATAATACAGTCAGTATGCTTAAAGTATCATACAAGACTTGATTCCAGCACAAGACACACTTGACCTGTTTAAAGACTCGAACGACACAGCTACCGAGACTCGTTTTCAACTCTAAGTGAAAATGTTAATCAATGTACCAAATACCCGTAGTAGTACAGTAAAGGTCAGTACATTTGAAGACGCCAAAGAAAAGAGTCGATTTCGGGACGACAAACCGTTCTGGTTACTCGACGACTGACGCTCGGCAGTCGACGACTACCTAGGAGTTGGCGCCAGCCCCAAACAACATTAAAGCTGCCCTCTGCGTCGCCATCAACTTCTCCGGCGCCAGAGTTCCCGCAGACTTCTCCCTCTGCCCTTGCTCACCCTCTGTTCTAGCACTCGCTGAAATCAATGAATAATTTCTTACACCACAGACTATCACCATGTCTGAACATTGTTCATTTTCATTTGTATCGATGACATAGTATATAATCGCATCTGAACATACTTCAGTTTCATCTACAGCACTCACGGCTTCTGTTCTAGCACTCGCTGAAATCAATGAATAATTTCTTATACCACAAAGTATCACCATGTCTGAACATTGTTCATTTTCATCTGTATCGATGACATAGTATATAATCGCATCTGAACATTCTTCAGTTTCATCTACAGCACTCATGGCTTCTGTTCTAGCACTCGCTGAAATCAATTAATAATTTCTAATACCATAGATTATCGCCATGTCTGAACATTGTTCATTTTCATCTGTATCGATGACATAGTATATAATCGCATCTGAACATTCTTCAGTTTCATCAACAGCACTCATTACCATAGAACATAATCGTATCTGAACATTATTCAGTTGTACTTGAACTCTAGATATCGTAATTTATCAGTCATTTGCCGGTTTTATTACGGCGGAAATTCAGGCAATCTCCATGATTTATACATACTTAAGAAAGTCGTTTTTTATGACGACACTGAATAGAACTACTTTAAACTCTTTATTTATATGTTATCTTACGGCACCATCTAAATTTTCCACAACCCAAAGGGGCCATTCACATACCTTATTCTGAACAAAGATAGACGACTTTGTTCAGCAGATGGAACAAACTCAAAAAAAAAAAAAAAAAAAAAAAAAAAAAAAAAATTCCATCTGTCGAGACTTCATGTTTTATTCCTAACTCGAACAAAGTAGTCTTGCTTTAGCCTTACCAAAACCTATATAGGACATCATGCGGTCAAACAAGCAATCCTTTTTTTGGAATTGATTGTAAAACCTATAGCCACAGATATAGATCTTCTTCGTCTCACCTAGCCAACTTACTGGAAACTCCATCTCAGATATGAAGGCTCCCGTATTCCATCTTTCTAAAGAGATGAACCTCTTAACCACTACACAAGACTCGTTCCTACAGTGTCCTTCCCCTTTGCTTCTGTTTAATCTTGCTGAAGATAAATTTGGCTTTGGAGGAAACGATGGACCACAATGGAAATAAGCGTACATGCTTTTTTTTTGTGTTATCCTCGGCAATTTGCAATTATTATTTCGAACTATGTGTCCTTGTCATTATCTGCACTTCATGTATATTGATTCTTTGCCAAATAATTTTATTATTATTATTATTATTATATTATATTATTATTATTATATTATATTATTATTATTATTATTATTATTATTATTATTATTATTATCATTATTATTATTGTTAATTATTGTTTATTATCATTATTATTATTATTATTATTATTATTATCATTATTATTATTTATTATTATTATTAACAATTTACAGTTCTTGGATCGATGTCACATTTTCGGGGTGATGTGCCATGTGCTCCTCACTTTTGATCAAGCGTCTCGACGGTAATTTAAGAGACGCTACTAACCATAACGGAGAGGGGGGAGGGTCGCCGATTTGATGAAGCGGCTTTGCTGTGGATGTGCTGTGTCTTGCGACACTGCTTCTGACCCAGGGCAGTGGACAAGATGTAGGGATGACCCGTCATCCAGGAGGTGCCAAGATAAGAGGGAGGGATTGGAATGGGTGGGAGTGGTTTCTATGCCTTTGTTTTTTGGCTACCTCCCTTATAAGGGGGAAAAAGCCTTTGGTATATGTATGTATGTATGTGTGTATGTATTACCCATAACACACTTCCCTCTCCTCGCTCGTTACCTAAACTATGTCAAGAAGCTCTGTTCTGACAAAATGACTCGTTACTGGAACTAAGTCAGAAAGCGACTCTACTCTGATAATATGAAAGTCACTTACGTATACTGATACGTAACCAACTACACATACATAAATACAGAAACACTTTTCAGTTTTTAACCAAATATCTGTTAACTTATTTAAAGATAAAAATATCTCTACCACACGGACAATGCAAGACAGTTTTAGAAGACTTATTATAAAGAATTATAAAAATAATGATAATAATAATTATTCTTTCAGTACACCAGAACGTCTTACTCCAAGAAGACTCCAGGACTCCAGACGCCATGGACAAAGAAATAAATTTCTTTTCCAGCGAGCCCCGTCTTCCAGTCTGGATACTTAGGGTCTTTCTCCGCTGCATGTCTGGTGACGTCATCATTTCCCACGGTTTTGTGATGCTGTGGTTGTCCATGCAGTCCACGTGGTATTTTTATTTTTGACACTGTGTCAAATACTCAGTAAGGTTAGGTTAGGTTTTTCTTTAGGCTGTTTGGTTTTAAGGTTTAGGTTTAGATTTAGGTATGTTCGTAGGTTCAAGTTTAGGTTTAGCTTAAGTTTTAGGTTTAGATCTAGGTTTAGGTTTATATTTAAGTTTAGTTTTGGGTTTAGATTTAGGTTTGGGTTTATGTTTGAGCTTAGGTTTAGTTTGAGTTTAAGTATTGGGTTTAGATTTAGGTTGGGTTTAGGTGTTCAGGTTGAGCTTAGGTTTAGTTTTAGGTTTAAGTTTAGGATTGGGTTTAATGTTAACTTTAGGTTTAGGGTTTAATGTTAACTTTAGGTTGGGTTTATGTTAAGTTAGTTTGTTCTATGCTAGACAAGGTTAGGTAAGGTTAGGTTAGGTTAAGACAGTTTGGCCTATACTAAATAAGGTTAGGTCTGGTTAGGTTAGGCTAGGCTAGGTTAGGTTAGGTTAGGTTAGGTTAGGTTAGGCTGGGCTAGGTTAGGTTAGGCTAGGCTAGACTAGGCTAGAATAGATTAGGCTAAGTTAGGTTAAGCTAGGCTAGGTTAGGTTAAGCTAGGCTAGGCTAGGTTAAGCTAGGCTAGGCTAGGATAGATTAGGCTAGGTTAGGTTAAGCTAGGCTAGGCTAGGATAGATTAGGCTAGGTTAGGTTATTTTAGGTCAGGTTAGTTTGATTAGGTTAGTGCAGTGGTTAAGTCTTGGCAGGGATCCAAAATCAAGGAAAGGAACCCTTTGGGAAAGAATTCAATTTTTGCTCTAAAAGCCTGCAACCACCAGTATTCCAGGCGACAGAACAATGCAACATCCAGGCTTCCAGACAACAGAGACGGAGATCCAGCTCCGCCTATCGTTCACAACTGGATTTCCTTGCACAAAGCATTGCCAATATTTCTCTCTCTCTCTCTCTCTCTCTCTCTCTCTCTCTCTCTCTCTCTTTTTTTTTTTTTTTTTTGCTATTGTTTTCTCCTTTTCCCTCGACGCCACGCGTTACGTTTTATAGTTATTAACAAAACAAAGAAAAAAATAACGAAAAAAATGCAGTTTCTGGAAAATTTTCACTTCTTATGGAATGGAAATTTATCCAATTTGCCTCAACATGGTGCTTATTAGTATTTATATCGTGTTTATAGAACCAATGATGCCTATTACTGTTCTAGACCTATTGGCACCATCTCATCTAAAACCACGTTTTCTTACTTCTTCGTATATTCTTCAATCATCATACCCTCCGTCTGCTATGTATCTCAAACCTTAGTCACTTCTTTAAAACTATCCCGTTCCATTAGCCACATGTAACATATAAAGTGAAGTTACATAAATCTTTCCTACATGAAGACGACAAGAGCAGAGACACCGTACAGAAGGAGCTGCAATTCCAGCGCCCAATTTCTTGTCGATCCCTTATCCAATATCCATCATTCCTCCATCCCCCTCCTCCTCCCCTCCTTCCTTTTGGCACCAATACTCCCTCTCCTCGCCTTACAAAATGCTGACAACACACTTTCAGTCCTTCTCAAATCTCTGATACACATTTACATCCCTTGGCATCAAACTCATCTCTTCTAAAAATTTTGGGATTTTCATTTTTTTTTTTTTTTTTTGAGACTCATCACTTTCAAATTTTTGGCGCCAATTATTATCTTCGACTTCCTAATACCAACCATCAACTCTGTAATACCAATCAACCTAAATTCTACCATTTTCCGTCAACTTCAACCCTCTTCTACCATCCGTCAATTTCAATTCTGTGCAGCTTCTGCGTCTATTTTTTTCGCTCTTCACCTCAACGTTTTAGATTAATGGCGTCGACAATCAACCTTTACTCCTCAATTCCCTATGGTCATTCTTCAATCTCAACTTAGGTGCTATCCATTCAGCTCAAGTACAATTAATTTCAATTTGGGTGCCATCAATCTCGGCTGTCCTACTCAATCAACCTCAACTCTCTTACCAAATAATCCTCAATTCTCTGGCGCCATCAACCTCAACCGGGCTGTGGTGCTAGCCATCAACCTCAACCCTGTGGAGCCAGCCATCAACCTCAACCCTGTGGCGCCAGCCATCAACCTCAACCCTGGCGCCAGCCATCAACCTCAACCTTATGGCTCCAGCCATCAACTTCAACCCTGTCGTGCCAGCCATCAGCCTCAACCCTGTGGCGCCAGGCATCAACCTCAACCCTGCGTGAGCCAGCCATCAACCTCAACCCTGTGGCGCCAGCCATCAACCTCAACCCTGTGGCTGTCCTACTCAATTAACCTCAACTCTCTTACCAAATCATCCTCAACTCTCTGACGTTACCAACCTCAACCCTGTGGCGCCAGCCATCAACCTCAACCCTGTGACTGTCCTACTCAATCAATCTCAACTCTCTGACGCTACCAGCCTCAACCCTGTGGCGCCAGCCATCAACCTCAACCCTGTGGCGCCAAGCGAATCCCTCCTTACATCACATGTGGCCATTAATCAATGCATCGCCAAACTCTTCGCTGCAGAGACGGTCCTTCCTTCGCTATCTTGGCAACGATGACGTCACTGTGACTCTAAATCCAACTTTGCCTACAAAACTTCTTTACTTCGTCGTATTTGTTAATTCAAGTCGAAGTTTAGCTGTGCTCTGATTACTGCACCAAGATAACACAAAGGAAAGAAAAATAGGGTTTGTTAAGTGTTGATGGCTGTGTTATATTTGAAAAAACATTAATTGGTTTCCCTCATATTAATTTGATGAGGGCACAGAAGTAACTCGATAGAGTTTGGATTAGGTGGCTCGAAAACAAGAAGCTTCCAGAAGAAAATTACTTAATATTTCTGATGTATTTTCCTTAAAAAATAGTAATTATAAAGAATAGAATAAATAAAATAAATAAACAAATCAATCAAATAAATAAATGAAATAGAATAAATAAATAAATAAAAATAAAATAAAAATAAATAAATAATAAATAAATTAATTAAACAAATAAATCGTACAACACCTGAGTCCTCCACAAGGACAAGGTGGCATCGTAGGAAAGCTTGTAGGCAGCCTATATCTTAGTTTTAGGTGTGTGTGTGTGTATGTGTGTGTGTGTGTGTGTGTGTGTGTGTGTGTGTGTGTGTGTGTGTGTGTGTGTGTGTGTGTGTGTGTGTGTGTGTGTGTGTGTGTGTGTGTGTGTGAGAGAGAGAGAGAGAGAGAGAGAGAGAGAGAGAGAGAGAGAGAGAGAGAGGAGAGAGAGAGAGAGAGAGAGAGAGAGAGAGAGAGAGAGAGAGAGAGAGAGAGAGAGAGAGAGAGAGAGAGAGAGAGAGAGAGAGAGAGAGAGAGAGAGAGAGAGAGAGAGAGAGAGAGAGAGAGAGAGAGAGAGGGAGAGAGGGAGAGAGAGAGAGAGAGGGAGGGAGGGAGGAAGAGGGAGGTAGAGAGAGAGAGAGAGAGAGAGAGAGAGAGGGATAGATAGATAGATAGATAGAGAGAGAGAGAGAAAGAAAGAGAGAGAGAGTACCTAGTGTACGTACTGGCACGGTCCAAAGAGGATACACGGAACGCAGGAGACCTAAAGTTAGCCTGGAATTGGCTTCCATATGAACAGAGTAAAGACCCTTGCGACCTGGAACGACCATTAAACAAGAGAACGCGGCCATTTCTGTGGTCCTTGGAGAAATTTTTCTCAGTCAGAGTACTGTCAAGACTTGTCTCTGACCTGGGGGAAGAAAAAGATTTAATCTTAGTCCGCTGGTCTTCGGGTCACTGGGTGATCCAGAACCGCTTCTGAGACATCTCGCCACGTCTTTGTGTCCTGTGACACTTCCTCCTTCCATTCTCTTGGTTCTATTCCGCATATCTGGTCATCTTCCTCAACGCATCTCCTCCAGTCCTTTCTAGGTCGTCCAAGTGGTCGTCTTCCACGCACTCCAGTATTGGACACTTTCTGTGGACATATGTCTTCTTGCATCCTTGTGACGTGTCCTGACCATTTCAATCTTTTTAATCTTATTACATTTTTTTTAAATCGGTTTGTTTTGTTTGTTCTTGAATTTCCCAGTTAGGTCTTATTCTCCATCATTGCCTTTGGTTGTCATACACGGGGTCCTAAAAATCTCAGTAAAATCTTATTTTCAAGAACTTCAAACTTCTTCTCCATAGCTTTCGTAAGGGCCCATGTTTCGCAGCCGTACAATATGGCTGGTGGAAAAAAGATTTAGAAAAAAAAGAAAATATAAACATTAAGGTGCCTGTCTATTATAATTACGTCTTGAACTCTGTCTATTTGCTCTAAGTTTTTCGACACATTTTTGTTAGAAAAAATGAATAAATAAAATAAAGAAACGGGTGAAGGATTTACACATTCTTAAGTGCCTCATTACTGAACAAAGAGATATATGTAGTATTGCGAGTATAGCTACTCGAGCCTTCATTAAACACATCCTTAATGGATGTGTTTAATGAAGGTAGAAGAAGAAAATCGTCAATTTTTCGTAGCTATACTTACACACTGTAAAATAGAAGTGTAGACAAGAGTGGAGTACTAAAAAAAAAAAAAAAAAAAAAAATCAAATATTTTCCAAATGACAGATATTCAATACTAAGAGACAAAGGTCCTGTGAAAGAGAGAGAGAGAGAGAGAGAGAGAGAGAGGGGGGGGGAATCCGGGTGTTATGGAATGACGAGATAATGAGTGGAAAAGAATGTGAAAGAAATAGAAGAAGAATAAATAGAAGAAGAACAAATTGAAGACGAAAAAATAGAAGAAGAAATAGACGAAGAAGAAATAGAAGATGTATAAATAGAATAAGAAAAAATAGAAGACGAAAAAATAGAAGAAGAAATAGACAAAAAAGAAACAGAAGAAGAAATATGAAAAGAAGAAGAAATACAAGAAGAATAAAAAAAAGAAACAGAAGAAGAAATAGAAGAAGAAGAAACAGAAGAAGAAGAAGAAACAGAAGAAGAACTAGAAGAAGAAACAGAAGAAGAACTAGAAGAAGAACAAATAGAAGAAGAAGAGGAAGAAGAAGAAGAAGAAGAAGAAAGAGACAGACGAAAGGACGAAGATACAGGCTGACAGACAGAGAGAGAGGGAGAGAGAGAGAGGAAGAGAAAAGAGATAGAGGGAAAACAAGAGGTAAGTGAAAGGGACAGAGAGAGGAAAAAAGAGTGTATTAAGAAAGAGAGAGGAAAGAGAAAATGGAACGAAACAAAAGAAAAAAAATAAAGGAATTGAAAAAGGAAAGAGAGAGAAAAAAGAAAAAAGAGAGTGAAAAGAAAGAGAAGAAAGACAAAATCGAGGAATTGAAAGAGGAAAGAGAGAGAAAAAAGAGAGGGTGAAAAGAGAAGAAAGAAAAAACAAAGAAACTGAAAGAGGAAAAAGAGAGAAGAAAGGGTGGAAAGAGAGAGAGAGAGAGAGAGAGAGAGAGAGAGAGAGAGAGAGAGAGAGAGAGAGAGAGAGAGAGAGAGAGAGAGAGGAGAGAGAGAGAGAGAGAGAAAGAGAGAGACCGAGAGGAAAAGGAAACGTAGAGACAGCTATCATGCCACACACGTCCTTCGTGAGGGATGTAAAGGGACCAGACCACCACTTCAGAGGTTCTCTTCAGAGGTTCTCCTCCACAGTGGAAACCTCGCCTGAAGAACACTAATTGGAAAGGTCAACTCTTTGCTTCAACTTGTTGGGTCAACTTAACAGAAATCCTCTTAATTTTACGGACTTGAAGAGACCTCAGATCTGTACCGTCAGCCTACTAAATCAAGTCGGGTTTTATTCACAGAACGAGCACTCGCCGTCAGAGTCTTATATATATGTTTATTTAATTAATTTTGTCGATACTTTTTCTTTTCCTAAGAGTGCCATTGAGGAAATGAATGTGAGCAGGTGTGTGTGTGTGTGTGTGTGTGTGTGTGTGTGTGTGTGTGTGTGTGTGTGTGTGTGTGTGTGTGTGTGTGTGTGTGTGTGTGTGTGTGTGTGTGTGTGTGTGTGTGTGTGGTTTTTTTATGTATGAGTATGTGTGTATATATGTGTCTGTGATTCACCGTGCTCTTGGATCACGTGTTGGCCTCGTGATCAACAGCTATTTCCCTCCCGGAGAAGAGCTCAGAGCTTGTATATGACCGATCTATGGGTAATGCTGTGACATTACACGCACACACACACTCCTAACTCCCCGCCCACGAGAATTGAAGTAACGACCCGCAGTTAAGCGATATTGAAATTATTTCAGCCCTGGGCGGAATTCGAACCCGGACCGCCGTAGTGGCAGCCGAGAACTCTATCACCACGCCACGAGTCGTGGCGTGTGTTTGTGTGTGTGTGTGTGTGTGTGTGTGTGTGTGTGTGTGTGTGTGTGTGTGTGTGTGTGTGTGTGTGTGTGTGTGTGTGTGTGTTTGTGTGTGTGTATGTGTGTGTGTGTGTGTGGAAAGAGGCAATCATAATTTTAGATCACGTGCTGGAATTGTGACTGACTGCTATTACCCTCCCAGATAAGAGCTCAGATTTTTCATTTTCCGATCTATGGGTTAGGGTGTGACTTTGGACGAACTAGATACACTCATATTTTTATTCATGGGAAACCATAACAGTTTATAGCCGCAATAAAATGTTTACCCCGTGGAAAGGGAATGATCTTGTATGTCCGATGTGAGAGATTAGTATGTTAAACATGACACCAGCAAGTCGCGTGTTTGTGTGTGTGTGTGTGTGTGTGTGTGTGTGTGTGTGTGTGTGTGTGTGTGTGTGTGTGTGTGTGTGTGTGTGTGTGTGTGTGTGTGTGTGTGTGTGTGTGTGTGTGTGTGTGTGTGTGTGTGTGCGTGTGATTCACCACCGTGGTCTTGGATCACGTGTTGGACTCGTGATCAACACCTATTTCCATCCCGGAAGAGAGCGTAGAGCGCATATATGACCGATTTATGGGTGATGTTGTGGTCTTACACGTACATACACACCCAACTTCCCGCCCACGGGAGTTGGAGTAGCAACCAGCAGCGCAGCGATACTGAAATTATTTCACCCCTGGGTGGGATTCGAACCCGGATCACCGTAGTGGCAGCCGGGAACTCTACCAACTGTGTGTGTGTGTGTGTGTGTGTGTGTGTGTGTGTGTGTGTGTGTGTGTGTGTGTGTGTGTGTGTGTGTGTGTGTGTGTGTGTGTGTGTGTGTGTGTGTGTGTGCTTGTGTGTATTTTCTTCTTGTGTGTATTGCGAGTGTGCGTAAAAATATGAGCATTGATATACCTAGAATTTGAGGAAATGAATAACAAGAATTAACCCCATTGGAAATATTACAAAATAACCTAAAATGGCCTGAGTTTGATGATACATGTGACCTTGGATTATAAGCAAACAATATACATAACAGGTTAGGTCAAAGAATGAAATGGTGGATAGTGTCGCTGCCCAGGCCACACTTTGTCCATTACCTAGGTCGTTGCCCTGAGCAAATTACACGTGATTACTTGCGTTAATTTGATAGTTATCATCCAATTCTGCCTCATTGCAAACACGCTATAAACTCTTTAACTAATATACTGAATTGTTTATCTCAAACGTAGTTGTCCCAATTCCGTTTACGTTACTATTCTCAACCCGTCGTTGTTTGCGTCGACCTCCTCCACACAAAGGAAAATTGTCACAATCCTGGAACCACGCGATCATATTCGGGGGAAAACTTACTCCTTGTCTGATGAATTAATAATATTTGTTTCATTTTTCGAGCGTCCAGTACGGTACAGATTCCATGATACTCTTCCATTCATAACCATAAACACAAACCACATCACCCTAAACTTGTGATACGATCACCATAGCTGACGATAAATGATAGTACTATCATGACGTCGCACTATAGACATCACGTCCTCTTTCCTTCTCTCTCTCTCTCTCTCTCTTCCTCCGTCGCTTTTGCTCTCTATTCCATCTTGCTCTTATTTCTTCCTCTCCTCCTCTTTCGCGATTGCTCTTTTTCTACATCTCTCCCCTCTATCCATTTGTTCCATCTCTCTTTTCTCTTTTATTCTTATCTCTTTCTCATCGCTCTTCAATTTAACTTTTCTCCCTCCTTCTCTCTTTTCCTGTCTTACCCTCTTTCCTTTTCTCCCTCTCTTGTTTTCCCTTCTTTTTCTCTTTCATAACTCTTTTTCTCGCTTCCCTGGCTTCCTGTCTCTTTGTTCTTTAGTTCTCTTTCATTTTCCCTAGCCTCTCTTCGTTTTACCCTCTCTCTTATCTTCCTCCTCCTTGACCGATCTCTCTTTCATCCTTCTCTTTCCCACCCTCTGTCTCTCTTTTCTGTCTTTCCTCCCTCCCTCCCTCACTCTCCTTCATTCTCTCTCTCCACTTTTATTTATTTCATTCCCTTTCTTAATCTTTTCCTTTCCATTCTTACATTTTCTTCCTTTTATTTCCTCTCTCCCACCTTTACTCTCTTCCTTTCTTTCTATATCCCTTTTATTTTTCCTCCCCCTGTCTTCTTTCTCTATGTCTCTTTTTCTAATCTCTCTCATTCTCTGTCTCCCCCTCTCTTTCCCTCACTCTCTCTCTCAATCTCATATCTCATCTTCCTCTCCCTCCCTCTGTCCCTCTCCTCCCCCCTTTCCTTCTTATCCTTCCCATCCTTTCCATCTTTCCCTCATCCTTCCTCCTTTCCTCCTCCACCAATCTTCCTATCTCGCCACCTGGCGACTTCCTGTGGCGCGTTTGTTTGCCACAGGCTTGATTTCTTCATCACGAAGCTTTATTCAGACACCGCACGCAAAGGGGCTAGCTTCCCGTTTTCTATGTTTTCATATCTCGCGTCTGGAGATGTTCCACTTTTGTCCCACTGTGTTGCTTAATCCGTTCACTTATACTCTCGGTTTAGATGGGGAGCTTTCGTGGTTTTATTATGTTAAAGACATGTGAATTGATTCAGCTTAGAGGAACCTCTAGAAGCGGTCTCGAAAAATATTCTATTTTTTCTTTTCATATCCTTACGGGGCTATCATTATCATTATTTTTTTTTTTATTATTAATGCCAGGCTGTTAAGTTTACATTAAGTTTACATTTTTTGTATTATGTTTTTTTATCTTATTTTGTCTATCAATATATTTTTTATAAAGCCTGCAATTATCCATAAAGTGGGTAGGCATGCAAAAGGGTTCATCGCCTTACAACTTCCCGTCACATTCATCATAATCGTCCATTTCACTATTTCCCGCCTAAGTTTGCAGAAACAACACCTCATCATTTTCACAGCAATACTACCGATTCACTTATAGCGAACCACATCTCATAAAACAGACTGCTTAAAACTAAACACATTTCTTTAAATCTCCTTGTCACTGAGGCACTTTTTTTGTAAAAATTCTGACCACGATTTTTTACTGTTTAATCCATTCAGCGTTTCCTTGATCTTATTACGGTCACCAGTGATTCTTGCATGTATATCTGTCCCCAGGTATCCATATCCCGATTCATTTTTCTACCAATGTAATTGTATATTGATTTTATGTTCTCTACTTTCGAATACCACCATGACCTTACTGATAGAATAAACTTCAATTTCCTCATCTCACAAACTGATAAATTCACACATGAAATTTCGACCCTTCCTTTATCCCAGGTAGCAGAGAAGGGTTATCAGCCCATGTTAACCTTTTCGACTGTGTGTGTGTGTGTGTGTATATGTGTGTGTGTGTGTGTGTGTGTGTGTGTGTGTGTGTGTGTGTGTGTGTGTGTGTGTGTGTGTGTGTGTGTGTGTGTGTGTGTGTGTGTGTGTGTGTGTGTGTGTGTGTGTGTTTTTCTGTCTCTCTCTCTCTCTCTCTCTTTTATTTATTTACGTATTTATTTTATATATACATCTTTTTGCCTCGGTTACTGGAATCTGTTAAGTATAGTTACCATTTCTAAAATATTGCTATATATTGCTCATCGCAAATTATAGATAATTACCAGATCCAGACACGCTAATGTAGCGCTGGTTTAATCCCTTCAATACTAAGACCTACCTCAGATTTTTATCCTGGCTAATGCAACAAATACCAGGAACGATTTTATTCAACTGAGGGACGTTAGGGGAGAGGGAAGGCTTGAATTAAAACAGCTTCTCGATCTGTCGAGAATCCGTTTTGTCCCGTGTCCGTCCCGGACCTGAATAAAATCGTCAATTATTCCCTTACTAACAACTTCCGATTCCCCACTTCCTTACCGTCTGTCAACAAAACGGTGATCCTCAAATTGTACGGTGATCCTCAAATTGTACGGCTCGGGTCAAATATACCATACCTGAAAATAGAGAATCAGTCATTTAATATTCTGTATCTGGTTATCACAATGAATGGGATATATATAGTCTTTCTTGTTTTTGTTTTTTGTTTTTTTGCAATCCCAAATAGCTACAAGTTATCTTTATTTTCTTTATTTTCTCTGTTTTTATACTGACAGTGTGTTTTTCGTAAAGAAATTGTTGTTGTTGTTGTTTTTACTATTATTATTATTATTATTATTATATTATTATTATCATTAGTTATCTGTCAATTTATTATTACTTACTATTTACTTGTTTGTTTATCATTTAACTATACCTATGCATCTATCAATTTCATTTATTATTATTTATATTATTACAATTTTTTATTTACTTACCATTATTATATTTTTATACGCATCCAACCTAGTTATGGACCAAAAGGTCTCCTGTCGGCATGCTCCGCCTTTGTAATCCTTTGTTTAAATGGGTACACGCATCATGGTGAGAAGTTAACTGACAGAGGAAGAAAAGGTCGAGAAATGTTGCGAGTAATTCCTGTTTGAGTCCTCCCATTCTTCTCTGACATTCTTCATTGAAGTCCTCCTGTCAGTCTTCTGTTGTGTTCCTTCGTCTTGCACACCACTCTCGTCCCCAGCTACTAACACCCCCTCCACTCTCGTCCCCAGCTACTAACACCACCACAACCACAACCACAATCTCCAATTTAACCATCAAAAGCACAAACATCACCCTACCTCACTGCTGTCTACCACAATCATAACCATGAACATCACAGTCATCACCATAATTATCACCATCACAATTCTCACCACCACAATTATCAACTCAACGCCAACATAACTTGTACGACTACCGTCCATTACGGTTGTCACCACCATACAATCACAATCACCATCATCATCATCACCAACACTACTTCAACCACTATCACCACATCAAAAACACCATCAGAATCATAACCACTACCACCAACACAACCACCACCATCACCACCACCACTACCTCAACCACAACCACCACATCAAACACCACCATAATCATAACCACCACCAACACCACAACCACCACCACTACTTCAACCACAACCACCACATCAAACACCACCTGAATCATAACCACCACCATCATCACCACCACTACCTCAACCACAACCACACCAAAAAACACCATTCGAATCATAACCACTACCCTCACCACTACCTCAACCACAACAGATCAGACACCATCAGAACCATAAACCACAACTACATCCGCCATCACAAGTGACCATCTTTTCTTCAACCTCTGGCGCCACGCTCCTCCACTCCACCTCTCCCTCTCTCCCTCATCTTCTTCACTTAGTCCGTCGCCAGCCTCCCCCTCCTGTCTCCCTCCTTCCAGACACCATATGGGTTGTCTTGCTACATCTTCCTCCTCATGCCAACTGATGCTAAAGAGATTTTTTTTTTCTTGAGGCAAACTTCATGTGTATCGTCATTCTATTCCTCACACTCTTCCTCCCCACCTCCACCTCCTCTTCACCGTCATCTCCTCCTCCTCCTCCATTCACACACACACACACACACACACACACACACACACACACACACACACACACACACACACACACACACACACACACACACACACACACAATTATATATATATATATATATATATATATATATATATATATATATATATATATATATATATATATATATATATTCCTGTCACCAGATGGTTTTAATCAGCTGAGGAAATAGCCCATTACCTGAAGAATAATCCATCCTTAGCCTACATGAATTCATTTTGGCTAATTTTAAGCGATTTGGTTCGACTTCGTTGTGTCTCTTTAAGTCGATGGCTCTTCTTATCACTGATTTTGCATTTCTTCACGTGCCTGTCTTGGCTTTCCTCCCCTTTGCATACTCTTATATACTATTTACTTCCGTTTTTGCATTATATCCTTAAGACACAAACATAAATTATCTAATCCTTCTCTTTTTAGTGTTCTTCGTCTACAAATTTTTGCTTCTGCCTTTTTGTATCGTTCACCTTTTTTTTTTAAAAAATAACGTATTTTCGAAATACCTTTCCTTTTCTTAGAGTTTTTGCTTCTGCCTTTTTGTATCGTTCACTTTGTTTTTTTTTCATTTTTTTTTTCAAAAACTAACGTATTTTCCAAATACCTCTCCTTTTCTTAGAGGTTACCTTTCTTCTGCAACATTTCGTCTTTCGTAACGTCTTTCTGTTTTCCATTTCAATTTGGGATCATTACATTCCCGTGTCTCGCTCCATTATCGCTGCGAGAAAGCTACCACCCTGATTTCTACCAGGCCTTTCGTTTGTTCTCTCTCTTTCCCCTCTTTCTCTTTCTTCTTTTCCCTTCTTTCTCCCCCTCTTCTCTTTCTCATCCTATCTCTTTCTCCTTCCCTTCCTCTTTTCCATTCTTTCTCCTCCTCTTCTTTTTCTCCTCCTCTTTCTCTTTCTCCTTTTCTTCCTCTTTTCCCTTCTTTCTCCTCCTCTTCTCTTTCTCCTCCTCTTCCCTTCCTCCTTCTCTTCCTTTTTTCCCTTCTTTCTCCTCCTCTTCTCTTTCTCCTCCTCTTCCTTTTTCTCCTCTTCCTCTTTTCCCTTCTTTCTCCTCCTCTTCTTATTCTCATTCTCTTTCTCTTGCTCTTTCTCCTATCCTCGTCTTTCTCTTCCTCTTTTCTTTCTCACTCTCTCTTCGTCTGTCCATTTCTCTCTCTTTCTGTCTTTTTTTCTTCTTTACTTTATTTCTTTCTTGTTTTTCTTTCTTTCAGTCCGTACTTCATTCTTTCTTATTATTTTTATTTTTTCTTTCTTTTTCACCAATTGTACTAGAAAGCGTCATTAGAATTTTATGCAAAACAACACAAAGAGAGAAGATGGCATAGAAAAATATGTGATAGTTTCCATGCAAGTAGAACAAATGATATGTGAATGTCCATAACCTATAAACGGAAACTGGGAGCTACCAACACTAAGGGAAATCGGCCAAAACCGAAGTTTAGTAGATAACTTCTGGTAATTTCCTTCTCACTTGAACAATGTTTTATAGATAACTTTTTGGTGTTGAATAGACAGAAGCTGCTACCAATCAGCCCCTTTATCTTCCTGGAATTGTCACTGATTGCTGGAATTTATTTCAATCTTCAAAATGGAAAAACAAAATTATAAAGAAGTGTCTCCTTATTGTTTAGTTATATTAGAAATATTTAAATACTCGTATGACAAAAAAAAAAAAATAATAATAATAATAATATTAATAATAATAATCTTTAATCCTCTACGATGACGAAAAAGGTGGTAAGAATGTGGAGAGGGAGGGGATGAGTGGTCGTTAAGACGTATCGAGTAAGTTTAGTAGCTTCCGACGCATTTGGCAGAATCTTGTTCAGTACCAGCTTCAAGAGAACCTATTCATCTGATGAGGGACACCCCCAGAATACACTCTCTTTTAGAAGATTTTTAAAAGTTTACGTATGCATGTCGTAACAAGTTCAGGAACTGAGAAAAACGGTATCGTTTGTCCTTGACAATTGTTTTCTTATAATTGACCAAAAGATATCTTAATCGTATTTCTATTCTATGTCCAGCGGAATTTTATTTAACCTGAGTTACATTACTAAACGTAAGTTGCCAAAATTATTTTACTCGTAGAAAAGAAAAAATCGAACTTTCTGGCTTACAGCATCCTGAGTAATCCCTTCAACCCAGTTATATGCCTATGAATACAAGCACACACACACAAACACACACACACACATGCACACGCACAATATATGTATATATATATATATATATATATATATATTATATATATATATATACACAGATACAAAAAAGGTGTAATACATATACACACACACTTTGTGTGTGTGTATGTGTAAGTGCGTATGTGTGTCTGCATATATATATTTCTAAATGGATACAGTGTATTCTTTTCCAAACATACCGACGTCATCGTCTTCGTCGGATTCATGACGTCATCCGTCTCCCTGCAGTTGGTCCTCTTCTTAGCTTAACCCAAGTCATGACCGCAACTTCTAAACCAGTGGTTCTTAACCCCTGGGTCGCGACCCGAATTTGGGTCGCCAAGCCATTTTATTGGGTCGCTAGGGGTTTGCAGAAAATAATTATTTTCCCACTACAAATATATCATAATTACATACTGTAATAATTGTAATACATGATGCCTAGTTTTAGGATTCTAAGCAGACCATGATTAAATAAAAACTCCAAAGCAGAAAATTTTATCTATTTTAATCATATTACTTATAAAGACAATTCGTATATCTATGTAGGCTTGGGTCGCGATGCTTGATTTGTGCAAAATATTGGGTCGCTGCCAAAAAAGGTTAAGAACCACTGCTCTAAACTAACCTCTTTTTTCACCCATTTTATCAACCCGGTCCCCGGTCTCAAGATGGTATGATCGATGGAGGTCCCTTTTCAAGCTGGTCCTCGTACCCTTGACCCCATAAAACCCCAATTCTTAAACGAAAAAAATTCCTTACGTACGTCTGCATTGAAGGAGTTACCGAAATCCATCACCAAGAGCTTCCAGAAAAATCTAGGCCATGTCAGAAGATTTATTTATCTTTTTATATCTTCTTCTTCTTCAAGGTTTACTTCTATTAACCTCTTGCCCCTTCACCCCCCTTGCCGTCTTCCCCCTCCTCCTCCTCCTCTTCCATCCATCTGTCCCTAACCTTGCCTTCTCGTTCTACTCCTCCTCTTCCTTCTCCTCCTCTTCTTCCGCCCTTTCTTCCTCCTCCTCCATCCATCTGTCCCTCTCCTTTTCCTAAACCCTGCCTCCTCACTCTATTCTTCCTCTTCTCTCTCCTCCTCTTCTTCCTCCCTCTCTCCCTCCTCCTCCATCCATCTATCCCTCACCTTTTCCTAACCCTGCCTCTTCTTCCCTCCACTCTCCTTCCTCTTTCTCTTCCTTCCTCCTTATTCTAATTCTTTCTTTCTCATCCTTTCCCTTTCTTTCCTCATCCCATCTCGTTGTCCTTCTCCTCCTTTCTTTTTTCCCTCGGCTTCCTCTCCCCCCCCCCCAACCAACAGTACATCCTCTTCTTCCCCTTCCTCTCCTCCTTCTTTCTTTTTTCGGTCTCCTTCCTACTCTGTCTCCCTACTTATTCTCCCTTCTCTTCCTCCTCTCCCTCCCATTCCTCCACTCCCTTCTCTCCTTTCCCATCCTCCTCTCCCTCCCCTTCCTCCTATCCTTCACCTTCCTCCTATCCTTCATTTTCCTCCTCTTCCTCCCCGTCCTCCTCCTCCCCTCCTCCTCCCCCTCCCCTTCCTTTTCCTTCTCCCCTTTACACTCAACTTCCCCCTCTCCTTCCCTTCCCTTACCTTCCCATCTCCCTTCCACTTACCCTCCCCCTCTTTTCTCCTCCTGATTATCCTCTTCATACTCTCCTTCTTCCATCTCATTCCGTTCGCTCCACCTCATTCCACTCCGGCCAGTGGACTCATTCCACCAACCCAGGCACTATCGCCGGTTCCTTTGAGCCCAGACCGCTTCTTCCATTGAGCCCAGCTCTTGCAAGTGTTCCCTTGGCTTGTATTTTACTTTGATATTCCGTTTCACTTACTTCGTGAGACAAACTTGTGTCCTTTCTCACGTCATTATCTTTCTCGTGAGACATTATCTTTCTCGGGAGAGAGGACGGGTGGGTGAGTGTTTTCTCTCTGTTCTCAAAAATATTTACACAACAAATGCATCTCGACTGTGGACCTGATCCAGAATGAGCTGAGATGTAGAATTAGATAGAACGAGAAGTAAGTAAATAGACAATGCAAACACGATAAAGACTTTCTTCCTCTTATATATGGGGTGGCCGGGGATGGCCGTACCGACTTCAATTGATTCTGCTATAGACAATTTACTACCGGTTCTAATCATCGAGGAAAATACTGCACCGATGTCGTGAGATTTCGACAACAAAAACACAATGAAATTTCTACTGTGTTAATAACTCCCGAAGGGGTCACCCTGTATCCTAACACATTGTTTGGTCATCCAGCCTCTTCTGGTAGCTTAGAAGTGCTGGGTGGTGGCCGCACCGCAGTCTGGCAAGGTGGACTCTGTCCTTTCGTGGGAGAGAGGATTCAGAAGGGTGGATATCAGGGGGTCTGGCATGCAGCAGTGTGTTGTCTTTCAGTGTGTTAATGGATAATGGAAGACTGCATTATACACAATCATGCACGCAAACAACACAACATACACTCTATAAAGGATTTGTGGGAAAACCCAGTTTCGGCTGTGGCATTCCTTGGGGAGACGGGACTGCTCGGACAGACAGTCTAGGAAACGACAACAACAACAACAACACATTGTTTGGGTCTTACGCAATGCAGCTCGACAGAAGTCTTCCACGACATGACCCGAGACATAAAGCTGCATCCCCCATTCCCACATTACCATACGGCGAGTTCACTTCCTTATCCATTCCTCTATTTAAGATAACCAACTAATCAACCTGTTGCCCCGGCTATCTCCTATAAAAGACCCACGACCCCCAAGTAACCGGCAACACCGAAATGTCTCGTAAGTTACTCAAGGAAGATATTGCGTTGTCGATCACGAGTCCAACCCGTGATCCAGGGACCATGTTGAATCACGCATACACAATGAGAACCGTCTTTAAACCCAAAAGCTACGAACTATTTCCATTTGTCCATCAAATTTGGGCACATAGAGCGAAGGTAAAGCTCTTGGACACAGCTAACCTTTACTGATTGTGAGTCAGTTTCTTTGTGGCCAGTGGCAGTTATCAATTACGGCTAGTAAAAGATTAAGCAAGAGATCCCAAATGCACAGCGAACTTCTGGTACTCCGCCGTCAAGCATCGTCTCTTAAAAAAATAAAATGAAATAAAATAAAAAATAGATAAATAAAAAATAAATAAATAAAATAAAAAATAAAGTTCTAGTAACGGTTAATTCAGCGGTAATACATGACTTATGAAAGTGTTTGTTTGATTCAGTTTTTTGCATATCAAAATGATTAATAACTAAAATAGTAACATTACATTTGTAAAAAATTATTACGCTAATGAAAAAATATTAGAGCTTTCACTACTATTACTTGTACAATCATCGTTGTTAATGTTAATATTAATGTTAATGTCAATCTTCTTGTCAATAATTCTATTATCACATTTAGACTTGCTTCGAGATTACAAACAAACGAAACAAACAAACGAGGAGCATGCCGACAGGAGACCTTTTGGTCCATAACTAGGTCGGATGCGAAAAAAAGTATAATAATAAATAAACAAATAGAAGTCATATAAATAATAATAAATAAAATAAGTAAATAAATAAATAAATAAATTGGTAAAGTTAAATAATAAACAAATCACTATTTCAATAACCACATATTAAGACACTGGTCACCGTGATTCAGCAAGCCACTTCCCGTGTGAAAAAAGTGCAATTATTTCCCCGTAGGTCCCTTCCCTCATCTCGGAGCCTTTACCCACAATGCTCCAAGTGACGTCATATTTGGCCCTATGAATAACCTGTCACGGCTTTACATGGGTCGCGACTTTTTATTTGAAGAAGTAAAGTTAGGTCAGGCATACGAGAGGACACAGGTATCTGACGCACAGACTACCTCTCTGCCTCCTGTGGTTTGTAATGGAATTTACCTCGGGGAGGTATTCGGTGTATGCTACGAAGAAGAAGCTTCTTCGTTTTTTTCGACTTTAAAGTTTTTGTTTCATCAAATATTGCGCCAAATACTTTTTTCTTTTACTTCAGCATTATGAAGATTTTCTTCACGAGCTGTGCTGAGAAGCGAGTATGTAGGTCTCATATTTCACCGAATGGAGATTTTTTTTTTTTTTTCGTGATGATGTTTGTGTTTTATCAGATTTGTTACAGTTATGGCCAATGTATATTCGTTACAAAGGATTACAAAGGAGGAGCATGATGATGTTTGTACTTTATCAGATTTGTTACAGTTATGGCCAATGTATATTCTTTACAAAGGATTACAAAGGAGCATGCAGACTGGAGAACTTTATCAGATTTGTTACAATTATGACTAATGTATATTCGTTATAAAGGATTACAAAGGATTACAAGGGAGGAGCATGCCGACAGGAGACCTTTTGGTCCATAACTATCGGCTAAAGACTCTAACTTTTCTACTTATAGCACAAAACTAGAACACATTTCCCGATGTGTTTTTCTAGAATCCTCTTCTAAATTCCCTATTATAGTTTCTCACCTTTAACCATTTCTATACCCAAGAGTACTTATTATTGATGAAGGTGGAAAAAGAAGTTACGGGTCTAGATCCGAGTTTTTGAATTTATTCCTGACCGGTTTCGCTCTATGCTTCTTCAGAGGAATGTGACTCGGAGGTGAAGCTGGTGGTATACATGGAATAGGAGGGAACGCGGTCCTATTCTTACTATGTATACCGCCAGCTTCACCCCAGAGTTACATTCCTCTGAAGAAGCGTAGAGCGAAACCGGTCAGGAATAAACTCAAAAACTCGGAACTAGACCCGTGACTTCTTTTTCCATGTACACACAAACACACACACACACACATACGTGCACACAAACACATACATAACGTACACACACACACACGCACGCACACAAACACACGTACATACAAACACGCATACATACACACACAATCATGCGTATACACTCGAATACACACACACACACACACGCTCTCAAACACACACACATACACGCACACAAGTACATACACACAAATACATACATAACGTACACACACACACACTCTTGGACTTATTACCACTACATGAGCACACACTTGTTTGTGGCCATGCTCTGCTCATCGAAGAGTTCATTTTTATCAAAACTTCTTGCTTTTCCTCTCCTAGTCCCCTTTGATGACTGAATTTAGCTCCTCCTCCTCCTCCTCTTGCCTGCTTAATGACCACAGATTTCAACACAGTATTCTCCTCCTCCTCAACATATTTATGTTCCTCTCCTCTCCAATTTGTCCATTTATTCTACTCGTCTACTTTTAAGACTCTTCAAGAACCCTCGTCCACGGTCTTCAGCTCCTATTCTTCTCTCTCAATTCGTTGTGTTCTTCCCGTCCCTCATATTTTACAAACTCAAAATTAATTTTTCTACTCTTTGTCTTCCCTTACTCTGATCGTGCAACTTGGGTTAACATTTATTAGCTTGATATAGCTATGATTTGTTGTGATTCAGATTTTGAGAGGCACGCACGCACACACACACACACACACACACACACACACACACACAGGTTCCCACTCACACATACACATACACACACACATACACTTATGTACACACACACACACACACAGGCTCACATATGTACACATAAACACACACACACATACAAACACATACACACAAAGACACAAACATAATAATACATATTATATATATATATATATATATATATATATATATATATATATATATATATAAACATACAGGCACATACACACAAACAGTCTCCTATATACTTCGGTGATCTCTCATCATCATCGTCCTTACATTTTCTCCTCATTCTTTTCCACATACTCATTATCACTTGCTAGTGCACGAGTTTTCAAACCTGAAGACAGACACGACTCGGGTAGTTATTCTGTCCAAGTCTCTCTTCATTCAAACCGTGAAAATTGGATTTTAATTTTAACGTAGACCGTCAGGTATAATAGCTGTACTCTAGACGGAAATGTCAAAATAGTTTTGGGATTTATCCCCTCTTAATTCCACGTGACACTTTTCTTTCTCTCTTGTTTGGACGGGAAGGAGTTTGGGTGTCTTCGGTAACCCTTTCTGTACTCAGTGACACGTTTTCTTTAAAATCTGGACGCCACTCGACTCACTTATTTGCCTTCGTCGTAACCCTCTTGGTAGAGAAGGGGTTGGAGGGCCCTTCACTGGGGAAAGTGAAATTCCTTTCACGATTTGTGAGTGGAGATATTACTTCGTTCTCTCTTATATTTGCCTTTATGTATCATATATCCCTCTCCACCATTCCCAGACCCTCCATCCACTCCCGCACGTATTTGGAGACAGACAAAATTGAATCTATGCCGATATCTAAATAGAATCGCCAGTGACGGTGATGTCAATCAAATAATTCTAACAGACGTTCCCGGACTCGAACCGAGGCTTGCGAGGAGCAAAGCCGACGCTCTACCAACTGAGCTACCAAGACTTTACGTCAATATATTTTTCGTTGTTGAGTATTTCATATATCTATTCATACAGCAGTTCCTTTACAGTTCCTTAATAAACTAAAAGTTTTTTGTCAACCAAATTGTACTGATGAAACTACAACGAAGTAAATTTGCCTAATTCTGATATACGAATATACCATAGGGTAGATCAGGGTGTATGAAAAGTACTTTAAAAATTCTTTAGTCTAATTTCAAACGATCATCATTAATCTGAAGGTTTGGGCTCAAGACAATATGGGTACTCGATTGAGGCATCCCCTGTTTTAGTCTACCTCGAACCTGAACAAAATTACCTGGTGTTGGTGAACAGAGCAATTCACATTACCATATCGAAGGGGCCTCTCCGTTAAATCCCATTGTCAACTTCATCTTATTTCAGTCTACCGTTATATGATTTCATTTAGCTTTGAAAAGGGTCTCCTAGTGGGAAAAGGCTAGAAACAGCTTTGATAAACGTATCAAAACTCAGTGTCAACTAACGATAATCTGTAGGAGAGAAGCCAAACACAGAGTATGGGATCCAATGTATTTTAACGCTTCGCCCAGGAGGGCTTCTTCAGAAATAACATAGTGGACAAACATCTGTTCTGGTAACATCCAAACTATTCTATTCAGCTTCAAGACGGACCTCTGTACGTTAAATCGTCGAAAGATTTTTGTCCATTCGATCCACTGACGTTATCGTACCTCAGATGCGAACACGAATACCTTTAGAGACTGGACATCACTTGCAGTACACATATATAAGCACAATATAGTATCTGGCGAGAATGGAGACTTCTGGTTGGAACCTAAGAAATGGGCTCAGTTCCCTCAATTACTTCAGCGTCATTAATCAGCGTCAACATGAGCAGCCCAACATAATGTGTTTTGACTGAAAAGGGATTATCATTTTTTTATGTAAGGAGCAGGTTAGGAGCTAAAGATAATTTAGATTATGTTCCTCTTTTGTCTTCTGTCTCCTACTCTGAGTAAATAAGGTCATCAGGTGCAAGAGAAATACAAAAATTTTGAGTAGGTCACTACTATGATTGGAAATAAAAAAAAAAGTTGGAAATCTCAAATTATAATGATAATTTTCCCAAAGCTATTGGGGAGTCGTTTCACAATTTTGTATTATTACATTACTAATACGACAATGCAAGTGCTGAAGTTTTTCTTATAGAGCAAAATATAAAACCATAAATAAGTCACTCTAAGGGAACCATTTTGGGTACAGTGCCGAGACTACAGCAGTGATTTTTTTTTTTTTTTTTTTACAAAAACCTCTTGGTAAAAAAAAAAAAATATATATATATATATATATATATATATATATATACACAGATGTGTATATATATATATATATATATATATATATATATATATATCAGATAATTTCTAAAACCGTTGCGCAGAGGATTCGAACCTACTGCACTGGCCCCAAGAGGCTCCTAAGTCATTGCCTTAAACCACTAAGCTGACTTGGGAGCCTCTTGGCGCCAGAGCAGTAGGTTCGAATCCTCTGCGCAACGGTCTTAAAAATCAGCTGATTGATGTCGCTGTTCAGTGGCGAATTATATATATATATATATATTGACTATATTATGACAAATAAGATTGAAGGTGAAAGAAGTTGACGAGGAGAAATGGGGGAATTTTACGCCTTAACGTTTCGACCCGCAGGGTCTTGATCACAAAGCAAACAACTCAAACGTAACCGGATATTTTATACACGGACGGGTCATCTTATGGGACGCTTCGGAGAGCTTGCTATTTTATCTGCGTATTCGCAGATAAAATAGCAAGCTCTCCGAAGCGTCCCATAAGATGACCCGTCCGTGTATAAAATATCCGGTTACGTTTGAGTTGTTTGCTTTGTGATCAAGACCCTGCGGGTCGAAACGTTAAGGCGTAAAATTCCCCCATTTCTCCTCGTCAACTTCTTTCACCTTCAATCTTATATATATATATATATATATATATATATATATACATATATATATACATATATGTATACATATATATATAAACATATATATATATACATATATATATATATATACATATCATATATACACACACACGCACACACACACACACACACACACACACACATATATATATTTATATATATATATATAATATATATAAATATATATACATATGTATCTATATATATATATGTATAAATCAAACATTTACTGATAAGTGGAAAGCTTAACAATTTCATTATGATAAACACACCAGATAATTTCTTTCAGATTCAGAAAAGTCTCTCGACTAGAAAATGTTAAACTTTGAACAAAAATAGAAAACTGCATTCAATTGAAATTGACACATTTCTAAAATCAACGTCCCTATGCTCCGTCCAAGACATCTAGGCAAACTAACAGGAAGGCCAGCGTGGCAGACTAGGTCAGCGTCTCGCCAAAGATGTCAAAAAAAAAAAAAAAAAAAAAAAAAAAAAAAAAAAAAAAAAATTAGTGTGAAAAAAATGTAGTGAAAAAAAAAATATATATATATATATATATATATATATATATATATATATATACCTACGTGACCAAAATCCAACGAACTCCCATACTCATTGTGAGTCACACTACGACATCGGTGGGCGTGGCTCCTAGATGGCACCGGTGCCAGAAGTGGAGAACACAAAACCAATGCGGATGCTGCGGCGTCTTCTGGCGCCAAAGAGCTCTGCAGACATTCCAGTGACATTCCCCGCCCCCGCGGGTCGCAACACCAGCACTATCACCGCCAACACCATACACATACACACCATCAACACCATCTCTCTCTCTACAACACCATCCCCTTCATCTACCATCACCATCATCACCACATCTCACCATTCTCAGAACCTTATTGATACTTTCCTTTTACCATACCAGTCTTCAGCTAACATCGCCATTACCCTCAGACTCCTTCTCCTTAGCCCTCCTTTGTCCACCTCCTACATCCAACACTCTCCTCCCCTACCTCCTCCTCCTCCTCCTCCTTCGCCTACCTCCACTCCCTCCTCCCTCCACCTCCCCCCTCCTCCCTGCACCCATCTCCTTTTCTTCCTCCTCCACTCACCTCTTGTCTCATCTCACCCTACATCCTCTTCTCCCTTAGTCCGGGTCCTCTCCCTCCCACGCCCACCTCCGCCCATCTCCTCTCCCTTCTCCGCCCACTTACTCCTCTCTACTTTCCCCGCCCACGTTCAATCCCTCTTCCATCTACATCCTCTCCCTCCTCCTCCACCTCACCTTCTCCCTCAACCCATCTCTTCTTTCTTTCTCTCTGACCAGCTCATCTCGATTCTCTAAACCACCTCTTACTCTTTCTGTTAACTTCCTCTCCTTCCTCCATCCAGTTCCCTTTCTTCATCAACACACTGTCTGCCTCCTCCACTCCCCTCCACCTCCTCTTCCTCCTCCCACTTCTTCTCCCTCCTCAACACACTATCTGCCTCTTCCACTCACCTCCTCCTCTTCCTCCTCCCACTTCTTCTCCCTCCTCAACACACTATCTGCCTCTTCCACCCACCTCCTCCTCCTCCCACCTCTTCCTCCTCCTTCACCCTCCTCCCTTTCCTCCTTCACACACCACATCTCCCTCCCACCAACCTCCTCCTTTCCTGTCAAATTCTTCCTTTCTTCCACCCACTTAATCTTTTTCCTTCACCTACCTCCTCTTTTCCACTTCCTTGTCCTTTTCCTCATACCTCTTCCTCCTCTCTTCTCTCCTACGCTCACCTCCTCTCCTTTCTCTTACTACCTCATCTTCCTCTTCTGCCCACGTCCTCTCCTTTCTCTCTCTACCTTCTCTCTTTCCTCTTTACCTTTTCTCTTTCCTTCATCCACCTCCTCTTCCTTCTCCACCAATTTCTTCTCCCGTCATCGTACATCTTCCCTCCTCCTCCTCTCGCTGCTCCTCCTCCTCTTCCTCTCGCTCCTCCTCCTCCCCAGCAGTGACGTATCCTCTCCTTCCTCCTCGCCTCTTATCCTCCCGCCTGACCCATCAAATCTTTCCGCTCCTTCCTTCTCTGCCAGTACCTCAAGGGCGTAGTGGGTAGAACCTTCCCTCCCCCTCCACCACCGGCCAATCTCCCACTCTCCATCCTTTCCTCCTCCATTTCCTTCCTACAGTGGGACTTCATCAACACTCACCTATTCCCTTACCCCAATTTCTCTCCTCTTTCTCCTTCTCGTCCTATTTTTCTTCCTATACCTCTTTTTCACACTTCGTCTTCCTACTCTCTTACTTCTTTATCTCCTCCCCCTCTTCCTCTTCTTCTTCCTCCTCCTCCCCCTCCTTCTTCTCTTCCTCTTCCTCCCTTCCCTCCTTCTCCCTTTCCTCAACTTCCTCTTTTCCTCTTCCTCCTCTTAAATCTCACTCTTTTATTTTCTCCCTCTTCTTCCTCTTTCTCTTCCTTTTCTCCTCCGCTTCTTCTTCCTCCTCTCTTCTCTTCTTCTTCCTTCAATTCTCTTCCTCTCTTTGTTTCTTAACTTCTTGAGTTCGGAACAAAAACTAAATCGAATAAAATCGCCTGGCGCTATCTCCAGCAGTCAACGGTGAAAAGTTCGTCTCGGCTGTTGTAACTCAAGGAAACACATCCCCGTCTCCCGCCTGAGCAATACAAAACCACTCCGTTTTCTTTACCACAAAGACCTCTCCAATGCGTTCCCTTGCTAAAGAAGTTGAAGTATATTTATCTTTTCTCCTCTTAGTACCTCTTAGTACCCCTTAGTGTCTCTTAGTACTTAGTACCTCTTAGTCCCTCTTACCTTAGTAACTTCGTTTCTCTATCCTTTATGGAAACTATCTACACACATTTTTCTCTTTATTCCTTCCTTCATCCTCTCCTACTCTTCTTCTTTCTTTTATTTTTCTTTTCTTTCTTTTTATTTCTCTCCTTTCCCTCCTCAAGGTTGCTCTTCGTCCGTATGTTGTGTCACATTTCTTCTTCCTCCTTCTGTCGCGTCGCTGAGGAGTTACTCGACCATTCGACCCTTTCTCCTTCAGTTCCGCGACCCTTAGGCCCCGTCTACCACTTCCGACCCTAATCCTGGAAGCGTCCAGTCTCTCTGACCCTCCAGTCTCTTTGACCCTCCAGTCTCTCTGACCCTCCAGTCTTTCTGACCCTCCAGTCTCTCTGACCCTCCAGTCTCTCTGACCCTCCAGTCTCTCTGACCCTCCAGTCTCTCTGACCCTCCAGTCTCTCTGACCCTCCAGTCTCTCTGACCCTCCAGTCTCTCTGACCTTCCAGTCTCTCTGACCCTCCAGTCTCTCTGACCCTCCAGTCTCTCTGACCCTCCAGTCTCTCTGACCCTCCAGTCTCTCTGACCCTCCAGTCTCTCTGACCCTCCAGTCTCTCTGACCCTCCAGTCTCTCTGACCCTCCAGTCTCTCTGACCCTCCAGTCTCTCTGACCCTCCAGTCTCTCTGACCCTCCAGTCTCTCTGACCCTCCAGTCTCTCTGACCCTCCAGTCTCTCTGACCCTCCAGTCTCTCTGACCCTCCAGTCTCTCTGACCCTCCAGTCTCTCTGACCTTCCAGTCTCTCTGACCCTCCAGTCTCTCTGACCCTCCAGTCTCTCTGACCCTCCAGTCTCTCTGACCCTCCAGTCTCTCTGACCCTCCAGTCTCTCTGACCCTCCAGTCTCTCTGACCCTCCAGTCTCTCTGACCCTCCAGTCTCTCTGACCTTCCAGTCTCTCTGACCTTCCAGTCTCTCTGACCCTTCGTCAACCACCTCACGACCCTACACTCTCCTTCCAACTCCCGCCTCCTTCCTACTCCTTGCCTCTTCAACCTTCTCCACAGACTCATCTTCTCTCTCCCATTCCTCATCTCATGTCGCAAGTCATTCTCCGTAGCTTCTTCTTCTTCCTCATTGCCGGATCACATGAAGAATCGCCACACCAGACTTCGACAGGGTGACAATTCTTCATGTGGGCCATCCTAGGGTGACAATTCTTTATGTGGGCCATCCTACGGTGATAATTCTTTATGTGGGCTATCCTAGGGTGACAATTCTTCATGTGGGCCATCCTGGATTTACGATTCTTCGTTTGTATAAGTTGATGACAATAATCATAACCTTCATTCAACCTAACCTAACCTAACCTACCCTAATCTAACAAACCTAACCTAACCTATCTTAACGTAACGTAACCTAATCTAACAACCTAACCTAACATAACCTAATCTAAACTAACCTAACCTACCCTAATCTAACAAACCTAACCTATCCTATCCTAACGTAACGTAACCTAATCAAACAACCTAACCTAACCTAACCTAATCTTTGCTCCACTGTTGATATTCGGCGTACTGGGGTGACAGTTCTTCAGGTGGGATCTCATGGGGTGACGATTCTTCATGAGAGTGTTCTGGGGTGACAATTCTTCGTGTGGTCCTCCTCGCCTCTTATCCTCCCGCCTGACCCATCAAATCTTTCCGCTCCTTCCCTCTCTGGCAGTACCTCAAGGGCGTAGTGGTAGACTCCCCAACCCCCTCCCCCCCGCCAACCTCACACTCTCCCTCCTTTGCTCCCCCATGTCCTTCCTATAGTAGGATCTCACCAACACTCACCCCATCCCTTAATTTCGTTTCTCTATTCTCTTTATTCTCCTCTTTCTCCTCCTCGTCCTCTTTTTCTCCCTCTACCTCTCTTCCTTTTCCAGTTCCTCTTCCTTCCTTTATCTCCTCCTCCTCCTCTTCCTCTTCTTTTTCTTCCTTCTCCCTCTACCTCTCTTCCTTTTCCAGTTCCTCTTCCTCCCTCTTCCTTCTTTATCTCCTCCTCCTCCTCCTCCTCTTCTTTTTCTTCCTTCTCCCTCTACCTCTCTTCCTTTTCCAGTTCCTCTTCCTCCCCTCTTCCTTCTTTATCTCCTCCTAATCCTAATCCTCTTCTTTTTCTTCCTCCTCTCCATACTCCTACTCCTTCTCTCTCTCTCTCACTTTCCTTCTAACTCTTGCCTATTTCCTATTCCTTCCCTCTTCAACCTTGTACACAAACTCATCTTCTCTCTCCTATTCCTCATCTCCTCATCTCGCAAGTCATTTTTCGTCCTCTGATGAACAATGGTATCCCCCACTCCCCTTCCACGGCTCACATCATTAGGCCAATCTTTGCCTCGTCAACAATGAAAACTTCTCTACATCGTCTGGCCTCAGTCTTCCGCGCTTACCAAATCATTGCGTCCAGTCACTAACATACTCGCTTCATTTGTTGTCTCAATCACTTACATTATCGTCTTTATTACATCTTATACGTTCGTCTGTTGTCTTACTCAAATTGTTGCTTTATTCCTCTCTTTCAGTGTTATTTCCAGCATTGTTCTCTCCATTGCTCGTTCTTCCTCATCAAACTCTATTTCTATTCTCACCTCACAACCGACTTTCCGTCTCTACCAACCATTACTTCTTCGGTGTTAATCACTCGCAACCATTTGTTATTTCCCAGCCTCCATTCACCCATCCTCTTATCCCAGCCTCCATTCACCCATCCTCTTATCCCAGCCTCCATTCACCCATCCTCTTATCCCAGCTCATCCACCCTCCCACGACCCTATCCAGTATCCCACGTTTCTTCCAGAGTCACTCCTCATATCACCCGTTTCTGCTAACCAGTCTCACCAACTCCGCATTTCTTAGGACCTGAGATACTGAAAAGTACTAAAAGGTACTAAGGGGAGAAAGGACAAATATACTTTAACTTCTTTAGCAATGAACGCATTGGAAAGGTCTTTGTGGCAAAGAAAACGGGATTATTCTATTTAGCTATTCCATCGATGTTTTGCTGCCCCATCCCGTTTTCTAACAGCTATAAACACAATGCATCTGCTTCGTTCACAATGCCTGAAATAAACAAGTAATTAAGATAAATAAATAAATTACATAAATATACACGGATAAACGTATTCATAAATAAATAGATTCGTGGCAAGAAATTTACTTTAGATAATGTCAAACGCCGAAGATGATCATTTGTGCTCAGTGCATTTGTGGAACGGACGTCTAGTATGATCATCTCCCTACCGTTGCCTAAGCATCCTATTTATGCTCTCACCTTCACTTAGAGATGTATGTTATGAGGTCTTCGGATCGGAGCCCAAGATATGTAAAACAACCTCCACTATTTTTCCATTAGCTTATTCACATACAGACAAATGGTGATTGCTCTTCTTATTTGCTAGTAACACAAAACAATCTTTACATAGGATTACCAAAGAGGAGCATGCCGACAGGAGACCTTTTGGTCCATAACTAGGTCGGATGCGGAAAAAAGATGTAATAATGGTAAATAAATAAACAAATAAATAAACAAATAAATAAAAATATAATAAATAAAATGAATAGGTAAAGTTAAATAATAAACAGGTACATAGTAAATAATGATAAATGGACATATAAACAATAACAAATAATAACAATCAAATAAATAATAACAAACAAATAAACAAATAATATAGAATACAACACAGTGATCAACTGCACATTTCTTCCCTTAGAAGTTTATTGAAGGACGTGATTGGTGCCTGATGACCTGAGGTCACAGCATTCCATTAAACTAAACCTTGGGGATAGTTCATGAATAATACCTTTACAAAAGCTATGGAGAAGAAGTTTGAAGTTCTTGAAAATAAGAGTTTACGGATAATTTTTAGGACCCGTGAATGACAACCAAAGAAAAGAATGGAGAATAAAACCTAACTGGGAAATTCGAGAACAAACAAAACAACTCCATATCAAAAATGTAATAAGATTAAAAAAGATTGAAATGGGCAGGACATGTTACAAGGATGCAAGAAGATAGATGGCCAAAGAAAGATTAGACAACTTTATGGATGGGGATGACAGGTGGTGATGGATACGGAGCTGCCTAGTGTAGGCCTTATGGTCTCTTGCAGTCTCCTTTATTCTTATGTTCTTATGTAGTGGAGTGCATGGAAGATGACCACTTGGACGACCTAGAGAAGACTGGAGGAGAAGCGTTGAAGACGATGTGCAGATATGCAGATTAGAACGGAGAGAATGGAAGGAGAAGGTGGCACACAGGACAGAAAGACGTGGCGAGAGGTTTCAGAAGCGGTTATGGATCACCAAGTGACCCGAAGACCAGCGGAATAAGAGTGAATAAGATCGGTTAATACCCATCCTCCCTTGCACGGCACCTCTCCACTCTCCCGTTCTTTGGTATAACCACCTATCTATCACCACATTCCCTTCGCCTTTTCCATCATTGTTCTCTTAGATCCTCAACACGATACTGACGCCAATACCCTTTCCGCTCCTTCTTCGATTCCTCATTTAAACGAAACGATAGTCTCCTCTGATCGTAGGCGTTTCTAATTTCGATATTTCTTGGAAAGACTTCTCTTGCAATTGAAGTCGAATTGGTCTGACCTATTCATACTTTTTCTCATCTTTCGCAACGTTCATCTACTTTTGTTAACTTCTTGAGAAGTGTCACTACACTAAGAATTTAATTCTGGCCAATGTCACATGATTTTATTCAGACGTTAAGATCCTCCTTTTTCTAAAGATGGTTAAAGAAGAAATAAATTGGACTCGAGTGTTGCTGTGTTTAAGAACTTTATTGTATTTAATGCCAAACAGTTTTATTCAGTTGGGAAAAGCACCTTCTCTATAGTAACAAAAGTTGATATTCAATATTCTATCTACTCTCGCCTTTCGAAACCTGTTCTTCCTTTCTCTTTTTATTATAATTATTTTTGTTTGTTTATTCGTCTTTGCATTTATTTATTTCTTGTTTTTTATTGTCGTTCTTTCAGCATTCGACTTTGTTAAGAACCAAAAGGTTTCCTTTCAATTTTCTTTGATATTGTGATTCATTTTCTTTTTCCCCTCTCCCACTCCCTTTTCTACCCTCACTCTTTTACCTCTTCAACTGAATGATGCCCTGCCTCAATCACTCGCAGCTAATTTAGGAGTTAGTCAAAACTTAGTTTCAGTAATCACCTCGTGGAAGGAGAGAGGAGAAAAAAAAACTTGTCGAAGGAGAGTTAAAAAAAGAAAAAAAAAAAAAAAAACTCTTGCCTTACTCCCTTACCGTGACGTCATCTCGACTCGACTGCATATAGAATGTTAGACAACTTTAAGGATGGAGATGATACATGATAATGGACATGGAGCTGCCAAGTGTAGACCTTATGGTCTCTTGTAATCTTCTTCATTATTAAGGTCTTCTGTTATGTTCAATCTCACTTGGTATTGAAGGTGCTACAAACGTTCCTAACTAATCCTTTTCGTACTGGGATGCCATTTATTTATTCATTCATTCATTCTATTATTATTATTATTATTATTATTAATAATATCCATGTGAACAAATTGCTTAAACACGACAAAAACATGGAATGTGAATGAAGCGTTTATCTCTGACGGTTCGTATACGTTAAAAAAGTCAGTAGACCAAACGTCAGGAATATATATATATACATATATATATATTTTTTCTTCTAAGGTTCCCATATAGGGCATTACATGTTCCAACTTTACGCAGTCATTACTTTATGAATTGATGATAACCCTATGGACCACCGCAACATGATGTTATTCCATGACTGAAAACAAATCACTCAAGAACGATAATCTCTTGTTTTACTATCCTTTTCCTGTTTCTTCAGCCCCAACACGGCACAATATCGCCTCTAAGAATATCAGCACCGATTTATTTTTTAATCGACGAAACACAATGAACAACTGAGCTCCTGACAGTCTACTCGATTCATTCTCGTGGAGTTTCCTTGACAGCAAACGTTTCAAGGGTTTGGGAATCTTTCCATCTCGTTTTTCGAATCATCCAGTCTCGACAAACATTTCTCTCCTCTCGTCTTTGTTTTTCCTTTTAACATAAATGGTAATTGATTTCATTTGTATCTAAGCATCGCCCCCTTCCCTCATTAGCTTCCCCCTCCTCCTTCCCGTGTTTACTCGCTTCGTCCAACGTTTTCGATTTCTTTGTTTATTCGTGTGTGTGTGTGTGTGTGTGTGTGTGTGTGTGTGTGTGTGTGTGTGTGTGTGTGTGTGTGTGTGTATTCACCATGGTCTTTGGATCACATGTTGGACTTGTGATCGACAGCTATTACCCTCCCGGAAGACAGCTCAGAGATCGTATATGACCGATCTATGGGTAATGCTGCGACCTTACACGCACACGCACACACAACTCCCCGCCCACGAGAGTTGGCGTAACGACTCGAAGAGCAGCGATATTGAAATTATTTCAGCCCTGGGCAGGATTTGAATCCGGACCTCCGTACTGGCAGCCGGGAACTCTACCAACTGTGCCACGAGGTGTGTGTATGTGTGTGTGTGTGTGTGTGTGTGTGTGTGTGTGTGTGTGTGTGTGTGTATTCACCATGGTCTTTGGATCACGTGTTGGACTCGTGATCGACAGCTATTTCCCTCCCGGAAGACAGCTCAGAGATCGTATATGACCGGTCTATGGGTAATGTGTGTGTGTGTGTGTGTGTGTGTGTGTGTGTGTGTGTGTGTGTGTGTGTGTGTGTGTGTGTGTGTGTGTGTGTGTGTGTATGCGTGTGTATGTGCATTTACCTAGTTGTGTTTACCTAGTTGTATTTTACGGGAGGAGAGCTCAGAGCTCGTATATGACCGATCTATGGGTAATGCTGCGACCTTACACGCACACACACACACCCAACTCCCCGCACAAGAGAGTTGGAGTAACAACCCGCAGCGCAGCGATACTAAAATCATTTCAGCCCTGGGCGGGATTCGAACCCGGATCTCCGTAGTGGTAGCCGGGAACTTTACCAACTGCGCCACAAGTTGTGTGTGTGTGTGTGTGTGTGTGTGTGTGTGTGTGTGTGTGTGTGTGTGTGTGTGTGTGTGTGTGTGTGTGTGTGTGTGTGTGTGTGCGCGCGCGCTCACTCCTCGCTCCCGATTTTCTTCTCTTCCTTTCATAAATTGTATTTCGAACTCGCCTCTTGTTTTCTACACTAATCGTTTTTCTCGTTTTTTTTCCTTCAATTGTAAAAAATATTATTTATTTTCTTTTATTTCCTTTGCCTTCATACGAATCTCTTATCGTCCCTTCGTGTTTATCCCTTTCCCTCTTACCCTTTATTACCCATTACCTTTCCTACTTTCTTATTTTCCTTCCCATTCATACCAGTGGACAAGATGCAGGAATGACCCGTCATCCAGGAGGTGCCAAGGTAAGAGGGATGGAAGAAGGTGGAAGGGAGTGGAGTATGTAGGGGATGGAATGGGTGGGAGTGGTTTTTATGCCTTTGTTTTTTGGCTACCTCCCTTGTAAGGGGAGAAAAAGCCTTTCGTATATGTATGTATACAAACACACAATTAATATCTTTTTCAACCACAAATCACTTTTAATTCCATGCCATCGCAATCGAGACTGAAAGTCGCTCGAAGAAGGCATCCGTTGGAAATTGAAACGTGGACGAGCCGAGGATTCGAACCCAGCTAACCCGTAACAAAGTTACAGTGACGTAAACCAATACGCTATCAAGAGAGATCACGTATGTATATATGTATGTATGTATGTATGTATGTATTACCAGTGTACTGTACCTCCTGTTATTCCATTTGTATTCCATTACCATCTCCTTTCCGCCCTTTAGAATTCTTTTCATTCTCCCTCACCTATTATTCTTAATTTTTTATTTCATTTTTTGTCATCACTTGTACAAACATTCTTTATTTCCACTGCCTTCACCCTAATCTCTTACATTTCTTTTATTGAGCTTTCATTTTTTTTCCTAAGCTCATTTTCTTTTTCTTTCATTCATTAATATGTTTCAATTATATTCCCTTGATTATATATCCTTACACTTCCCCCTTTTTGTTTTTCATATGTTTTAGATTTACTTAACCTTTGTCTGTCTGTCTGTCTGTCTGTTTCTCTTTGTCTCTATATCTGTATTACTCCCCCTCTCTCTCTCATTCCCTCTTTCTCAGTCTCTCTCTCTCTCTACACACACACACACATTATATATATACATATATATGCATATATATATATATATATATATATTTAAATATATATACATATATATATATACATATATATATATACATACATATATATGCATATATATATATATATATATATATACAGTATATATATATGTACATATATATGTATATAAATATGTATATATGTATATATATATATGTTACAGGACTATCTATCTACCTATCTTTCTGTAACCTGTGAATGGATCAGTCGTGTAACCTCGTGGGTCTCTCACTCTCTCAATCTCTCCCTTTCACCTTTTCTCTCACTCTTTCACTTTTATTCTTTCATTCTCTTTCACTCTCTTACTCTCTTTTTCAGTGTTTCATTCCCTTCTTCCTTGTTTTTTTTTCCAGCCTTTTCGGAATTGTCTTTCCAAAATTTTCTTCAAAACAATTTCTTTCAATATACTTCTTTCCCTTACATTTTGACCGAATTGGTATTTGTCTCAATCTACGTTTTCTTTCCAGACTCTCTTCCATTTCTTTCGCTCCTCCGTTACTTTTATTATCTTATGTGCGCCTCTCTCCCTCTTCCATCGCTCCTCCATTACTTTTATTATCTTATGTACGCCTCTCTCCCTCTTCTGCCTCCCTCATCCCCTCAGCCTTCCTGTCCCTCTCTATAGACGAGTTGATTTGTCACCATGACTCAGCACCTCCTTCATCATCTCTTGTCTCCCTCACACGTTCCAGCTTCCAGAACAGATCCTTCCTCCTCTTCCAGTCCTCTTCACTCCAAATGGATAACCCTCGCTCTCTCTCTCTCCCCATCCGTTCACTCCCTAAATCCACATTTCATTTCCTTATCCTCCACCTTTAAGTCCTCCCTAATCTCCTCAGAGGCCCTTCCTCCCTTCTACTCCCTAAGATCACCATTCCTTCCTTCCAGTCCTCTTCATTCTAAATGGATAACCATCGCTCTCTCTCTCCACCCGTCCACTCCCTAAATCCACATACTTCTCCCTTCCCTTCCACCCCTAAGTCCTCCCTCCTTCCCCCCTTAAACTCCTAAGGCGCCCTTCCTCCCTTCTACTCCCTAAGATCACCATTCCTCCCTTCCAGTCCTCTTCACTCTAAATGGATAACCCTCGCTCTCTCTCTCCACCCGTCCACTCCCTAAATCCACATACTTCTTCCCTTCCACCCCTAAGTCCTCCCTCCTTCCTCCCTAAACTCCTAAGGCGCCCTTCCTCCCTTCTACTCCCTAAGATCACCCACCATTCCTCCCTTCCAGTCCTCTTCACTCCAAATGAATAATCCTCCCAACCTCTCTCCTTTCTACTCCCATCCACTCCCTGAACCCACCTATTTCTTCCTTCCCTTCCACCCCTAAGTCCTCCCTCCTTCCTCCCTCAACTCCTAAGACACCCTTCCTCTCTTCTATTTCCTAAGATCACCATTCCTTTTTCACGGTCTTCCACTCCAAATGGATAACCCTCACTCCTTTCTATACCCATCTACTCCCTAAATCCACATATTGCTCCCTTCCCATCCATTAAGTTCACCCTCCTTCCCCCCTCAACTACTATGACACCCTTCCTCTCTTATACTTCCTAAAATCACCCTTACTCTCTTCCACGTTCTTCTACTCTCTGCGCCCATCTTCCCTACTTTTCTCCTTTTCCTCCAGGATGGTGTATAAAAAAGTCATAATTTTAGGGATTTTAGTCACACCCTTACGGCCCAGAACCACGCAGTTTTCTTTTGTGATTAGATATATAAGTAATCTTCACTAAGAACGACTGCTAACAACATCTAACTCTTACTGTCCTCCCTTCCTTATATCCTCTTTAAGTACATTTTTCTTTTGTCATCTTCATGAATTAATCTCTTCAGTGTGATAATATCCTCAACAATACAAGCTTTGTCTATTTCCAACTGAATGCTATTCTCTTCCCTTCCACTCCCCGAGTCCACCAATCCTCCCTTCCACTCCCCTCCACATCCTAAATCCACCTCCCTTCCCGACCACTCTCGTCCACTCCCCAAACTCCTCCATCCACCCTAACTTCAACTTCTCAATCTTACACTCCTCCCTTCCTTCCTTCTACCCTGAAGAAATCACCTCTTCCCTCGCTTTTACTTTGATTAATCTCTCCATTCCTTTGCTATTCTTTGCTAACGTCAAATGAAAATATGCTCGGACAATGGAGCTGGATTTCCAGGAACCTGGAACGCCTCAAGGCGGGCTCCATTCCAGAAACGAAAGTAGAACCTCATTTCTGAACCCCTTCTATGAAAATAAGGCCAAACTGTTTCTTCTCTAATTCATGCTGCACCTAACTAGGCTACAGAATTGTAGAAGGAAATGCTTTTCTTAATTTGTAATGTACCAAGACGTGTTGGAATCCGTAACACTCTCAGTGAGTTTATATTGTGAGGTGCTCACTTTCAATCAAGGTCCTTTTTTTTTTTAGAATAATATATATATATATATATATATAAATATATATATATATATATATATATATATATATATATATATAGAGAGAGAGAGAGAGAGAGAGAGAGAGAGAGAAGGAAATACTAAGTGAAAAATCAAAAATAAGTAAATAAATGTATATATAAATAAATGAATTTTATGAATATAAATGAGTAGATAAATCAATAAATGAATAATTGAAGAGATAAATAAATAAATGAACAAGTAGATGTATAAGGAGATATATATTAAATGAATAGATAAATACATCTATAAACAAATAAGCAAAAGACAAATCAGTAAATAAATTACTTATCAAATGAATATATTATTCAACAGCGAGGAGAAAATAAGATTAAGTCGAGTTATATTGTTGATATGAAATTATTTTAAATCAAATAAGATAAACCAACATAAAAACAGAGTAAATAATGATTAAATAAATGAATAAATGAAATTAAATATGCAATCAGACAAATAGATGAGTGAATGAGTAAATGAATAAATAAAGTGATTATCAAATAGAGATAAATTAACAAAGAGATAAATATATACATGAATCTTTAGATAAACAAATAATCAATTTAGTTAATCTAGTATATTCTCTGTTCAGTGTTCCACACATCTAATCATATCTTAATATAGCCACTACGGGATCCATAAACACTACATTGTACAGTCGTGAGACGAGAGCGTAGGTCAAGTTCCTAGATAAATTAACAAAGAGATAAACATATACATAAATCTTTAGATAAACAAATAATCAATTTAGTTAATCTAGTATATTCTCTGTTCAGTGTTCCACACATCTAATCATATCTTAATATAGCCACTACGGGATTCATGGACACTACATTGTACAGTCGTGAGACGAGAGCGTAGGTCAAGTTCCTAGATAAATTAACAAAGAGATAAATATATACATGAATCTTTAGATAAACAAATAATCAATTTAGTTAATCTAGTATATTCTCTGTTCAGTGTTCCACACATCTAATCATATCTTAATATAGCCACTACGGGATCCATAAACACTACATTGTACAGTCGTGAGACGAGAGCGTAGGTCAAGTTCCTAGATAAATTAACAAAGAGATAAACATATACATAAATCTTTAGATAAACAAATAATCAATTTAGTTAATCTAGTATATTCTCTGTTCAGTGTTCCACACATCTAATCATATCTTAATATAGCCACTACGGGATTCATGAACACTACATTGTACAGTCGTGAGACGAGAGCTTAGGTCAAGTTGCTTGACCTGGAAGAACATTCCATAGATTCCAGAGGAGGTCATTCAGTGCACGGCCAGATTCCAGACCTCACAGTCTTGTCTTGTGGTATTTTCATCATATGTATGTTGCTGTTATACAATGAACTTTAAGATGTTTTAATTCTGTTGTAATTATCAGACATGTCAAAGGGATTACAAAGGAGGAGCATACCGACAGGAGACCTTTTGGTCCATAACTAGGTCGGATGCATGAAAAAAAATATAATAATAATAATAATGATAAATAAATAAATAAATAGATAAATGGATTGACAAACAAATAAATAAAATTTATAACATAAATAATAATGATAAATAAAATAAGTAAATAAATAAATAGGTAAAGTTAAATAATAAACAAATAGGTAAATAATAAATAATAACAAATTGACAGATAGAGAATAATAAATGATCATCATGGAAATAATAATAAACAAACTGACAAATAATAACAAACAAATAAATAATACAAAATAAATGGCAGGCATTACGAGGATAAGATAAAGTTGTCGCCGAAATCTGGAATCTGGATGTACGTCATAAGAGCCTGGAATCATTCCATTTGGGTGATCGATCTTCACTCACGTCTCTGTCATGAGCTTCTGTGGCAGCGTTTCTCAACCTTTTTACCCTTGCGTAACCTCTAAAATAAATTGCATGTCTCAAGGAACCCCTGCGCAAAAAAGGAAAGAAGAAAAAAAAAAAACATATATAATATCTTTCTCATTTCATTTTCATCGTAATAATAGGTTAGATAGGATAATGTCTATGTTACATTACTACAATAACCAGGAATATGTCGTGCGTATTTAATTATACTACGTATATGAAATTAAATAAAAAATAAAAAGTGCATTAGCTTATCTCACTTGTTCTTATGGAACCTTTAGGGACCTTTTGCGGAACTTTAGGGTTCCGGGGAACCCTGGCTGAGAAACGCTGCTCTGTGGCATCAGTGAGCGGCCACTCACCATAAACCCCACGCCCAACGTAGATTGCCACGATGAGCATATCCTGGTCATTCACTAGCGTGTTGCACGGATACACGTTGGAGGCCACATCTATTGCTCCCGTCGTTATAAATTAATACTGATAGCAAAAAATTTTAATCTATTCTAGCCGTCTCTAGACGAATTTATTTAATTTAGGGAACCCATTCCATCACATCTTCTATTACATGAAACCTATTTCAACCCCATAGGTTTCAGCAGTAACTGTATTTTCATTCATGCCACTGTAATTAGCACCAGGCGAATTAATTTTATTTTTAAAACATACAACCTCTTTTCATCCTACCTCACCCGGCCCCACCCTTTAGGGGACAGAAATTTGTAAAGTAATTCAAAGACAATGACATCATAAAGAATGTAGTTAATGTTGCTATGAATTGCCTCAACTCGTTCTACCTAGTTGTCTTTAACAAATTTGTATGACCATAACAAGGCTATTAGATTAGGCTCAAGGTAATTCACGCACTCCCTATTCAAAATTACGACCTACTGAAGCAGTTTAAGGACCCATAACTCCCATACGTTGCTGACGTACTTCACACATACGTAGTTTGAAGACCAATGTTGATAGACTGCTATTCCGGAGCGCAGAGCGCCACGATGCTCCACTGTAGCTGTTTTCGGCAACAAATTTCGGCAGCACATTTCGGGAGCATATTTCGGCAGCAAACTTCGGCAGTACTCCGCAGCGCGTCCCTTGGATATCACAGCCGTAAAAAGGCTCATTCAAGCCTTGCATAGCTTGAAGGTTCAATTTGCCGGCACGAATCTTCCTCTCCTTGTTTATCTCATTCTTACATTTACTAAACTTCGAATGGTCTGGGTTAAATGCAGTTTACTTAGTTCCCCATTTTTGAAGGCTGTTTTACAGAACTAGATTTGTTTTACACATATTAATAGTTTTGAAATCTGTCTGTTTCGGATTATTTGTAAATATATCTATTTGTAGTAATTTGTATTCTAGTAAGGTGACTACATTAATACATTATACAACCTAATTTATAATTTGTCGCGTTTGTTACATCTTGTTATTTTTTCAACATTGCCATTGTTTTCTACATGAATTTGTTAGTTTGTTCTTTCTCTCAATGCTTCTTTTCTGTTGTATTGTTCTTCCATCATACAACTTTGCAAGTTTTGTTCTCCTTTCATCCCACAAGGGAATGAGATGTAAGAATAAGAAGAAGAAAAAAAACAACAACACTCAAATGTCGTGATCAGAACCATGCTGTTCTCTTATTCACCTAAATGTGGGTTCGAATCCCGCACTTCCCTTCGATTAATTACCAGAAGTAACTGTTACCTGCCCCAAAAGTACAAGTGCATTGGGAGAAAGGTAACAGCCTCGGCCACATACATACACATGTATGTATGTATGTACCGTAAATATATATATATATATATATATATATATATATATATATATATATATATATATATATATATATACATATATATAATATATATATATATAGTGTGTGTGTGTGTGTGTGTGTGTGTGTGTGTGTGTGTGTGTGTGTGTGTGTGTGTGTGTGTGTGTGTGTGTGTGTGTGTGTGTGTGTGTCTTTACAATGGTCTTCAATGACGTTACAGACTAGTGATTGATAGCTGCTACCTTGCCTAATGAGAATTCAGAGCTCATATATGAGCCAATCTTGTTTCACAGGCCAGTTGGCGTAACAGAAGGAAAAACAAGAACGCAGTCCCCGCTTGTCAGAACATAAGAATGAAGGACTCCAAGAGACCCTAAGGCCTACATTAGGCAGTTCCATGTCCATTACCACATATCATCCCCATCCATAAAATTGTCTAAGCTTTTCTTAAAACAACAGATAGTTTCAGATTTCCATAAAGGAAAAACTGGCGAGAAAGTAATTTAAATTGATATAGAAAGATCTCAAGTTCATTGGCAGCACTTAAGGCGAAGATGTGAAGACGAGTGGAAATGGGGAAAGTTGAGATGAGGGTGTTTATGGGCTTTAAAAACGAGTGGTGGTGGAGACAGACCTCTCCGACGTCCATTTCCCGCATCTGACTCACTTTACACCTGCCTCCAGTTCCATTCATTTTTCTTCCTTGTTTGATTGTTTTTTTGTTTTTCTTTCTCCCCATTCCTGTTCCATTGTTACTTGATTTTTTTTCCATCTCCTTCGTTTGCTCTTTTCCAGTTACCGACTTTTATCGACGCTCGTCCCCCCAACCGCCACATTCTTCTGTTCTGCTTTCTCGCCTTCCTCTGTTATTCTTCGTTTTTTCTTTTAAATTCTTCGTTTTTTTGTTTTTGTTTTTTTTGCGTGGTTTGCACTTTCGTTTGTCAATTTTGAGTGTCTTGGGCAGGAAGATTTTTTTTAAAGGTTCTTATTCTAGCTAAACTATCTATCTTATTAGTTACAAGTCTGCGATTGTCTAAACCGTTCAGGTGATTTGTGACCAACAAAAGGAGCCCCATACGTGATGGTCCTCGAGACAGACGTCGGAGAGGATCTCCATCCTGCTCATTTTCAAATTCCATCAAAAGACTCACATTTCAGTCATTGTTGCAGCACAGGGAGGCTGGCACTCTGTCCCCGGACCGGATCTAAGATTTCTGTCACCTTCGACCACTTTACCACACTTAAAATGATCTGATAACTGTGAGTGGGAGGGGGGATTTGGGGGTTTAGTGGAACCCCCAAATCCCCCCTCCCTCCCTCTCCCCCATATTATCTATCCTGCCCTCTAACTAACAAATACAAGTCCCAACCAGTTACGAGGTTTGAGTTCCTCCTTCCTACAACTGGGACGATTACCATCTTCTACCAAGATGAGGTAACCAACCTCATCAAGCGTTATGGACCAGACGTTTCTCTCTTTGCTGAGCATCATACCATCTCACTTTCATTTCCCGCACCCAAGGTGCCCCTCTTGTGTCTTCCCACCCCAACTGTTACCGTAAGTGCCCTTGTCTCTCTCTACCGTCTTCCTCATCATTCCCATTTGCATTCTTCTCACATTCATTTTCATCAATTCATCGCCTTTACTTACTCTAAGTAATCTATTTGCTCTGCCTCTTATCTTCCGTTTCTCATATTTGTTTTCCTTTCTTTCTATATTTCATCTTCCTTTAAACGCCTAATCTTTGTCTAATTGCAAAATCTATCCTCTTCTTCCCACATCCCTCCATTCCTATATCATCTCATACTTCTTTTGTCATCAATTCAGTAACCTATTTCTTATTGTTTGTAGAATATTTTACACTATCACTTCTACAAGCCTTTTGTCATATTTCTTCCTCAGTAACTCTTCTTCTCATTCCATCCTATCTTCTCACTTTCATTACCTCTTCCTCTTATTTCTTCTTTCACCACCCGATGCTCTCTCTCTCTCTCTTCTTCCATCCCTTCTCATCTTTTTCTCTCCTTCTTTGACTCCTCATTCGCTTTCTTTGTTTTCTCTCTTCTCTCTTCTCTCCGCTTCTTTACGTGTCCTCGTCATTTCTCAAACCTTTGAACTTCTCTCCCCTATTTACTTCTTCCATCTTCTATTTCAATTTTCTAGTCTATCCTCAAAATCCATTCTATTTGATTTCTTTCACACGTCTTTCTGATTGTTACTCTCCTCTCTCTCTCATCTCCACCCATTCTCTTTTTTTTCGTACCCTACATACACTATCCAATCCCTTCCTCCCTTCCTCTTTTCTCTTCCCTTCCCTTCCTCTTTTCCCTGCTTTCTTCTCTCTTTCCCGAGAAACACCACTCTCTTCCGTTCAATGACTCTTTATTTCCTTCCTTACTTTTCTTACATACTTTTCAAAATCCTTTCCAACACACCTACCGCTTCCCTGTTCTTCCCAATATTTTCCGTTTTCTCTTTCTTTCGTCACTTTTTCCTTCTTCCCATTTCGCCTTCGGTCTCGTTTTCCACACCTTTTGATCTGTTTCCATCAGACACGTTTCGTTTCTCCCCTTTAACATATTCAGCCCAAAGACCGAGTGTTTTAGTCAGCTCTGGAGAAATCATTGACTCGATTGATCAAACAATCAGAAATCCACTTGGTCCCTAAGTCTGACTTTTGCTTGAATATAAGTCGCTTCTCATCACATTAAAATGAAATTCTTTCAGGGTGCAGCATTTGTTCTTTTTATTTTCTTCTTCTTCTTCTTCATCTCAAGTCACGCGAAGCTTCTGTCTATCCTCTCTCTTTCTATTGACCTACCGAAGTTCTCCTCGTTGATGTCTTTGTTATGGTTAACGCGAGACGATTTTATTCTTCTTGCAGGAGGTGCCAAGATAAGAGGGAGAGAGGAGGGTGGAGGGGAGTGGAATATCTAGGAAATGGAATGGGTGGGAATGGTTTCCATGCCTTTTTCTTTTTGGCTACCCACCGTGTAGGGGGAAAAAGCCTTTGGTATATGTATGAATGGAAGAATTACAGAACAGTCCCGTTTAAACCACCAAGATCCAAAGGACTCTTTAAAGACGTTTTCCTGTTTAACGCCAGGCAATTTTGTTCAACTAGAAGTGAGCCCCTGGGTACTAAAGTCTTATTCCCGTTCATTTTATTCTGGTTAAAGTCAGATGATCTTTATCAATGGCATGGTACCTCCTTTCCTACCAAACGAACGCTGAGGGCAATTTCGCTTTCCGTCTGGCACGGTTGGCATGTATTCTTGCCACGTATTGTATCTCCTGTCATTAAACTTTTATCATCAACACGCATTTACTACCGACTATTGACAGTTAGTCACCCACAGCCATTGTAATGGTTTACCACCAGAATTATGACCACCATTAAAACGTTATAATTAACCGCAATGGCATCGGCACAGTTAACTTTACAATTTGCACCACCGAAACTCATAATCATCTCTTCAAACTACCACTAATCTCAACCACCATATCTACCACCTAACACAACTGCCAACCACCACTACTACTACCAACTATCACTGCCAACCACCACTACTACCAGCCACTAACACTGCTACCAACTATCACTACCAACCACCACTACTGCCAGCCACTAACACTGCTACCAACTATCACTGCCAACCACCACTACTACTACCAACTATCACTGCCAACCACCACTACTACCAGCCACTAACACTGCTACCAACTATCACTACCAACCACCACTACTGCCAGCCACTAACACTGCTACCAACTATCACTGCTAACCACCACTACTGCCATTTACCACTACCACTACCTACCAAACACCATCAACTTTTCTATAACCACTAACCTCAACAACCACATCTACCACCTACCACAACTGACAGCCACCATCACTGCTACCAACTATCACTCCCAACCACCACTACAGCTTTTTACCACTACCACTGCCTACCAAACATCACCACTATCCGTATCACCACCATCAATGCCAGTCCATCATCACCATCACCTTCGTTGTCTCTCACCCACCGGCTGGACTTCAATGATCACTCGCTCCTTGCAGCACAACATGATTTTCGAAAACAGCCCTCAGCCTGACCCGACTCTGACCTTTCACAAAAGTTCGTGACCTCGTAATCTGACATTCAAAATAAAGAAAAGAAATGACCTTCGGATAACGGTCATTGGAGAGACGGTAAGTAAACTGGTCGAAATCGTCGTGAAGGGATAGTCATACTTGTGCAAGACGGCATCGGAAAAAAAAATAATAATAATAAATAATTGCAATAATAATAGTAATAATAATAATAATAATAATAATAATAATAATAATAATAATAATAATAATAATAATAACACTAACAATAATAATGATAATAATAACAATAATAATAATAATAATATTAATAATAACAATAATGATAATTATTATTATTATTATTTCCCGCTGCTCTTCTCTAAAGCACATCATCATGATGGACAACGTGACGGACTCAGACTTGATCTCAAGTCCAGATTTATTATATCTCACTATATTTCCACTCTTTTCAGTTATGAAGACCTGATAACCTACGACTTATCTCTTCCTTTTCTACTATCCTTTGACGACGAAATACCTCCACACCCAAACAACACTGAGAGTAATAATGTAACATTTTCCTCCTAAGAGGCCTAGGGGATTTCTCGAGGACCATTGCCGGCTGCAGTAGGGTCGTGGGCATCGGATCAGACGACTTCGTGGGAATTTCTGATTGATGTATACGACTTTCATCCTCTCATCGGTCTCGTTGTCTCTTTGGTTGTGTATACAAGAAACCAAAATCGAGGTATTATTATTTTGTTTTAACAAATTACTTCAAACTGGCTTGCTTATGCCATGATTTTCAATATGACAGAAAATTTGCACTATACTGAAACATTATGACAATCAAATTAGTATTTTTATTACCATCTATAGTTTTAAGAGATAATTGTACAGAAAATTTGTTCGCGACTTTTGGAATCCAACATTACATTTAAGAACAGAAGTTTCAAATAAAAGTACTAACATATTTTCTTTTCACCCAATTTATTTCTACAAACTAAATTAATCAATTAACGACACCAAAGATCATGACAGCACAAAGCTGCAACCCTCCTTCTCTTAAATCCCTTTGTGTCGACTCTCCCATACTCCCAGGTAGACTCCAGACCTATCCTCACAGTTCCTAAGTTGATGTTATCCATCTAAACAGCTAAATCCAACAAACACGCCTTTTTCGCCTCATCAGCTCCGGATCACCTCTCTGAGATATGATCTGATACCAAAGTCTTCATGCGATTGGCAGCCAGCATCATCTTGTTACCGCGGCCAGCGATCCGTGATTGGTTAGTTCACGCACCATTTCCTCGCTGACCAATCACGTTCGCTTCTGAAATAAGCCTAAGGCATGGGCGGTTTGCTTTATCTAATAGGCTGCAGTTTGTCGAGAAGTAAAGAGAGCGTACCTTGTTCCGGCGATGATGGATAGACAACACAGAAATCGTACTATTCTTGAATGAAAGGATGATGTTGGTGTGGGTACATGGGTGTATTGGTGTATGGGTGTAGGGTTGTGGGTGTGGGGTTGTGGGTGTGTGGGTGTGGGGTTGTGGGTGTGTGGGTGTGGGGTTGTGGGTATAGACCAGTGCTTCTCAACGTGGGTCGTACGCCCCACATATGGGCAATTCGTTTTTCCCATGTGGGTAATATGATTTTTAAGTGGGGCAATTAATGGCAACTGAGGAAGTCTGGGTCAAAATTTTTATTTTTTATTTTATTAAATTTTCTTATATTTTATTTACTTGTCTATTTATTTGTTTAATGCTTTATCAGCTAAAGGGAATTTTATTTTTCAAATTATAAGAATTGTATATCACCACACGGGGGGCATCAGGATTTTATACGTGATCAGGTGGGGCATGGCAAAAACAAGGTTGAGAACAACTGGTATAGAATGTGGAAGAAGGAGTCAACCCACAATTTGGGTCGTGTCTACATAATCCTATCAACTTTAGTGTGTAGACATCAGGACCTCACAGTCATTCGAAAGTTCATAAGGTCTTTTAATTCATCCAGACTTCAATAAGACTCGAACTCATTAACTCCTTTTGTACCGAATGAACATCTCTCTCTTCGCTGTTGATGCCACTGGATTACCTGGTTCGTCTTCGTGGGACTTACGTCATGGGTTATGACTCGCCACTTCTTCACCGGGTGTGGCATTTTATCTTTTATTCCTACGGACGCCAGCATCCCTCGGCAGCAAAGGCATTAAAGTCACCAGACTTCGGCGTTTTCTCATTTCGATTTCACCACCGAAGAGTCTGTCTCTCTTCAGGTTCTTCGGAGCTCTTCAATAATAAACTTTGAAACAGAAGTACATTTTTACAGACAAACATCATTCCTCGTCCTTTTCTTAACCAGACTTCGAGTTTTTCTCACTTCGATTTCACCACCGAAGAGTCTGCCTCTCTTCAGGTTCTTCTTCCGAGCTCTTCAATAATAAACTCCTTATAAACAGTACTACATTTTTAGAGACTAACATTATTCCTCCCCCTTTTCTTAACCAGACTTCGGGGTTTTCTCACTTCGATTTCACCACCGAAGAGTCTGCCTCTCTTCAGGTTCTTCTTCCGAGTTCTTCAATAATAAGCTCCTTGGAAACAGTAGTACATTTTTCCATATTAATATAATTCCTCAGCCTTTTCTTCACCAGACTTCGGAGTTTTCTCACTTCGATTTCACCACCGAAGAGTCTGCCTCTCTTCCGGTTCTTCTTCCGAGCTCTTCAATAATAAACTCTTCGAAAACAGTTATACATTTTTCCCTGACTAACATCATCCACCCCCCTTTTCTTAACCAGTTGATGAAATTCAGATGAAAGCGAGTTGTGGAAAAGCGAAACCCTCCTCATTCCGGGACCCACCAGAGAAACGAATAGAATAGTTCAACGCGAGACTCTACAATTTCTTTCTTTCTTCCTCCTCTTGACTTCTTCCACTGTCAAACAATTCCATATTCTATCTCTTCACGTTTTTTATCCTCACAAATCTCTCTCTCTCTCTCTCTCTTTCTCTCTATCTCTCTCTCTTTTTTACAGTGTCGTCTACTCTCACGCAGTTCAACGCGATGCTCTACAATTTCTTTCTTTCTTCCTCCTCTTGACTTCTTCCACTGTCAAACAATTCCATATTCTATCTCTTCACATTTTTTATTCTCACAAATCTCTCTCTCTCTCTCTATTTCTCTCTATCTCTCTCTCTCTCTTTTCTTTTTTTACAGTCTCGTCTACTCTCTTTCACGCATTCCAGTCCAAATTCTTTGTCGCACCTCTTAGCCTCCACATCCTCACCCCACCGTCATCATTCTTTATAAATCCGACTCTACTATCTTCACTATCCCCACCAATCTCACTATCTCCACCATCCTCACTACCACCACCTTCTCCATCACCTTCTCCATCACCTTCACCATCATCACCTACATCAACTTCCCCATCACCTTCTCCATCATCATCTCAATCACCATTTCTATCATCATCTACATCAACTTCCCCATCATCTTCGTCACCATCTCCATCACCTCCACCACCACCACAACCACCTTCATCACCACCTACACCACAAATTCCCAACTCCCAAATTCAAACTCTCACCACCACCACCACCACTAACATTACTACCACCAATTCCCAACTCTCCCATTCAAACTCACTACCACCACCAATTCCCAACTCCCAATTTCAAACTCTCAACACCACCACTACCACTACCACCACTATCAACACCACAACAGTCGCTCCTCCTCCTCCTCCTCCTCCTCCTCCTCCTCCTCCTGGTCACCACCACCACTACCACCAATACCGAACTCCCAATTTCAAACTCTCACCACCACGACCATTACAGCCACCACTACCAACACACCAACACCACAACAGTCGCCCCTCCTCCTCCTCCTCCTCCTCCTCCTCCTCCTCCTCCTCCTCCACCCTCCTCCTCCTCCTCCTCCTCCTCCTCCTCCTCCTCCTCCTCCTCCTCTTCCTCCTCCTCCTCCTCCTCTACCTCCTCCTCCTCCTCCTCCTCCTCCTCCTCCTGGAAAGCTCTGCCCCCATTCCAGCATGTCCCATCCCGAGGCCAGGCGCGGACGGAGGCCGCTCGGCACGGCGGGAGCGGCATAGTTCCTGAAGATGCAATGCCTGGAATGAGCCACGGGTCTCCCTAAATCTTCCAGACCGGAATGCTCATCCATTCAGGGCATTCCAGTAAGTTCCGGACTCGATTCGCAGGCACCAGCACCACCAGCCCACACTCCATTTCCTCCACCATCTCCTCCTCTTCCTCTTCCTCCTCCATCTCCTTCACCGTCTCCACCATCTCCTCCCTCTCCATCATCTCCACTTTCCCATCCACCACCTCTTTATCTCTCTCCTCCTCCTCCTCTTCCTCTTCCTTCTCCTCTTCCTCCTCCTCCTCCATCTCCTTCACCGTCTTCACCATCTACTCCCTCTCCATCATCTCCTCCTCCCCCTCCACTACCTCTTTCTCCCTCTCCTCTTCCTCCTCCTCCTCCATATCCTCTTCCTCCTCCATCTCCTTCACCGTCTCCACCATCTCCTCCTTCTCCATCATCTCCAACTCCCTCTGCACAACCTTTTTCTCCTTCTCCTCTTCCTCCTCCTACTCCTCTTCTTCCTCCACTTCCTCCTCTTCCTCCTCCTCCTCCTCCTCCTCTTCCGCCATATCGCCTCAAATGTAATTAATATTTCTTGTTACTGGTCGCTTTGCCAACTAGGATCCGGTCGATGGATCCAAAAAAGGGAAGCCGCCCAATCCATTTCATTCAATAAAACCCTCTGGGGGGAACTTTAATGAGACAAAATCAATCCATTTGATATGTTGACGTGTTGATCTTTGTCGTGGCCACTGCCAGATGTCAGAGGTCTTCGATTTTCTTCCCCTTCCTCCTTCCTCCTCCTCCTCTTCCTCCTCCTCCTCCTCTTCCTCTTCCTCCTCTTTCTTTCTGGGGATTAAATACGCGTGGAACCATACATACATATACTGTACATATACCAAAGGCCCTTTCCCCCGTACAAGGGAGGTAGCAAAAATAAATAAATGAAAAATAAAAAATAAATAAATAAGATAAAATAAAATAAAAAATAAATAAATAAAAAATAATAAATAAATAGATAAAATAGAAATAAACAAATAAATAAATAATGGGGCATAAAAACCACTCCCACCCATTCCATCCACAACATACTCCACTCGCCTCCACCCTCTTCTCTCCCTCTTATCTTAGAAACGTAGCCTAAGTGAATAATTGCTCTCTTTTCTTGGACCTTGCTCTCATACTCTCTTTTGCTGCTAATCACGACTTTCAGTTTTGTTCCAGATGCCGTCAAGCAATTTTATTCAACCAAAGATGGATCTCCGGGTGTAACAAAAGGATTACACTAATCTCAATTGGGCATTCCAGTACTATTCAAGACATCAAGTTGTCCCCAGGAAACTGTATCCAGTACAAAAAAAAAAAAAAAAAAAAAAAAAAAAAAAAAAAAAAAAAAAAAAAAAAAGAGAGAGAGAGAGAGAGAGAGAGAGAGAAAGAGAGCACTAAAGAGTTTCATTCATCTAATGGTAGAGCCTGGATGAAATTCCAACGCCCGAACTCTCGATTATTTTCACATCTTGTCTAACTGGACCTAATTCCCTCCTAATTTAACCCTTTGAGACGATGATGATATGGTTTAACGTCACACATTCTTCCCTATCGGGAGGCTAGAACGATGCCCCTTACAGAGGACTTTGTAGCGTGGAATTCAATAAACCATGCCCTTGGTCCAACTTCGCCGGTGGCAGGGTTCGAACCACCATCCCAAGTAACGACGCCTTAACCCGCTCGGCCACCGAGCCTTTGAGATAATTGTTAAAAATTCAAGGGTTTTCTCATTAAAGTCAGACGATTTCATGCAGGCTAGACAAGCACTAACATGCGTTTGGGGGAGTGACGAAGAGAAATTGTTTCAATTATCCAGGGAAATCTTTTTATCCTTTAAGGATTTTCTCTTTACTAACAAGAGCCGATTCTTTTCAGTTTGGTGAAACTTCTCTATGCGTTTGTGCCCAAACTATGTAGGACAGAAAAATACATGAGCGTGCTACCACCGAAGTTAAGTCAGCAAATAATGTAAATATTCATTTTCTCACTCTCTTTCCTCTCTTTCCCTCCTCTCTCTCTCTCCTCTCTCTCTCTCTCTCTCTCTCTCTCTATCTATCTATCTCTCTCTCTCTAGCGCTCCAGAAAAAATATGACTTTTACCGCCGTGTTCATTAGGTTAATATTACAAGACCCTCAAAATTCAACATACCTGAAACTTGAAATGGTTTTTTTTTTCGTTAAGCCCATGAATTAATATCCAATTGTCTACTCTTCATTACATTGCTTGTATTCCTCTCGTTCTGCGCATTCCTCTCCATCCACAAATTGCGATAGAAACATTCTCAGGTGTCTTTCAAATTAATGACAACATTACTTCCTTGTCCACTAACACAATTACCTTAACGTAAGGGCATTCCAGACTTCATTATCACTGATTAAGATCACTTTACTTCCCATAATGACAAATTAAGTTCATTCCTTCTTCCTGTGCCGCGAGATCAAGTTACATCTGATTTCATTACCAAACCGCAAGTATTCTCGACATAGAAAGTAAACACAAGTCTTGTTAGTGCGCCGGCTTCGTGCTATTCGCAGTCCACGTCTTCGTGCTATTCGCCGTGCACGTCTTCGTGCTATTCGCCGTGCACGTCAGACTCGCCTCACACATACGTGATCCATAGCCCTTGAATACTCTCCTTACTTGACGCAACATCTTTCGGCCATTCCACTGACTGAGCTACGAGACACTCCCACATAACTTAGCGTTGTGCCTTTTTCATTTCGTATTCTGGAGATGCACTTTATCATCTCAAGACTGTGAAGTCACAGTACCCACAAGGGATGAAAAAGAGGACGGAACAGTCCATATACTACTGATATACAAAATACTGTTAGGTAGACAGAAATCACCTTATACACATAGGTCACAATAACGAGATAATGGATAGTATCATGACATACTCGATTTTTTATTTTTTTTTGTCATAGATCCCATTTATGTACGTTCATACACACACACAGGCCTATAAATACACGACAAACTGTACACATCATAAAATAATACATATATAACATAAAAACAGACTTCTTCCAATATACAAAACCACAATGCATACAATAAACAAAAGCACTTTGCATATGGCTACCCCCAGTGTAAGGGGGGAAAAAAGCCTTTGGTATATGTATGTACTTTGCATACAAAATACTTCACAGAATAGAGACAAGATAACACTATACACACATAAAAAATGCATTGCAAACAACATACATAAACACACCGTGTACAGCACACATACACACACACAAACACGCGCGCGCGCACTCACAATCGTATAATTTTCTTCTTCCACTCACTTCTAGGCCAACTGTAGTGCATATATCTTTATTCTTAGTTCCGCTAACAACGCCCATAATTCTCTCGCATACGCAATAAAGTTCTTCATTTTTTTGTACCTTTCTTAACTGCTCCCTAACATCATTATTTCATCTACGTAGCAATAAACGTACACGTGTACACACACACACACACACACACACACACACACACACACACACGACTTGACGGCACAGTGGTAGCGATCGCGGCCGCCACTACGGCGATCCGGGTTCGAATCCTCCCCAGGGCTGAAATAATTTTAGTATTACTGCTCTGTTAGTCGTTACTCCAACTCTCGTGGGTGGGGAGTTGGGTGTGGTTGTGCGTGTAAGATAAAAGCATTACCCAAAGATCAGTCATATACGAGCTGTGAGCTCTCTTCAGGGAGGGAAATAGCTGTCGATCACGAGTCCAACACGTGATCCAAGACAATGATGAAACACACACGCACACACAATTGGTGATTATGAGACGGCCAACATAGCGTTGTTAATTTCCCGTACGCTACAATCAGGTAAACAAAATTATATTTATACACAAACACACGAATGGAATGTGAGTTCGTGTATTTACCAAGTTGTACTGTACGAATTTGGAGTTGTACTCAAGAGTTCTTTTTTTTTCCACTTATCAAACTGGGTGGGAGTGGATTTATGCCTTTGCTTTTTTTGGCTACCTCACTTGTAAGGGGGAAAAAGGCTTTGGTATATGTACGTAAACCAAGCCTTACATTTGTTTGTGTCGTTGGTCTGGATTATATTTCATTCAATTTGTTCCATAAACCTACACATCAATGTGGAAATATACTTCCTAATATATCTTAAGCGAGTCTGTTTTTGATTATATTCCAAAATCCGTTGTTGATTTATCATTCTATACCAGCAAATACTCTGTTATTTAGTTCTCTTGTTTTCTCTGATTTAAATATCATTATTATGTGGCCTCTCTCATTTATTTTATTTGTTTATTTGTTTGTTATTATCTGTTTGTTCATTATTAATTGCTTGATTTTCATTTATCATTAGTTATCTGTCAAGCGGCCTTGCTGTGGATGTGCTGTGTCTTGCGACACTGCTTCTGACCCAGAGCAGTAGACAGGGTACAGGGATGACCCGTCATCTAGGTGGTGCTAAGATGGGAAGGAGGGTGGAGGGGTATGGAGTGTTTTCGGGGATGGAATGGGTGGGAATGATTTTATGCCTTTTCCTTTTTGGTTACCTCCCTAGTAAGGGGGAAAAAGCCTTGGTATATGTATGTATGTATGTATTATTTATATTATTATAATTATCTATTTTTCTCATTTATTTATCATTATCATAACTTTTTTTTTCCGCATCCGACCTAGTAACGGACCAAAAGGTCTCCTGTCAGCATGCTTCTCCTTTGTAATCCTTTGTAATCTAATTCTTCCAATGTGGGCGATGCAGTTTTCTTAAACTTTCCTCATATGTCTTGTCTTTACTTGGTATCATCTTGGTTGTTGTCCTTCGTGTTCTCCATCTTCCTTATATATTTCTTTAAATGTGATGGTCACGCCTGCTCCATATTTCAGTCTGAGACGATTCAGGTTTTCATTAATCTTTTTCATCTTTTCTTCTCACATGAAATGAAATGGTACTCTTATATTTTTCAATTGATTATAAGTCCTTCCTTTTAATTCCTTTATGTGCCTTTCTGGCGATAGATCATTTCAGATCAAAATACCTAGACCCTTTTCCTCCTTCGCTTTAGCAATTAATTATTGTCCCATTTTATATTTTCTCGTCCTTTTCTCTACTTTGACCTATTTCCAACACGTCACATTTCTTTGTACAAAAATTCATTTTTGACTCATGACCACGTCCATAAATCTTACCTAGATCTTCCTGTTGCAGTTTAAAATCCTCTTTGTTTTTTCACTTCCTTCATGAACTTGGCGTCGTCTACAAATGATTTTGCATAGTAATATATTCTATTCTTCATATCATTTATATAAAATAAAAAACATATGATGTGCCAGAAATGACCCCTGTGGTACTTCGCTAGTCACTCCTCTCGAGTCCATCTTTTTATCTTTCACTGCTGCTCTTCAGCGTCTATCACCGTGTAACACTTTGTCAAAGGCGTTTTGTAAATCCAGGTATACACAATTCACTCATGCCTTTGTCATCAATATGTCTACCACTCTATTATCAATTTCCCTTCTCCTTTGAACATTCTACCAATGGATGTAATCTATTCACTAAATATTCACTATACTCATTCATTTTCCAATTCGAGATTCTGTCTCCTCTTGAATCCTTTCTCGTCTCCATTTTCTTTAGTAATCTAAACACCTCACTTGTTTCCAATATTATGTTTTTAATAACATTTTTATTTTCTACACCCTTATCACTCTCAAACTACTTTTTTTTTATTGATTACAGGCTAGAAGTTTTCATTCACTATTTCTGTCTGCATTCCTGGATCTTCCTATACTACTCGTTCATTGTTCAACTTGGATATTCTTTTTCTTGATTACAGGATGGGATATACAAAACAGCTTTGGTAAACTCCTAAATTTGTCGCCTACATAAATTCTAAACTTCATTTCCTTTTCTCTTTTGATTATTGTATATATATTTCTGAGTTGTTGTTTTTTCTTAAGCCTTTTTCCCTATACTTTACTTCTTTTTTTCGTTTTGTCAATTATATGTTTCTTTAACCATTCCATTTCTTAATTCCCAATCTACTCCTTCATAATATTTATTTTTATCTTGGTACATTTTCCTTTGGCAAAGCTACGTCTTCCTTATCTGAATGTATTCTTTCTTATTCTATCTTCTCCAATTCCAGCGTAAATCTAAGAAACACATGATCCCTATTACCCATTGGGTACCGGTATATAAGAGATCAAATCACCTTAGGCATCCTTGGTTACAATTCAATCCAAAATTTCAGGTGCATCTTCGCCTCTATATCATGTTGACTTCTTCACCCACTGTGCGTGTTTGAATGTGTGTGAGTACATGAGTGTATGTGTGTGTGAATGCGTGTGTATGTGAGTGTGAATGCGTGTGTGTGTGTATATGCGTGTGCGTGTGTGTGAATGCATGCATGTGTTTGTCTGTAAATGCGCGTGTGTGTGAATGTGAATGTGTGTGTGTGTGTGAATGTGTGTGTACGTGTGTATGTGTGTGTGTGTGTGTGTGTGTGTGTGTGTGTGTGTGTGTGTGTGTGTGTGTGCATGAGTATGTGTGTGAATGAGTGTGTGTGTGTGTGTGTGTGTGTGTGTGTGTGTGTGTGTGTGTGTGTGTGTGTGTGTGAGAGAGAGAGAGAGAGAGAGAGAGAGAGAGAGAGAGAGAATGCGCGTGTGTGAATGCGCGTGTATATATATATATATATATATATATATATATATATATATGTGTGTGTGTGTGTGTGTGTGTGTGTGTGTGTGTGTGTGTGTGTGTGTGTGTGTGTGTGTGTGTGTGCGTATGTGTGTGTGTTTGTGTCTGTGTATGTCTGTGTGTGTGCGTGCGTATGTGTGCGTGTGTGTTTGTGTCTATGTGTGTGTCTGTGTGTGCGCGTGCTTATGTGTGTGTGCGCGCGCGCGCGGGTGTGAGATGAATGTTGTGAGTTCATATTTCATGTAAGTAAATGTACCCATTTTCCCTCGGGGCTCCAACGCAAACACCAACTCTCATTATCATCTCGTATAACTTTAATCTCAATGCTGGGTGATTTTCATTTTCCCTTGAAACTTAACAAAGATGATTCTCTGTTTCAGTTTCCTCGCGTTTCTCGTCACTTTTATTGCACAAGTCCGTCAATTTTCGTCAACTATTTCGTCAACTATTATTTTCGTCAACTATTGTGCTTCTTATCTCCGCTTATCTTCTTCCTGAGTTTTAATTCTATTAACACAGAGGCGCGCTTTACTAAAGTTTTGCTCTGTCTGTTTATTATTCATATTATTATAAAAAAAAATTAATTTATCATTAATATATATTTCTTTTTCGCAGACGACCTAGTTATGGACCAAAAGGTCTCCTGTCGGCAGGGTCCGCCTTTGTAATCCTTTGCCTGCCATGGGTCCTGAAGCCGCTTCTTCAAGTATTCTCTATTTCAGTTGTTATCTTTCATAACCACCTAAATATAATTTCAACATCGAATAGAAAAAAAAAAAATCCACTAACTCCTGGTTTTTTACTTAAGAAAAAATTGTAAACTTCTGTAGAGGACCCGTAGATTTCTAGGAAAGCTGAGGGGGGGGGTGTCGACAGAGAGAGAGAGAGAGAGAGAGAGAGAGAGAGAGAGAGAGAGAGAGAGAGAGAGAGAGAGAGAGAGAGAGAGAGAGAGAGAGAGAGAGAGAGAGAGAGAGAGAGAGAGAGAGAGAGAGAGAGAAAGGGACCGAGAGGCCAATATGTCCCTCGTCTACCCAACAGTCAAATAGTCAAATAGAATTGACTGCCATCAACTAGGACGAAACCCAGTCAACTTGGGGCACCGTGTTTAAGGACCACGCCCTCCCCCCTCTCTCTCTCTCTCTCTCTCTCTCTCTCTCTCTCTCTCTCTCTCTCTCTCTCTCTCTCTCTCTCTCTCCCTCCCTCTCTCCTTTTCTTTTCCTTTTCCGTCCCTCACCCCAACTGCATTTCGTCCTCCAGACACTCCTTCCACGTTTATTGCGCAACTTTATCATAATTATCGCTCACATCCCCAACTCCATTTCTCTGAAGACTCATCACTTCAATCTCCGCTTCCCTGCCCCCGTCCTCTTTCTCTGCCGACAAGCTGCTTTACCATGACTCACCATCGGCTTGTTTCGAGTCTTTTTGGGCGAATTTTTCAACAGACTTTCTCTGCCATTTTAACCACTCCAACCCGGTGATAAACTAGATTTTATTTCGAGTCTTTTGGCGAATTTTTCGATAGATTTTCTTTGCCATTTCACCTACTCCAACCCGGTAATAAAATCAGTAGATTTTATTTCGAGTCTTTTTGGTGCAGTTTTCAAAAGACTTTCTCTGCCATTTTAACCACTCCAACCCGGTGATAAACTAGATTTTATTTCGAGTCTTTTAGGCGAATTTTTCAACATCATTTCTTTGCCATTTTACCCACTCCAACTCGGTGATAAACTATATTTTATTTCGAGTCTTTTAGGCGAATTTTTCAAGATATTTTCTTTGCCATTTTACCCACTCCAACCCGGTGATAAACTCTGTAGATTTTATTTTGGTAAACGACGAAAAATTTCTGTACTGAACAAAGGTTTCTCGCAAATTTTGCTCATGAATCCCACGATTGTGCCAACAATTGTTACGTCATTAATTAGGTTTTGTCTGTAGGGATAATTGCTTCCCACATTCCCGCCTTCCTTGAATTCGTAAAAAGATTCTTCGCTCAGGTCAAAATAAGGTCTCAAATATATTTAATACATAAATCTTATTTTCACCAATCTGGCCATTATTTCATCAGAACCCAGTGTCGTTATTAATAACATATGTAAAGCATAACATTGAGTAATTTTAAAACTTTCTTCAAAGTGAATATGTATAATATTCTGTTTAACATCGAACGATCTCTTTGAGACTCTTCAGTTCGAAATCAAATCATTAGCCAAATAGAATTATCAGACGTCACCAGGAATGAAAGTGATCAAGTTTGCAATTGTGATTAAGGTGTCGATTTATACATACATATATATGCTAATAAGAACACGGGTGTATGTGTTCACTTATGCAAAGTAGACCACTTGGAAAAAAGAAAATAAGGAAGCAAAGCGTTTTCGTATATTACATCTTCACTTTTCGAACTGGAAGCAATATACGAAAGCGCTCTGCTTCCTTAGTTTCTCTTTTCCAAACGGTCTACTTTGCAAATATATATATATATATATATATATATATATATATATATATATATATATTATATATATATATTTTTTATATATATATATATATTTTTATATATATATATTTATATATATATATATATATATATATATATATATATATATATATATATTTACAAGGGGGGTAGCCAAAAAAACAAAGGCACAGAATACACTCCCACCCATTCCATCCCCAACATACTCAAGCTTCCTTTGACACACTGGCACCCCATCTTCTTATTTTTCCTCCTCCCTTCTATCAAGAAATCGTCTATGCACACTTTAATCCTCACGATATTTTTTCCAGAGATAAGAGTATTTAATTTCCCTTTAAACCTTTGAATACGGTGACGTCTACAAGATCTGTTCTATCTGTAAGCCAATCCTGTTCATCGGAAGGACAGATTTATTACAAAACGGGTTCTCCAATGATAGAAACTTTGATTACGTTATCTCCCTAAGTTCACTTCAGGAATGAGAAAGATTGTTTCACGATGACCAGATGAAGAATTTGCCGAGACCGTCTCAGTCTTGAAGGGATTAATTTTCTCAGCAGTCTTCAACTTTGAGACATTTTCCTAACTTCTCCCCTCAACTCCTTTCCTTCCTTCCTTCCTTCTCTTCCACCCACATTTCTTTCTTAAACTTTCCTCCCCTCCCCCCCATACTCTTCGGGTGCATCTGTCGCCTTTAGGGTCTTCCTCTCCCCCCACCCCGTTTTCTTCTTCCCCCCACCCCGTTTTCTTTCAGCTCAATCGTCTCCTCTCCCTTTTCAACACCTCTCCCCCTTTTCGTCCTCCAATTACTTCTTCCCCTACACATTCTATCTTGTCCCATCATCCCCCCCTTCTCCCCTCCTCCTCCTCCTCCTCCTCTCCCCTCTTCACTTCCCCTCTTCCTTGGTCTCCACTTTTAATTCTTTACTCCAATTTCGCTGGCGTCTTAATTTGCATTCAACCACCATCTTTGTAGCCTTTACAGGTTCCCTTCAGTTAGTACCATTTCCTTCTACAGATTATTCATATATTTTGTTTCTTTTTTTTCTAAATTTTTGTTGCTTATTGTACTTCATCGAATAGCAAGAGGAAGAGGAGGAAGAGGAGGAGGAGGAGGAAGAGGAGGAGGAAGAGGAGGAGGAAGAGGAGGAGATTTAAGAGTAGGATATTTGAGTGGATAAGGGAAGTAGTCAATGATTGCTAGTGCTTATGTGAAGTTGTGAAGGGAAAACACTCAAAATTGACAAAGTGGACTCAAGATTACTCAAAGTTGACATAATGCACTTAGGCTTACTCAAAATTAACAAAGTGGATTACTCAAAGTTGACAAAGTGGACTTTGGATTACTCAAAGTTGACAAATTGGCTTTGGATTACTCAAAGTTGACAAAGTGGACTTTGGATTACTCAAAGTTGACAAAGTGGACTTTGGATTACTCAAAGTTGACAAAGTGGACTTAGGATTACTCAAAGTTGACAAAGTGGACTTTGGATTACTCAAAGTTGACAAAGTGGACTTAGGTGACTACAACGTTAACAGTCAAGAAATAATAACAAATTTATAAATAAATCAATAACTCAAGGAAACAAACAAACGAATAAATATAGAAAATAAATGAATAGATAATCAAATAATTGAATAAATAATGCTCCTTGCCACGATTTATTTATTATGAATTCTTGTTTACAATTCTAAATGAAATGATAAAAAAATTATAAATAAATCAATAACTCAAGAAAACAAACGAATAAATAGATAAATAGATAAAATAATAATAGATAATCAAATAAATGAATATCAAATAAATGAATAAATAATGCTCCTTGCCACGATTTATTTATTATGAATTTTTGTTTACAATTGTAAAAGAAATAACAAATTTATAAATAAATCAATAACTCAAGAAAACAAACGAATAAATAGATAAATAGATAAAATAATAATAGATAATCAAATAAATGAATAAATAATGTTCCTTGCCACGATTTATTTCTTAAGAATTCTCGTTCACAATTGTAAAAGAAATAACAAATTTATAAATAAATCAATAACTCAAGAAAACAAACGAATAAATAGATAAATAGATAAAAAAATAAATTAATAATCAAATAAATGAATATCAAATAAATGAATAAATAATACTCCTTGCCACGATTTATTTATTATGAATTTTTGTTTACAATTGTAAAAGAAATAACAAATTTATAAATAAATCAACAACTCAAGAAAACAAACGAATAAATAGATAAATAGATCAAAATAGATTAATAGATAATCAAATAAATGAATAAAGAATGTTCCTTGCCACGATTTATTTCTTATGAATTCTCGTTCACAAGTGTATTCTTATCATCTATTTATCTATTCAATTATCTATTCATCTATTCTATACGGGGATAAGACCATTAGGCATAAAGAAACATCAACAAATGGAATGAAAATCTATCGATTTTCTGGACGACTATAAATAAATGTAACTACTTGAAGCGAATACCGGGTACTTTCCATTTGATTCCTGGAATTCCAGGTCTCCAGGTCTTCCAGGTCTCCAGGCAGACTCTTCTTCAGGTGAGAGGATAGTAAGAGCGGCAAAGGAAGAGATCAAAGAGCGGGATGTCTCTGGAGCATCGCAGAAGAAGACTAAAGAAGAGGGACCAGAGCTTCTGACATGGGACGGAAGTGGAGGAACACGGAAGGCATAGGGACACGAAGAGTCTTGAGAGTTCTGGAAGGTGAGCGTCAGTCAGGTCTAGGAAGACCCCATGTGGCGGTAATTAAGGAGACTGAAAGTAGCGGAAACTGAGCCTTAGTGTTGGACACTTGGGACTCAGGAGTGTGAGAAGTCTGTGGGTCGTGTATGGAATCATACGTCAGACATGGGAAAGCCATGCGTAGGGGAAAAACAAGACGGGGAAAAGAACATTGGATTCAAAATTTCTGGAAGACCTTCGGAGGGTACGAGACTTCTGTGGAGTTTGTTTCCTTCATCAGGGGTACGTACTCTTCATGTTATTTTCTGACTTACGCCTAATTAAGAGATAAAAAGAGAGACTGAGACAGGAGAGGGAGTAAGAGAGGCAGAAGTGGAGGAAGAATGAAACAGGGAGAGAGAGGGGCAGGGAAATGGAGGGGAAAAATTAGAGAAAGTTTGGAGTGAAATAAGCAGGGAGAAAACAGAAAGACAAAGAAAAAACAAAGAGAAAAGGAGAGGGTGAATAAATTTCAAGGAAGGAATGAGCAAACGAATAAATGAATGAAAGAATAAAGGGAGAAAAAGAGACAAAGAGACAGAAAGAGATATATACAGACAGACACACACACACACATTATATATATACATATACATATATATATATATATATATATATATAGTGTGTGTGTGTGTGTAGTAAATGGGGTCTTGAGCATAAGAGGAATGTCTATTGAGCAGCAAAGTGAGAGGGCAATGATAGACACGCGTAGAGAGTGATTATACATGACAAGTTGACGCGACCGAAGGACGTTTCTTCTTCTCTGTTCTGTCAATTCTAGAATTCATAGGTCACCATGTAATGAAGCCGAGGGGTTCAACCATCTTCAGCTGTCGGACCCTGTTGTGGAGGTTCTGTATCTTACTGCATTGCTTCCGACTCTAGTAAGAGATGGCGAACAGGGATGGCTGTTCATTCACAAAGATCTAAGGTAAAAGGGAGGACAAATGTATGTTGGGCCATTGTGGGATTTGTGATGGATGGACGTACTCTTGCGCTGTGTCACGCAACCTGATAAGAAAGAAAGGTCTTTTCGGTATACGTGTGTTTGTCGCCCAATTGGAAATGGACACAATTCCAAGAAAGGTCATGACGGAAGGAATTATCGGTGGAAGAAGATCAGTAGGAAGACCCAGAAGAAGATGGATGGATAACATCAAACAAGACCTAAGAAGTGCTGGGATGGAGAACACGGAAGACTGGATGACAAGAGCGCAAAACCGACGACAATGGAGACAGATAGTATCGGCGGTGAGGGGTCAGCAAGCGGCCCAAACACCAACAGAGTAAGAGTAAGAGTGTGTTTGTAGAAAAAGGGAGGGTTATGGGTTATTAGAAGTTAAAAGTGATCAGATTTTTTTTTTCTTTTTATCCAGTTACACGATATTGTTACACGACTTTGGTCCCTCACAATGTCACTAAAATTCCTAAAATATTGACTGCATAAAACTCATGCAATTAATGGTCCATATTGAGACAGAACAGAAGGGAGAGGGAGTGAGAAAGGGTGAGTGAAGGGGAGTCAGAATAGAGTTGATGGAGAAGGAGGAAGAGGCGAGTTCTATGGGCAAGGAGAGAAAGAACGAGAGAGAGAGAGAGAGAGAGAGAGAGAGAGAGAGAGAGAGAGAGAGAGAGAGAGAGGAGAGGAAGTGGGACAAATGTGGAGAGGGAGAGGAGGAGAAGGGAAGGGAGAGGAGCTGGAGAGGGAGGGAATAGAGAAGGGGAGGGATAGGGGGAGAGAAAGATGGAAAGGGAGAGGGAGATGGAGTTGAATGAGAGGGAGCGAGGGTGGGAGAGCTACTCGAAGAGGAGAGTGAGTAGGAAAAGAGAGGGAGAGAGAAAGGAAGAGAGAAAAGAGATGGAGTGGAGAAGAGGAGGGAGGCCGTTGGAGAGGTAAAGAGAAAGAGGAAGAGGAGGGGAAGTGAGATCGAGTTGGAGTGGAAGAGGTAGAGGGTAGGGAAGAGAGAAGGATAGAAAGAGAGAGAAAGAGAGAGAGAGAGAAATAGGGAGAGTGGATGGGAGAAAGGGCAGGGAATAGGGTGGAAGATGAGTCGGAGAGAGGGAGAGAGGGAGAGAGTGGAAAGAGAGGGAGAGAGGGGATGAAGATAGAAAAGGACAAGAAGTAGAGGAAGAGTAGAAAAGGGAGAAAGAGAAAGTAAGGAAATAGAAAAAAGGAAATGAGGATAAATGGCGAAGGATGAGGCAGTGAAGAAGGAAGAAGAAAGGGAGGAGAAGAAGGAGGAAGTGGAGAAGAAAAAAGAGAAGGAGAATAAGGAGGAGGAGGAAGTGGAGAAGGAAGAAGAAAAGGAGGAGGAGGAAGTGGAGAAGGAAGAAGAAAAGGAGGAGGAGGAGGAAGTGGAGAAGAAGAAAAGGAGGAGGAGGAGGAGAAAGTGGAGAAGGAAGAAGAAAAGGAGGAGGAGGAGGAAGTGGAGAAGAAGAAAAGGAGGAGGAGGAAGTGGAGAAGGAAGAAGAGAAAAAGGAGGAGGAGGAAGTGGAGAATGAAGAAGAAAAGGATGAGGAGGAAATCACGAACGAGGATTTGGGAAGATGAATTTAAAGAAGAAAGCGAAGGCGAAGAAGGAGATGGAGAATGAGTAGAAGGAGAGACGAAACTATTAGGGAATATCACACGAAATAAAATGCAACTAGACGGAAGCAATATCTACGCAAGCGATTGCCATATCCGGAGTGAAGTAAATTGTTGGAATCGAGTTAAAAAAAAAAAAAAAAAAAAAAAGTAATAATAATAATAATAATAATAATAATAATAATAATTTCAATTCTAAAACTACAAAAACCGGTATAGCTGCCACGGAAA
>NC_134778.1:56798049-56830549 GCF_046742065.1 Oratosquilla oratoria | reverse complement strand
AATAAAGAACGACACAAAAGTTTTCTTTCTAATTCCCTCGTTTCTATTTTCTTCCCTATCAATTATCCGTGAAGCTTTTCCTGAAGTTGTTCCAAGAACCTTTGTTGTTGAATCAATCCCATAACCAATTCAACTCTCTCCATACTGTATATTCCTTTCCGTCACTATTGGTGAATACTTCAACACTTGTAGTCGTCGTTGTTGTTGTTGTTGTTGTTATTGTTGTTATTGTTGTCGTCGTCGTTGTCGTTGTTATTGTCGTTGTTGTCGTTGTTGCTGTTGTTGTTGTTGCTGTTGTTGTTGTTGTTGTTGTTGTTGTTGTCGTCGTCGTTGTTGCTGTTGCTGTTGCTGTTGTTGTCGTCGTCGTCCCCTAGACTGTCCCATCTCTCTAAGGAACGCCTCGGCTGGAATGGAATTTTCCCACAAATCCCTTATAATGTTTATATTCTATTGTTGGCTTTCATGATTCTGTACAATGCAATCTCCAGCATGGTGTTATATAGTATGGGGTGAAGTACTGCATCATTTGTTATACGATGCAAAGTCAACATTTCTATGTTATTCTTCCTCGTCTTTCATCATTGCCATGATTATCTTCAGCTTTGTTTTCCCCATGGATTTGTATCAAATCCTTGCTCACTTAAAGTTCACTCAACGCCTATGCGAACCACAGGAAAATAGTGTTTTATTACATTAGTTTAACAATATTTCCACCCTGAGATTTTTTTTTTTTTTCTCAGGGAAAGAGAAAGTTGGTTTACGCTCATGTGACGTCAACTACTCTGGTTTTGTGATTTTTTTTTGTGACATCATTTCCTTTCAGAGAAGAGATTATACAAACACCATCCATGGGTCATTTCCTAAGGAAATGGAGGACCTTATCAACATCCAAACAGGATCCTTGTCCCCCTCCCACCATCCTTTCGCTCCATAAATTCAGTTTATCCTCTCGTGCATAGTTAAACTCTTGGCCAGTCTTCTACTACCACACAAAGACTATTCGTGGGTCATTTCATAATGTACTTGAGGACCTTATCAACATCCAAAGAGGATCCTTGTCCCCCTCACACTATCCTTTCGCTCCATAAATTCAGTTTATCCTCTCGTGCATAGTTAAACTCTTGGCCAGTCTTCTACTACCACACAAAGACTATTCCTGGGTCATTTCCTAATGTACTTGAGGACCTTATCAACATCCAAAGAGGATCCTTGTCCCCCTCCCACCATCCTTTCGCTCCATAAATTCAGTTTATCCCCTCGTGCATAGTTAGTCAAACTCTAGGCCTGTCTTCTACTACAATGTCTCCATTTACCTGCCCATCAATCCTTCTATCTCTATTTATCCTTCCCCTCTAGTTACCCTTTGTTCCATAGATACCCTCCATTACCTATTTACCTCTCTACCCTACACACGCTCCCTTCCCACCCCTTTCCTCCTCCTCCTCCTCCTCCTTCCTCTTCCTCTACCTCCACCTCCATCTCCTCCTCCCACCTCCCCATCTCCTTCCCTCATCCCTCTCAACGAATGGAATAGACTTAGTAACCATGTAGTGATCGCTGAAACTATCAGTTGTTTTAAGAAACGGTTAGACAACTTTATGGATGGGGATGACAGGTGGTGATGGATATGGAACTGCCTTGTGTAGGCCTTATGGTCTCTTGCAGTCTCCTTCATTCTTATGTTCTTTCCCTCTTCCCTTTCGTTCTGTTTTGAAGCTGTTACCGTCTTCAATTTCATGTAAGACACAATCACACAAAGAATTTTTGTTCGTTTTTTTTATTCGTCTGCAGAAAACCGAGGTTGGTAGATTTTTTTATTTTATTTTTTTTTGGATTCAATACATCGTTAGGGCCATTGTGTTTCCTTGAATACAACTTGTGTTTCTTCTATCATCAATTCTTGATATATTTCAATTTCTTTATTCATATAGACTCCTTTCCATTCTAGCTTTTTGCAACCGATATAGGCACATGAATACACTGATGTGAAGGGGATGCCAAAATGATCATATTTCCATTAGTCGTTTTTAAATCCCAATAAAATCACAATATCCAGACAAAGAGACAACCTGATGGGCCGGCATTCGTCTATCTTCTATCTTATCATCAACTTTCACAACTTTTCCACCATTATAATTACCATCATTTATTACTAGGCTGTGTCTTGCTACATTGCTTCTGACCCAGGGCAGTGGGCGAGATGTAGGAATTACCCGTCATCCAGGAGGAGCCAAGATAAGAGGGAGGGGGGGTGAATGGGAATGGAGTATGTGGGGATAGAATGGGTGGAAGTGGTTTTTATGCCTTTGATTTTTTTTTTTTTTTGGCTACCTCTTTTGTAAGGGGGAAAAAACCCTTAGTATATGTATGTATATATGTATGTATGTATGTATGCATGCATGTATATATGTAAGTATGCATGTACGTATGTATGCATGTACGTATGTATGCATGTACGTATGTATGCATGTGCGTATGTATACATGTACGTATGTATGTATGTACGTATGTATACATGTGCGTATGTATGCATGTACGTATGTATGCATGTACGTATGTATGCATGTGCGCATGTATGCATGTACGTATGTATGCATGTACGTATGTATGCATGTACGTATGTATGTATGTATGTATGTGTATATGTAACATTCGGAGAACTGACAACCAGAAACGGATCCTTACTTCCTGTTAGCTAGGGACAGAAGCAGCCTATTGGCCACAAAATGTAGACAGCAGGCCAGTGTCTCTTTGCAGATACTATGGGAGAGCAGAGGGACCATCAGTGGCAGCCATGATGCCACAGGCTTCCAGTAACAAGCCTAAAGTAACATTTGCAAGATTGAAGTGTCTCATTAAGATCATCAACACGCCCCCCCCCCAAAAAAAAAAAAAATATATATATATATATATATATATATATATATATATATACATATATATACATACATTATATATATATTCATATATATATACATATATATATAACACATACATATTTATATATATATATACATATATATATACATATATATACTGTATATATATATATATATATATAAATATATATATATATATATATATATATATATATATATATAGATATCTATAGATATAAGAACATTTTTAGAAGTTCCGCCATGGGATACGAACCCATGGCGGAGCTTCTAAAAATGTTCAATCTGTCTTAAACATACACACATATATAAATATATATATATATATATAATATATATATATATATATATATATATTCATATACAAACACACTTGTCTGTATTACCCCTGCTTTGCTTCGGGATTCACGCGTTGTCGAGACCGCAGCTTCGAGCCGAGAATCGAAACTGTAGCCGAGCATAAGGAACGGAACAAGGCGAGACGGGGCGAGAGGAGACGGAGCCGGAAAGACCGCGTGGACGGGAAGAGGGGAAGAGGCGGGGATGGGGTGAGATGGGGACTGAAAGAAATGGGGGATTGGAAGAGGCGGGGATGGGGTGAGATAGAGGAAGGAAGAGACGAGAATGAGATGATACGAAGACGGGATAAGACGATAGCGGGATTAGACAGGGGCGAGATTAGACAGGGGCGGGATGAGACTAGGCGGGATAAGATGGGACAGAGAGAGAGAGAGAGAGAGAGAGAGAGAGAGAGAGAGAGAGAGAGAGAGAGAGAGAGAGAGAGAGAGAGAGAGAGAGAGAGAGAGAGAGAGAGAGAGAGAGGGAGAGATACAGACACACATGCACACACCTACTAAGTTTTGTTTGTGAGTGTTTGACATGTTGCATGATGTAGAGGGATGTGTGGCTTGTATATATGTGTATCTGGAAGAGGCATTTGACAGCGATCCACAAAAGACTGATATGGATGTTGAAAGACGTAGGAGGCCTTAAAGGATATTCATTCAGATGCACAAAAGACTTATATGACAAACGTATGAGTACATTTGTGAGGAATGAATAGTCGGATTGAAGAAAAGTGACTAGTGGAGTCCCACAGGGTTCAATAATGGCATCTGCAAAGTTCCTATTGTATATAAATGACGGCTGAGTGGAACATATAGCAATGCAAACTAATCTACAGACAACTACAATATCATGAAGGAAGTGAAAACTGGAGAGGAAGGCCTAGATAGTTAAGGGATGGATTCAAATGTAAAAAATAAATATCAATGAAAAAGAAATCTTACAACAAGACCAAAGTAGAAAAAGACTGACGAGAAGATATAAAATGGAAAACAAAGTGATAGCTAAAGTAAATGAGGAAAAGGCTTTGGGTATTTCAATCAGGAATAACCTGTCGACAGAGAATCACAAAGAAAATAATAGGAGACCATTATAATTTCTTGAAGATTATAATAGTATCATTTCATTACGTGAAAGAAGACATGATGTAGAAGATTATTGAAAGTCTAATTTGTACAGCAAAGATATGGTCACGACACCGGAAGAGAGATACAAAGAAAATATAATACAAAGAGAAGCAAACCAAGACAATCTCAACTCTGTGACAAGTGAGGAAAGACAGAGAAAACTAATTTTTTCATATTAGAAAACAAAAATTAGCGAGGCGAAAAGATAATTACATTTTGATCAGAGAAATGTGTGGAAAAAATTGACAAAGAGAATTTGCCAGTATGGTATGAAAGATAAATGAGAACTCATGGTAAAAAAGAAAATTAAAAGTTACTTGTTTGAATAATGTTAGGAAGTATAACTTCCCACATAGATGAGTAGATTTATGAAAAAAAATCATGAAAATATAACCCCGGCCAACAACGTAAAAAAATTTAAAGCTAAGTTTGATAAGTGTAAGCAAAGAGACGGGACCCCATGAGGACATCTCGAACCCCGTTAACTACAACTAGGTAGATACAACTAGGTAAATATAACTAGGTAAATACACACAGTTTGTGTACGATACAAACATATTACTGGCAAACATATACACAAATCTACATTATTTGAGACTTTCACAGTTCTTTTAACAATGTTAATTAACACAGGATCTATCTGCACGCAAAGCCTCTGAGAAGCTAAGCATATATAAGGTTTTTGTGTTATGCAGGGCATTTTTTTTCCAGTCTATTAGCAGTGTTGGATAATAAGGAACGTATAGAGTCCAAAACGTTATACGAAGTGAACATATAGTAATAATAGCATAAGTAATCAAATCATACCACTAGCATTAACAAAACAATGCAAGGCATTTCTTTCCAGTCTTTTAGCAGTGTTGATTAATAAGGAACGTATAGAGTCCAAAACGTCATACAAACTGAACATAAAGTAATAAAATCATAAGTAACCAAATCACACCACTAGCATTAACAAAACAATGCAAGGCATTTCTTTTCAGTCTTTTAGTAGTGTTGATTAATAAGGAACGTATAGAGTCCAAAACGTTATACAAACTGAACATGAAGTAATAAAAACATAAGTAATCAAATCATTACAAAGGATTACAAAGGCAGAGCATGCCGACAGGAGACCTTTAGATCCATATCTAGGTCTGATGCGAAAAAAAAATCATATCAATAATAAAATAATAAATAAAAACTATGATAATGTAAATAACAAATGAAATACATAAATAAATGCATAGGTATAGTTAAATAATAAACAAACAGGTAAATAGTAAATAATAATAAATTGACATATAACTAATAATAAATTAAAATCAGACAGACAAATGATAACAGAACAAAAACAAATACCCTCTAGCATTAACAAAACTCTAAAGGTTTTACAAATAACCGGAAGCAGGAAGTACGAGTAACGGCCAGGCATCATAGCTTTTGAAGCGGGGTCGTTCCTCTTGGCGTGAACATCAAGGGCTCGTGTTGGAATGCCAAGTAAAATAAATCACTGTAATATGTCACCTTCTGGTCTCTTTGGAAACACGTGGAAAGGATCATCTTTACCACCACCAACATCAATAAGGTTATACGAGTCGTCGTTGTCTTCCTACCCACCTCCCCACTTCTCTTCTTTCACCTTATCCTCCCCTCTTTTCCTTCTTCTCCCACCTTCTTCTCTTTTCCCTCCTCCTCCACCTCTTCTTCCTCCTTCTCCTCCGTCCTCTTCCTTTTCGTTCTTTTCCTTCCGCTTTTCAGCTCTCTTTTCCACTCACATTTTTTTTCTCTTTTTCTCTCCCGTTCTCTTCTCCCTCCTCCTCTTTAATCTCTTTATTTGTCTGGTCTTCCTCCTCCTTCTACGCTTCATGCTTTGGTTCTTTTGGAAAGTACGTGGAAAAGATGATCTTTACCACTGCCACCACTATTACCATCAATAATAATATAATGGCCGTCCTCTTCCACTTAATCTCCTCAGTGCTTAATCTTTCCTTCTCCTCCTTTCTCTTTCACGCTTCGTCTTTTCCTTCTAATCCTCCCCCTCTCCTTCATCTTCCCCTCTTTTAGTTTCTCCTTCTCCTCTTCCTCCTTCTCCTCCTCCTAACCCCCATTTTCGTTCTTCTCGCTTTCTTTTTTCTTTTCTTTCTTATATTATCCTTCCTTTTCCCACTCCTCTCTCATCTTATTCCTCTGGCTTGCTCCTACTCCTGTATCCTGTGTTCCCAATCTTATCGTCCTTACATTTCTCCCCGACCTTTTCATCACTTTTTTTTTTCTTCTTGTACATCCCTTCCCGGGCTTCTCTTCCTTCGGCTGCTTTTGAAGACGCTCTGCCTTTCTTCTTGAAAAGTTCCTTCTTCAAGAAAAGACGGCCAGTCAGTCAGCCGGGCGGGAGCGCGGAAACGCCAAAGGGTCCGCGGGCAACGACAAGAACTCTGGAAACCTCTCTGGCAGCCGAAGCGCTCTCAGGGTCTCAAGCTCGCGTTATCGACTGACGTGTAACACTCTTCAAAATAGCTCACATTCTCTCTCTCATTCTGTAAGTGTTCGGGCCGCTTGCTGACCCCTCACCACCGATACTACCTGCCTCCATTGTCGTAGGTCTTGCGCACTTGTCATCCGTTCTTCCGTTTTCTCCGTCCCAGCACTTCTTAGGTCTTGTTTGATGTTATCCATGCATCTTCTTCTGGGTCTTCCTACTAATCTTTTTCCACCGATAATTCTTTCCGTCATGACCTTTCTTGGGATTCTGTCCATTTCCATTCGGGCGACATGACCAGCCCATTGCATTCGTCTTGCCTTTAATGTACTTACGATGCTTCCTTGATTTGCCAACTCTCTCTTCAAAATGGCATTTGACTTTTTTTTTCTTGCTAATGATAGACATTTTTATTCAGCAAATGGGAGGAAACAGGGATGATATAGAGTCTTTATGTACATCCAGACCCAATATTGGCTCAAGCCTGTCCACAGTTGAATGAAGTTTAAATGAACTTTTATAAACTACGTCAATGTATTAACGAGGCTAACAGTCGCTAAATTAGCGTGTCTGAACTAGAGTGTTGACAATTTATCCAAGCGTAATGGACACGTTAACAGGTTCACTCGGGGAGAAAAGTAAATAAAATAAATAAATAAATAAGAATTAAATTAATGAATAGATATATAATCAAAATTAAAAAGGCGTCTCAATTGAACAAATATCTTGTTTGTCACAAACTGACCCCTTTCACTTTGCCGTTAGCCAAAAGATAAATCTTGAAACAGTTCCATTGGAAAGAAGTTAAGCTGAACGAGGCTTTGCTACCAGTGCCTCTCCACTCTTACAATCAATCTCAATTTAGAACTCGAAGCTAGATTTTTCCATCGCTTAGAATCCCAATTACTTCACAAATATATCTTACTTCCCAACGTCACGGACATGACCTAGGTCGACCTAGGTCAGCTGTTTCTGAACATGTATCAATGTTAGTTTTTTCATCCGTGATTAACACCATGATGGAATTCTCCCAAATTAGAGATTTTATTTTTCCTGATATAATCATTGCGGTTTTTAATTTACTATAACATATAATCCTCATTCAGAATAATCAGAACAGTTAGTAGATAATTTAAGTCACTATGCATTGATTACGAAATGAAAGCTTCTGGTATATCCTATCACAGTTGTGTACACTATGGGGTTATGTATACCATAATTTGATATAGTCATTGTGGTGGTTTTTAATTTACTATGGAACATAATCTTCATTCAGAATAATCAGAACAATTAGTTGATAAGATAATACAAGTCTCTCTGCATTCATTGATTGCTTTCGAAATGAAAGCTTCTGGAATATCCCATCACAGTTGAGTACCCTATGGGATTATATATACCTTAATTTGAAAACCACTAAGTTATAGAATAAGCATGTCTACAAGGAGATGCTCTTTATGAACGAGACAAATGTTAAATGTCGGAATGTATTGACACAGTTCACAATCTAAGAATTGTACTAGAATACAAGTTATGTATATAAAAAACAGCGATGGGAAACAATAGTTGGTTTATTTCAAATTAGTAAAAACTTCAAAGGTAACAAAAAAACAATCTCTGAATTATCAGCGCACACGATGAGTAAAAATGATCACGTTCGGTTCTTCAATTTACACAAGAAGTGGGGGAAGAGAGTGATAATAGAAAATGGCTTTAGTCAACTGGAGAATCAACCTCAACTAGTCTGGACCCTCAATCAACGACTCTCGTGAAAAGTTTACCACTGTCGTGAAGAAGTTAAAAGAGAACAACGTTATGAATAAAGAATGACAACTTTTCTCCAAACGTTTCCTTGGAAGTAAAAGAAAAAAAAAAAATCGTAGTGGCAAACAGACCTTGCTGAACCGAGAACATGACTTGCAGTTTAACTATTTGTTGGGCTTGATTCTTGTGATTATTTTGATTATTTCAGGCGATTTTCTTCAGCTGAGATAGTGCCCTGTGGACATCAGGGGACTAAACGAATCTCAACGAAATCATCGAAGTCTATAACCGAATTTCATGCTTACACAAGTTGAGGCCAAGGGACTTTATTCTGTTGACTGGAAATCCAACACACATGAAGGAGTATAAGAACACCTGCAAAGAAATAACTTGAGGGTTCCACCTAACCTTGAATAGATATCTCGATGGAAATTGTCACACCTAAACATTTGTCTGTGAAATGCAACACAATTCAACAATTTCATTCAGGTAAAAGTAACCATAACCTAGTAAAATAGATAAATGAATAAAAAAAAATCTCCCTTTTAGAAAACTTCACTACCCCCTCTCTTTCCTTAACGAACTCCAACATGTCTAGATAAAAACTGTGAAGCTGAAAAACTATAAATCACTTAAACCCAATCAAAGACAGATTGACAAACTTAGTGAGTGGGAGATATAGTGTGCAACCAGATATTTACACACACTTCATACATATATACATGCATATATATATATATACAGTATATATATATATATATTATATATATATACTAGCCAAATTACCCACGCGTTGCTGCGGGCAAGAGATGATCATTTTAATTTTGATAGAATTTGTGGAGAAAAGTTACACGTATCAATATAACTAAATGGAAAATGTATCACAAATAAAATGTTAAGAATGTAGGAAAAAAATAATTTTAAGGGGGGAGACGCCCTTTGGAAATAAAATATTTTTGGCCGTAAGAGAAGAATTGAATCACCGTTTCAGTATCTTTGAACTCAATTGTATTACGGCCCGCAAAAAAAGTAAAATAAAAATAACCAATATTTAAACATTTGGTAAAATTATACAATCATTTTACATTTACATGCTTTCTCCTTACAAAGGCTATCATAGTTTGTGGCAACATTAAATTCACAAATATAAATAATATTTATGTAAACATACAATGGTTTGTTTAATCATAGTAATTTTTGTCACAAAAATGCTAATCATGTTATGGGGACACTACAGTAGTGGCATGTTACCACGCCATACCCCTTTAACCCTTAACCCTAGCCAAAATGATATCTTTAACCCAACCCTAGCCAAAATAATATCAAGTACCGGGAGTGATAGGGTATCAGAATATATATGGTTATGGGGGTCTATCTCCAAAACCCTAGGAGGAGTTCGTGAACAAACAAACAAGCAAACAGACAGACAGAAGCTACTACTTAATTATAGTGTGTATATATATATATATATATATATATATATATTATATATATATATATAATTATATATATACATATATATATACATTCGTATGTATATATACCCATATACCCATATATACATATATATTATATATATATATACATATATATATACATATACACACATACATATATTATATATATATATATATATATTATTTATATATATATATATATATATATATATATATATATATATATCTCTGTGTGTGTGTGTGTGTGTGCGTGTGTGTGTGTGTGTGTATGTGTGTGTGTGTGTGTGTGTGTACGTGCATGCGTGTTTGTGTGTACTAATTTTCCACCCTTGTTTTTCTTATCCTATACACACACACTTGAGTTTTTTTTTTCTAATAAAAGTAACAGCGTTTTCATTCCTCTTGATGACCTCAGGGAGACTCTTGACTTTTGGCACCAAGTTTTGAGTGGCGCCAAAGTTGCGTCGACTTTCGACTTTTGTTGCGGGAGAATGACGAGTCTATGAAATGCACAACACAAGAACTAAAGCAGAGGTTCTCAACCTCTTCCCTTATGTACCCTGTGCTTATGACTTGCTGTTGTTTAGGCTCCTAGAAATACAAAGGATTACAAAGGCGGAGCATGCCGACAGGGGACCTTTTGGTTCATAACTAGGTCGGATGCGAAAAAAATATATATAAATGTTAAAAAAAAGATAAAATGAAATAAGAATCATAATAATATAAATAATAATAAATAAAATAAATAATACATAGGTATAGTTAAATAATAAACAAACAGGTAAATAGTAAATAATAATAAACTGACAAATAAATAATAATAAATGGGAATCAAGCAAATAATAGATAAACAGACAAATAATAACAAACAAATAATATAGTGAGTAGAAGCCTAGTTTATTCACAAACTATCACTAGTTTTCGATTCATGGACCTATTTGCGAACTAGTATCGGCCACTAGGCTCATTAAACCTTAGGCTGACAACTACGGAACTAAAGTAACGTAAAGGTTATGTATGAATAAAATCCCAGTGACAATTTATATTTCAACATCAACAATCAATTTATTTTTTTGCAACGAAGCGTATTCTATGAACGTTTATTCTGTCAAACGTTTACACATACACATATGCATATACATGTATATGTACCTGTGCGCGAACGTGTAGGTGTATTTGCACGTGTATATCTACCTGTACAGGTACATTAAGATCTACATATTCATATACATACACATATAGCCAACATATACACATACATATGCATGTATATGTATATATATCTATACATATATATATACATATACAAATATATATACATACAGATATACATGCTAATAAGAACACGGGTACGTGTGTTCACTTATGCAAAGTAGACCGCTTGGAAAAAGAAACTAACGAAGCATGTAATATATGAAAGCGCTCTGCTTCGTTAGTTTCTTTTTCCAAGTGGTATACATATCCATATACATATACATCTACACATACATATATTTATATACTTACACTGTGTGTGTATACGTATATATAAATACATAGTTGTGTTGTATAAATTCGTATGTTAATGCCTGATATACAGAACGCTACAATACTAGAAATATCAAAATATAGTAGCGTGTGTGTTTACGTTTGCTTTCTAATATATATGTATATATCTACTAAAAATTTAGGTCAACAAGGTCTTTTGTATCATTAAAACAAACCATCACTAAATCGAGATGACAGATACTCTTTAAGCAGAAAGATAACCTCCAGCATTATATCTGGGTCAAGGTTTGTGAACTGAAAACCAAAAATCATAAATTTCCTTTTCATAAACGTAAACATATTCAATCTACTCGGATCCTCCTTGGAAAAGAATTTTTATGAAATGTGTTAATTAAAAGTCACATTAAAGCTTGTAGAGGCATAAGGTTTAATTAAATTTGTGTTCTGTCTGTTGACGCGTGACCCAACGAGTCGTGTACAGGCAAAAGCAAAACTCACGTCGGTTTTCTCACAAATTTAACCATAAAATAATAACCAAAGCTACCGAATACAAATCCCACGCTGTCAAAGATATTAGTTAAATTGTTGTATATTTGATTTTATGGAGGATTAGAACGAAATTCTAGAACAATTATTTTTAGCAATCTTTTTATCATTATGACCTTACTAATGCAGTTTGACCTTTACTTCCATTACTATCATAAAACTAAAGGTACGAAAAAAGAACAAGAAAATATAACAACACGTTTGATAAATATAAAAATATAAATCTTGATAACCTAAATATATATACATTCCTTTCATGAATAGAAAAATAAACTAGCCAGTTGTATCATGCTACAGAATTAAGACTAAATTAGATATTTTATATTTACAACTTATTACGTAATATCTCGCCTCTAAAAAGTAAATTTACCCATGGTTGAGATAATTACTAATCTAGAAAATAGTTACGCAAAGCTAGATGTGTCAAGACTTTTGTTGGGAACAGGTACCTCCAACGAAGGTCATCTCACTATGAGAGGACATTTAATGAGATCTGATTGGACATCAGCACTGGGGGAGGAAAGGAATCATAGTCTTTACGGAGGTGAGGTATAAGAAGCAAAGGGTCGATGAAAGTGTAACGGAAGAGAAATAGGGATATGGAACCTAACAGAAAGGAGAAGCAAATTGATAATTAAAATAAAAAGAGAAGCAATAATAGTAAGAAAAAAATAGAAATAATAATTAAATAAATAAAATTAATAATGATGATGATAATAACGATGATTATGATGATGACAACAATAATATTGATAATAACAAAAATAAATAAAATTAACAAATAATAATGATAATAATAATAATAATAATAACAATAATAATAATAACAGCAAACGTAAAATAAGAAAGTGAGAGTGCATTCCCGTATTTAGAAAAGGAAGTTTGGTGAAGACAGAAATGATGAATATCATATGCGGTGAAAAATTAGATAAAGAAAACACAGTAAATGTGTAGCACGCAAACAAGAATGACAAAATATACACCAAAAGTCACGTTAGTCACTTCAGCATTTAGCAAAGGGGACAATGTGACTATGCTTATGAATAAAACAAACAAGATTATAGAATTATAAAAATAATCACAACAGAGTAATTACAATAACATAATCTCAAAAACAACAACAGGACAATAAGAAGAAAATAATAGCAAAGATTATGAGAAAAGGCCTACGATGAATGCTTCCTCCACAGTATTAACACTTTGTTCTTGTATAAACATATCAAGTGTTATTCATTCGTAAGCGTTTGCACTTGTAACGCAGGACCCAAGCTGAGAGTGAGAGTGAGAGTGAGAGAGAGAGAGAGAGAAATAAATAAATATATATATATATATATATATATATATATATATATATATATATATATATATATATATATATATATATATATTGTACACAATTGCTGGTTATATTCTAAAGCCAATGTTGTATCTTTACCTAGATCCCCTTAGGCGGGATAACCTTGAAGGGGAAATACACACACAAAGCATTAAATAAACAAAGTAATTTTGAAAAACAGCATTCAGCCAGTTCTCTGACTAAAGAGCAAGGAATACGTGGTATATCTCTTTCAACACATCAATGTATTAATATACAAGAAGAGAAATATATGTAACTTATCAAGTGATATCATGCTTATTACGTTACTTGATAAACATTTTCTTGGCTTAAATGACTCGTGACTCGTGGCCGTGCGGGTTAGGCCGTCGTTACTTGTGGCGAAAGTCGAGGGGATGGCGGTTCGAATCCTGCTCGGGGTGAGTTGAACCAAGGGCATGGTTCATTAAATTCCACGCTATAAAGTCCTCTGTAAGGGGCACCGTACTAGACTACCGATAAGGGGAAGTTTGTGACGTTAAACCAAAATCATCATCATCATCATCACCTGTTAATAATATTCGAAAAAAAAAAAAATATATATATATGCACTACACTGAATGGGTCTCAGTGCACAAATTTACATTTATCAACCACAAATCACTTTAATTCTAAGCCATCAACGTCGAGAAACTCGAGGAGGCATACATGCAGAAATTAAAATATTCTTGGATGTACCACGTTTCAATTTCTGCATGTATGCCTCCTCGAATTTCTCGATGTTGATGGCTTAGAATTAAAGTGAATTGTGGTTGATGTGTATTTATATATATATATATATATATTATATATACATATTGTGTTGCAACTGCCAGTAGCAGTACATCACATCGTGAATGTGTAAGAATCATTGGTGTGGTGTGAGTGTTGGAATATCGCAACCTACCCATATCTTCAATAAAGTTTACAATTATCTAGATTGTTGTAGTCCCATCCCGTTAATTCAAAATAAGTTATGTTGACACAGTATTAAGTTTATATACATTTCACTCTGTTAAAATACTTCTAATCAATAGTCTTTAATACGATGTTTCATTTGCATTCGACCCCTAAAAAGGCATCTTTACACATTCGTGTCATATTGAGTTTATCTCCTCTACATATATCAAAATTTCTGCTTGGAAATTATCATTTATTCATTACATCAAATGTAACGAAGTGTCTTTTTGTCTGACCAATCACAGCCGTCTGAATGCTCAACAAACAGGAGCTCACAGAAGATACGATATAATATATTGAGCAATTTCAACTTATTAAAGACTTTCCCTGCTATCATCGCCATCCTCACAGACGCTACTTGCCAGTGTCATATATTGTGTTGTTACCAAAATTCATCCACATATCAGAGATAAAGACGCGGCATATATATTCTGTCTCTTAATGCATCAGTGTGTTGGTATACATCTTTAAATATGTATGTTTCCCTTCAAGGGGACATATAACCACATAATATCAAATCAACGCTATGTTTCTAAAAACAGTGTTAGACCATTTCCCTGACAAGAGAATACCTCATGAACTAATACATCGCCCTTTATGCCCTAGTGCGTTAGTACACAACAGTAAAAATTCATCTAAAAATTCACCTGTACATCATGAATTATAGCTAAATTTGCAATGGGGCGTTCTTTTATCCGGCTTAATATAGACATCAAGGGCACATATCGCTCTATAGCTTGGGGTTAAAAATACCCCACTCCATTTATCATTGTAAACACATGAAAACAAAAGCCTATCACATTGTTCGTGACGTCATCGTATCGGCTGGAGAAAGAAAAAAAAAAAAGTATCGATTTCTGAGACATCTGAGTTATTGCTTAACCTCTGTTGCAGTAATCACCAAACGATGGATCGGCTGGACAGAATTGATCCATCAAGGAATCGATGATATAGGGGGCTCTTCAATTTAAGGAGTAAAAACAGTCTGACGCGGAAGTAATTAATAAGAGAGATAATATAACTTGTGTGTGTGTGTGTATATATATATATATATATATATATATATATATATATTTATATATATATATATCTTTTCCAACCACATATCACTTTTAATTCCGTACCATCGCAAACGAGACTGAGAATCGCTCGAAGGAGGCATCCGTGGAAATTGAAACGTAGACGAGCTCGTCTACGTTTCAATTTCCACGGATGCCTCCTTCGAGCGATTCTCAGTCTCGTTTGCGATGGTACGGAATTAAAAGTGATATGTGGTTGGAAAAGATATTAATTGATCACTGGGAACCATTCAGTGTGTATGTATTTATATTTATATATACATATATATATATATATATATATATATATATATATATATATATATATATATATATATGTATATATAGATGTGCGTGCGCGCGCGCGCGCGCGTGTGTGTGTGTGTGTTTGTGTGTGTGTGTGTGTGTGTGTGTGTGTGTGTGTGTGTGTGTGTGTGTATGTGTGTGTGTGTGTGTGTGGTTGAAAAATACAGCAACTTCTGTATATATGATCTTGTTGATACTCTCCACTTTGTGAACGGCTGACTTGTGCATACGTAGAATTAAACACAGAAATACTACTGCCAAAAGTCAAAATAGAGCACACTGGACAGTACTCAATCTATTCATGACAGCAAATGACAGAATTTATACATTAGTAAGACAAGGTTACATGGCGTGGCGTGAGTTCACGTACAAAGAAGGGTGATACAACGGAGATGGAACTCCGTGGGGTGGTGGACTTCGTTGACATAATTATGACAAGGTCTCCTAACTGGAGGTTTAAATCTGAGGATTTCTTTTTGATAGCAAGGGCCTTAAGAATTTGTAAGTGTTTATTATCTTGCGTTTGTCCAATGCTTTTCGTGTTTTCTACCGATATTTCCCTTGTTAGAGTAGCGTTGTGTCATGTGCTGTGATTTTTTGAGGTACCATTGTGTAGGTGGAGAGTAATTCTTCTTTTAATTGTTGTTGTTGTTGTGGACAGGATGCAGAGATGACACGTCATCCAGGAGGTGCCAAGATGAGAGGGAGGAAGGAGGTTGGGGGGAGTGGAATATGTATGGGATGGAATGGGTGGGAGTAGTTTCTATGCCTTTTTCTTTTTGGCTACCCCCCGTGTAAGGGGGGAAAAAGCCTTTGGTATATGTATGTTGTGTATCCTATATATGAAAAGGATATGCACGCACAGTTTCTCCTCCGCTTTCCTCTTCTTCCTGTTCTCCTCCACTTCCTCCTCACCTCTCTCCTTCTATTCCCTTCCTCCTCCTCCTCCTCCTCCGCTTCCCTCTTCTTCCTGTTCTCCTCCCCCTCCGCTTCAATCTTCTTCCTGTTCTCCTCCTCCTCCTCCACTTCCCTTTTCTTCCTGTTCTCCTCCTCCTCTTCCTTCTCCGCTTCCCTCTTCTTCCTGTTCTCCTTCTCCTCACCGCTCTCCTCCTATTATCTTCCTCCTCCTCCGTTTTTCTCTTCTTCCTGTTCTCCCCCACCTCCTCACCGCTCTCGTCCTATTCCCTTCCTCCTCCTCCCCCGCTTCCCTCTTCTTCCTGTTCTCCTCCTCCTCCTCCTCCGCTTCCTTCTTCTTCCTCTTCTCCTCCTCCTCCCTCACCGATCCTCCTCGCCGCTCACTCGTCTTCATTAGCGTCACACCTCTGTAGCCCCTTCAATTAGCCCCATCTACTCAAGGTCGGCAATAGCCCCTTTAATCTCGACTGACCCAGTTGTTCGACAAATCTTCAATCAATACGTCCTGTTCTCCAAACTTAGCAATTCTTTGCTAATTCGGTTCGAGTTCTTCAAGTCAAACAACCTCTCATAAAGACACCAGTTGTTCGACAAATCTTCAATCAATACGTCCTGTTCTCCAAACTTAGCAATTCTTTGCTAATTCGGTTCGAGTTCTTCACTCTTCAAGTCAGACTTCCTCTCATAAAAACACAAAGTTGTTCGGCAAATCCTCGACCAATACGTCCTGTTCTCCAAACTTAGCAATTCTTTGCTAATTCGGTTCGAGTTCTTCACTCTTCAAGTCTGACTTCCTCTCATAAAAACATAAGAACATAAGAATGAAGGAGACTGCAAGAGACCATAGGGCCTACACTCTCTTGACTCTTTCGTATTGATGGTACACTTTGGGTGTTTTATTTTGGTTAATATTATACGATTTTATTCAATTTGGGTGGATATCACTATTAGTTCTTCTTCTTTGTTATGGTGTATCGTGGTGAATTAAATGGAATTTATTCACTGATAGTCAATTTTTCGTCTCAGACATCACCGTTGGTACGGGGTGAGGTAAGAGCTGTTTCTATTCCATTCTTTACAATTTAATCTTCAAGTTCTAGTTTCTTATATACTTCTTATACTATATTTCATTTTATCTTTTATTTCTCCTCTTTTGAGATAGACGGTAATTGATCTTCATTCTCCAGACTGAAGGCGTCAAAAAAAAAAAAAAAAAAAAAAAAGTCTTATACCATATTTTACTTTATTTTTTTCCATCTCTTTTGAGATATACGGTAGTTCATCTTCATTCTCCAAACTGACGGCGTCAAAAAAAAAAAAAAAAAAAAAAAAAAAAAATATTATATATGCCTTATACTATATTTCACTTTATTATTCATTTCTTCTCTTTTGAGATATACGGTAGTTCAAATTGACGGCGTCAAAAAAAAAAAAAAAAAAAAAAAAAAAAAAATCTTAGCTATATCTTATACTATATCTCACTTTATTTTTCATTTCTTCTCTTTTGAGATATACGGTTGTTCATCTTCATTCTCCAGACTGACGAAAAAAAAGGGCATCACGATTTCTTTCACCACGCTTAATGTACGACTTCCACAGCTTTTTACTTTTTATCCTAATTTCTAAACTCGTCATAAAACATTTTTTTCTCCTGCTCGTCCTGCTTCCACCCCGCACTCTAGTATGAAGTTTTCTTGTCACACCCCTCAAGCCGTTTTCTTTCTACTTTTCATATATTTCTCCTTCTACTTCCTATACTTGCTTACGCCGTTTCTCTTCATCTTCTTGTCTAATATTTCCTTTCTATTTCCTACGCGTCTTTTTGGCTTACTTCCCATATGCTTTTTCCTTGCAATTTCCAATATATCGTTTGTTTTTCTACTTTGCATATGCTGCTGTCTTCATATTTTCCATAAGCTGTTTTCTTTATATTTCCCATACGCCATTTTCTACTTCCCGTACGTCGATTTCGCTTCACTTAAACTTTGTATTTCTTTCCTTACTGGGATACTGACTGCATATTTTTATGTAGCCTATACTTTTTCAAATTTTGGCAGAGACATCCCTAAGGATCATAGTTACATATAATTCGATTGATAGAGAATTATCCACTCACAAAGGGATTACGATTATAAATACTATTGTGTGAACATTGTGACGAATGTGGATAGGAGGTTCCCATTACTTCCTACCCATATAAATACTATTATTGGACCTCCTTTTGCTGCATCCCTGTTACTTATTACACTAAAGTCCAACCTTTTCTTCCTATGCCTTTGCTTTAGTGAGAGAGGAAGTATACAACTGGGTCACATGCCTGTCGTAATGGGCCGTACTGACGGGACTAGATTTGTATGTTTTTCGTGCGAAAGGTCAAGGGAAAAGAGGGTCTGGAAGAAAGACATCAAGCAGAACTCTAACTGGGTTAGTGAATATCACGAATATAAAACGAATAAGAACATAAGGGAAGGGATTGGTAGTGTGTCTGTGCAAAGATGGATGTGCTAGCACTGAGCGAAACTAAGCTGAAAGGAAACGATGAATATGATATTGTGAATGTGGTAGGTTGGGTGTCATGAAGTAACGATAGGCGATGGAGGGAAGGAGTGACAACTGGTGTTAAGCGGTGAGATGTCTCAGGGTGTGGATGGATGAAGTAAGCGTGACCAATGATGATGTACGTGATTAAAAAATAATGGATTTGTATATGTGTATTTTTTGAGTGCGCAGTGAGAAGAATGAGATAGAGGGTGAAGCGTTTTGATGTTATCTAAACGAGTATATAAAAAATTTGGGTAGGAATATGAATATGGTGGTGCTAGGGAATCTAACTGCTACAATAGGAGATGACTGAGTAGATAGTATAGTAAGGAGGTATGGTGAGGCAAGAAGGAAGGAATTTTGAGAGAAAATATTGAGATAGATATTGAAAGCCATATAATAGAGCTTAAGAAGAAAGGTGTACATAAGCCAGGGTGTCTGGCGGGAGGTTAACTGAATGTGGATAAATGAATTATGTAATGATGGCTGGAATCTTTCTATTCATAAATGTGTTTAGGGAAATGAGCAGTGGAATGTTAAGTCATCATCTGGTTTAAGGAGAATGAGAGCGAGTGTAAAGTAGAGATTGAGAGGGGAAGGAGAGATAGAAGTTATAAATATGTGCGAGCTGAACAAGAAGAAGGAGGATATTTGGCAAAATCGAAATATCTATGTCATGTAGCAAAAGAGAAAAATAAAGTGGGAGATAAGATAGAACAGGTGCTTCTCAGTGGAATTATTGGTATGAACAGATCACGTATGGAGTGAAAAGGATAGAAGAATGTGGAGGAGACGGAGGGTAATAGATTGAATGCTTTCGAGGTGAAATGTTTCAGAAATGTGATAGGTGGTACGAAAAAGAACAATGTGGGAAATGTGAAGGTACTCGTAAGATAAAGAACGGAGTAAAAAGAGAATTTTAAGACAAAGTGGACCAAAGTGTGCTGAGATGGTCTGAGCATTTAGAAAGAATGAACGAAGAAACATTGGCAAAACCAGCATGGAGAGCAGAAGTGAATGGAGTGAATTTGAGAGGGTGAATAATGTGAAAGGGGACTTCAATGCTAAAGGAATACATGTCTAGCAGAAGGGAGGACAAAACAGGAGTGAATAAAGAAAGAGAAGACTGAATACATGAAAGGATGAAGAGTCCTAAAAGGACCTTTTTGAGTCCTAAAAGGACTCTTTTCTTTCCTCTCTCATCTACTTCATAAAGAGTGCAGGAGGGAGGGAGGTCCTAATATGATGGGGCGGTAGGAGTACCATACTTAGCCTGTCGAGTCCTACAGTGGAAGTGCTGTGCCTCGCTGCATTGTCTTCAACATGAGCAGTGTGGTTGGGGGAAGGGATGACACGGCATGTACGGGGTATTATGGGCACTGGATGGGTTTTATGTAGTTGGTGTGTACTTTGACATGTAGTAATTATTGTTGGGAATCGGAGAGGAATGCGGGACTCGAATTTGCGACCAGAAGGATACGAGACTGGTACGCTTCCGGTTGCGTCAGCAGCGCATGCATATATGTGTGTATATATATATATATATATATATATATATATATATATATATATATACATATGTGTATGTTTAAGACAGATTGAACATTTTTAGAAGTTCCGCCATGGGATACGAACCCTGACCCGTGCATCGATAATCACGAGGTCTTGGTCTTGATTATCGACGCACGGGTCAGGGTTCGAATCCCTTGGCAGAGCTTCTAAAAACATATATACATACATATATATATATATATATATATATATATATATATATATATATATATATATATCATATATATATATATATGTGTGTGTGTGTGTGTGTGTGTGTGTGTGTGTGTGTGTGTGTGTGTGTGTGTGTGTGTGTGTGTGTGTGTGTGTGTGTGTGTGTCTGTGTGTCTGTTTGGATTAGGAAACAGGAGTCTTAGTCTGAGTGTAATACTGACTAGTTTCGCAGGTATGTTCTTTTTATTACTTTGAAAAAGCTTACCTGCGAAACTAGTCAGGTATAAACTCGGACTAAGACTCCAGTGTTTCCTACTCCATTTCCTGTCAGAATGTCTCAATGTGTGTATATATATATATATATATATATATATATATATATATATATATATATATATATATATATATGTATATATATATATATAAACCCATTTCTTCTTCTTTTTTTAATTCCTGGTCTACTTATGTCGTCTTCATTCTTTCACCAAATACTCTCCCACCTCTTGTTAATAAAATCCCTCTCTTATCTAACCTTTCCTGTTGTCTTCAGTACACCTTCTCACTTGTATCCACATCCTTCTTTTTCTTCTTTTCCTACTTTACCCTTTTACTTTATTTTATGACTTTTTCCTTCCTCCAACTACGCCTCGTTCCCTCAAATCATCCATGTTTTGTTTTGTTTTTTCATTTAATTTTGTCTTTTTTCTTCCTCTGAACTTTCTCTTCCCAACCATTTTCGGCAATTATTCTCTCTGGTCCCTCTCCCTTCCCAGTCACCTTTCCTTTTAAATTTATTTGTACTTCACAGTCCCCTTTCTCCTTCTCAATCCCTTTCCCCGCACCACTCCAATTTCACCTTCCAGTTGTTCTCTATTCTTTCCTAATTCCCCCTTCCTTTTCGGTGTCCCCCTTTCCCTTTCTATTTCCCTCTTCCCTTTCAATGTCCCCTTTCCCCGTTATTGTACCCTTTCCCCCATTGTCCCCACGTCTCTCCACACTTTCCTTACCAGTTCTCTTTTCTTTCCTAATTCTCCCTTCTTTTTCGGTGTCCTCTTTTTCTTTCTATTTCCTCTTTGCCTTCCATTGTCCCCCTTTCCTTTCCTGTCCCTTTTCCCCTTCCTAGTACCCTTTCCCCATTTCCCATTGCCTTTCCACATTTTTATGAAGGCATTCTGTCCCCCTTTCCTTTCTATTTCACTCTTCTGTCTCCCTTTCCTTCCCTGTCCCCTCTTACTTTCCTAGTACCCTTTCCCCATTTCCCCTTCCTAGTTCCCTTTCCTCATTTCCCCTTCCTAGTACCCTTTCCCCATTTCCCCTCCCTAGTACCCTTTCCTCATTTCCCCTTTTCCGTTCCTAGTACCCTTTCCTCATTTCCCCTTTTCCGTTCCTAGTACCCTTTCCCCTTTTCCCCTTCCTAGTACCCTTTCCCCATGTCCCCCACCCGCCTCTCCACATTTTGTGAGGGCGTTCTGTTTTCCAGTTGACTAAATGTCAACAGGACACACTTTAACAGGCAACTTGGTAAACACGTTAAGCTGGTATAAACAGTCTACAAGGCCTTACGTAAGGAAGATAATTATTTTGTTTTTCCTCATCTTTTTTATTTCTACGGGGTTTTCGAGAGAGGGAAGTAGACGAAAAAGAATATAAGAATAAAATGACCGCACACTACAGATCCGGAAAAGTATGATCGAAAAACGTATTAGTTCAAGTTGAGTGTGGATGGAAGCGAGATGCACCTTTTGGAAAATGACAGCAGGCAATTTTATTTACTAATGAGTAAGTTTATTTGGCATTGCAGCAATATACACGAAGTGCAGATAATGAAAAGAACACATGGTTCGAAATAACAATTACAATTGCCGAGGATAACACAAAAAAGCATGTAAGCTTATTTCCATTGTGGTCCTCAGTGAAACTCGGCTTCAACAGGACTTCCCTTAAGCACAATCAGATCCAAATCTACCTGTCAATTGAATAAAATCTTGTGTTTCCCACGCCAAAGGCTATATATTGCATCACGGTTAAAGCCTGTCAGAGAGAGAGAGAGAGAGAGAGAGAGAGAGAGAGAGAGAGAGAGAGAGAGAGAGAGAGAGAGAGAGAAAGAGATAGAAAACTGAATTGCAGCTCATCAACTTCGACTTTTAGACTTGAGTTTCCCCCGTAAGATGCATCAACTTTGTTGTAAAATGCCGTTAATAATCGTAAACTTTCTTCACTTATTCATAAAACATGTTTGTTAGGAAAGCTGCATTAATTAAGTCACCGACCCCACCAACGACAGATTAAAGTAATCAAAGCTCTCATCAACTCCATCACCTTTAACACCTTCATTATGGTGGTAAAGGTGAACTTTGTCAATTATCTTCTGGTTGAGTTGGGATACTATATGAACCCAGGGTTCGGCCTAGTGAAGGGGTTGGTTAAGCTCCAGTCACGCTATCACGAAACTCGTCAAATGTTGTGATTTTGAAAAGCTGGAAGACGACTTCGCTCACAGTATTCTAGATTCTACTAAGGACAATTAAATAATGTGTATAGTATTCGTATTAGTTTAACTTCTTTTAGTTTATCGTTCAGTTTCTCTGCATATGACGCCAAGGTAATATGGCATTTGGAGATTCGGAAAATGAAAATTTATAATCGAAGTCGTTTCCACTCAAACGAACTCACTTGAGTCGTGATTGTGTGGCCAGGGCTTTATTCAATGCACCTTTCAGAGCTAAATTCTAACCCCTTCCCTAACCACCTAAGCATAGAAAACGATGCTTTGTTGACAACGTAGATATAAGTTTGTTTATCATATGTTCACAAATAAATAAACAGATAAACAAAAATTCTAATAATTTAAGTAAAAATAAATAAAATAAATTATTAGCAAAAAGGTAAATAATAATACAGATAGATAATAACAAATAATTATCAAGCAAATAATAATAAACAAACAGACAATCAATAACAAACAAATAAACAAATAATATAAGATAAATGGCACGCATTAAAGCAATATTTAGACCAAAATGGAGCTTTGGAATCAACTACTGGATTACTGGTATCTGGATCCATTGCAGGTGCCCTATGCTGGCAACAGTGCAGTAGAGCACAGCTTTTCATGGCCCAAATCCCACAAACTTAGTTGATAAGAACTTAGGTGAGAGCAACTTATGTAGTATCAGGAAAGGTAATCTGATACAGCTTCTTTGTGATCATAGCATCGAAATGTACACGAAAATATACACAAGATAAAATTGATGGGCATACACACACGTACACATGAAGAACACACACGTCTATACACATCTGTACATATATATACATACACACACACACAAACACAAACATATATATATATATTTATATATATTATCAACCACAATGCACTTTAATTCTAAGCCATCAATATCGGGAGACATAATGGAGGTCAACATGCAGAAATTGAAACGCAAGTGCATTGTGGTTGATAAAAATGTATCGCTATTCATTGGGACCCATTCAGTGTTGTACATTATATGTATATATATATATATATATATATATATATATATATATATGCGTAAGAAAACACTAGGAAAAGTAAACTAATGAAGCAGAGCGCTTTCGTACAATTACATCTTCAGTGCTGATACAAAGAAGGAATTATATCACTGAAGATGTAATTATACGAAAGTGCTCTGCTTCGTTAGTTTTCATTTCCTAGTGGTTACTTACGCATTTGTAAACAAACGTTCCTAGTGTCTTTATTGCATATATATATATATATATATATATATATAATATATATATATATATATACATATATATGTTTAGGCATTTCAGATCCCCTAATATCTGGTAATTGTGAGCACAGTTGCTACATTATTACAAGGGAGAGGTTTTCTAGCATCTATTAAGGATTATTTCGACCCCCCTTCATAGTGCCAACACTCGAAGTAAAGACACACTTTCATAGGGATTAGTCTGTTAACAGTAATTACTAGAATGTATCGGAGGGTATTAACTGGGACGATTCGGAGGGGACAGAGGAGGTAATTGGAAATGGTAGTGTGGGCATTAGAAAGTAAGAGAATGCGTAGATGCTTATTACAATGAACAGATTCTTCTAACATTAGGTACAATTTACTTGAGTATAACAGGTCAAGAAACACTGTTTTGGAGAAACCAACCTGTTAAATGTAGTTTAAAGAGAAGTATAGAGGAATTGGGGAAGATCAGTGTGAGCTTAAAAAAGGAAGAGTGTGTGTAGATCAAGTTTTTGCGGTAAGTATAATATGCGAAAAGTTTATGTCAAAGTGTAAGGATATCTTCTATGCTTTTTATGTATCTGTTGAATACGTTGTCTAGTAACTTACATCGCTAAAATTTCACGTGACAATCTTAAGAAAGAGAGTATGTAGATCAAGTTTTTGCGGTAAGTATAATATGCGAAAAGTTTATGGCAAAGTGTACGGAGATCTTGTGTGTTTTTATGGATTTGTTGAAGGCGCTGTCTAGCAACGTACATCGATAGAATTTCACGTGAAATAAGCACGAGAACATACGAACAATATGAACGACATTATCCATCACGGGGAACACAGATCCTTGTTTTAACAAAGGAGGAGCATGCCGACAGGAGACCTTTTGGTCCATAACTAGGTCGGATGAAAAAAATTATAATGTACATATAATATATATATACACATATATATATATATATATATTATATATATATATATATATATAATAATAATAATAATAATAATAATAATAATAATAATAATAATAATAATAATAATAATAATAATAATAATAATAATAATAATAATAAATAAAATAATAATATTAATAATAATAATAGATATAGATAAATAAATAAAATAAAAAATACCAAGGATAAATAGATAAACGAATAAAAATGATAATAATATGAATAATAATAAATAAAATAAGTAAATAAATAAACAGGCTTACCCATGCACAAAGCCATGCCTACCTCGCAAAGTGGAGCAATGTGGATATACAGCACTAAGACCTCGACAAGGAAGACTAAAGACCGGTGAAGGCGGCACACACAGCCCCGAAAGACGCAACAAATTACCGTGAAGAAATCGGGAGTCAGAGCAAAGCCGGGCGCATTTTTATAACCACAACACCACGAGCGGACCAATCGACGGATCAATTGTCCCGCTGCAACGTAACAGATGACTCTAGCAGACCAGGAATACATTGGGCGAGGGCTATACCAGGGAATATTTCAATATTTGTAAAATGTGTGAAATCTGCTATTCCACCTAGGCTCAATATTCGATCTAAAAAAGGACCGATGTTCATGTATTAGAGATGTTTAAGTATCTCTGATTCCTGTGATCTCTCGCCACTAATTTCACTCACATACACATACACAAAAACACACACAAATATTATATATACAGTATACATATATATATATATATATATATATATATATATATATATATATATATATAATACTGATGACCCACTTTCGGAGAAGAATAAGCGAAGATATAGAGATCTGTATATTTCGATCACTTACTGTGATCCTCTTCATCTGCTGAAGAGGATCACAGTAAGTGACCGAAATATACAGATCTCTATATCTTCGCTTATTCTTCTCCGAAAGTGGGTCATCAGTATTATTTTACAAATGTGCTACGACATATCTTTGTGATATATATATATATATATATATATATATAATTTATATATATATATATATATATATATATATATATATATATATACATATAGATGGATAGATAGAGACAGATGGAATACATAGGTGACTCTTAATGTCACATTTTATTTATATAGTTTAATTTTGTTTCATAATTTTCGTCCTATTACAATTGAAATGGTGAAATCTAGGAAAAGTGTTAGAGGTTGTCAGTTACCTCTTTTTAATTATAAAAGAATATATTTATTTTCCAACTCTAAAACAAGGACCATTTATCAGCGTTTAAGTTCTTAATGGAATGAATCGAGACTGAGAAGACGAACAAGTTTAATGACAGTGACCCATGAAAGGTATTGACATAGTCGTACAGAAGGCAAAATGTCCGTCAAGTGTGAGAACACTGAAAGTGTACATGGTGGCAGAATAGTGGTACACGAGGACATAATTTATGAGGATGGTTGTACTGTACGTCTTGGTGGTGTAAAGGATGGACGAATAATTACACCAACGTCAGCGGCATCACATGTCTAATAAACGTTAACCTTTTCAGACACAGAAGTCCGTGCAACCCATAAGATCCTCTCGGATGAAAATGAAATTGATTGACGATTGATGACTGATGATTGATGATAATGATAATGACAATGGTAATGACGATGATAATGATAATGACGATGATAATGATAATGACGATGATAATGATAATGATGATAATGATAATGACGATGATGATGATAATGACGATGATAATGATAATGACGATAATAATGATGATGATAATGATAATGACGATAATGATGATAACACTGGGGAACACTCATTTTGTTGCTTTAAGAAAAGACTTTTCTATAGTCGACTTGAGTGTGCTGATTTCAAATCTGAAGTCGGGTTTTGTCTGCAAGCTACAGATTTTATGCAATTTGACATTTTTATTTATTTTTTAAATTTTCGTTATTATAGGAAATTGCAATATCAGCCACAATTCTTTTGTTCACTTGAATCTTAAAACAGTATGAAAGCCATTTCTGTACATTTATTAAGGCAAAAGAAACAGAACATTAACAGAACATCTATCCCAAAGTTAGATTAGCATCCTTCAGAACATCACCACAGCTGATGGAAGCTTATCAATTTCTTTGTGTATTTTTTTCAGGCAGGAATTTGCGTTTGTAACTTTTGCGTTTGTACATTTCATCTGGGCAATTTCGTTTAATGCTCCAGCAGTAGTCAGCCATCATACTTTTGTCCCAGCGCCCTTGGTAGCGTTCTTCCATGATCTTTAGGTCTTGGTGGAATCGTTCTCCTTGTTCGTCACTCACAGCCCCCAGGTTGTCAGGGAACTGATCAAGGTGGCTGTTCAAAAAATGAAGCTTGATGCTCATGTTGCACCCGAGATCACGAAAAGCGAGGAGCATTCTGTTCACAAGTTCACTGTAGTTCTCCGCCTTATTGTTTCCAAGGAAGTTCTGAACGACTGCCACAAAGGATAACCATGCTGCCCTTTCTAAAGCGGTCATCTTAGCAACAAACTGATCATCACGAATTAGGGTTCGAATCTGTGGGCCATCAAACACGCCTGCTTTGATCTTCTCAAATGATAACCCTGGTAAAGCTGTGATGATGTGTTGGAAACATTCACCTTCGGTTTCCAGTGCCTTGACAAATTGTTTCATCAAACCTAATTTGATGTGAAGAGGAGGAAAGATGATCTTATCTCTGTTTACAATTGGGTCTTGTATGATATTTGGCATGCCTGCTTCAAGGGTGTCACGAATAGGCCAGTCCTTCTGGACCCAATGTCTGTCTCGTGCTCGGCTGTCCCACATACAGAGGAAACATGGAAACTTGGTGAAACCTTTCTGTTGTCCAAGAAGAAAGTTGACCATCTTTAAGTCTACACAAATTATCCAATTGTGCTCATGATACTTTAATAAGTCCATGACCATTCTCATATCATCATAGTCTTCCCGCAAATGCACTGAGTGACCGACAGGTACTGCTCCATAAACATTGCCATTATGTAAAAGAACACACTTTAGACTGCGTTTTGAACTGTCTAAAAAGAGTCTCCATTCAGCAGGACTATAGTAAGGTACACCCAGTTCTTTGAGAAGCCCTGGGATGTCATGGACGTAAACAAACTGTCTGTCTTTTGAAAAGAAGGTCACAAAAAGCTGGTCACGCTTTCTGAAATATGATACTTTAACAGAGTGATCAACAAGATTTCTGCCTTGTAATCTTGATGCCAAAAGCTCTGCTGCTTTCTTTGAAAGACCTAAATCCCGCACTAAATCATTCAGTTCAGCCTGGGGAAGAGGCTTAGGGACGGGGAAAGGTTCAGTGTCTGAAGAACAGTCCTCCGATTGTGAACACTTTTCTGACAATTCACTGTCACAACTGTCTTGCTGGCTTGTATCATGTCCAATGTCTTTATCGTCCAATGAAGGCAAGCCTTTGAAAACTGGAACAGGTACTTCTTCAGAGTGCGGAACAGGCCGAATAGCTGAGGGAATGTTCGGATACGTAATCTTATGTCGGTTTTTCTTCCCAACACCCGTTGTGTTTACCATGCAGAAATAACAGTCAGTTACATGGTTGGTGGGTTCGCGCCAAATCATTGGAACTCCAAAAGGCAGACCTTTGCGTTTTCCTTTGGTCCAGTCTCGAAGCATTTCCTCACAATTGTGGCACACAACATGAGGAGCCCATTGCTTGTCTTGATCACCAAGATGAACTTCAAAATATGCCTTGTAGGCACGCTTGACGAACGAGGATATGTTACGTCTCTGACGATTGAGTGTGTAGCATCCACATATGTAGCAGAAGGCATCAGGCTTGTTTCTGCAATGATGTCTCATTCTGGAAGCCATGTTTGAACTGAAACAAAAGAAGAATGATCAAAATATTAGAAGCTATCTATATATATGGACGTTAAAATGCTTATACACGGTTTACGCAAGTTCACATATGTACAATTTCATTAACCTCAAATTGCATACAAACTAGAGCTTGTAGAGAAAAACTAATTTCAGATTTGAAATCAGCGCCTAAAACTCTTTCAAAATTCGTTAAAATATCCAATGCAACTCAAAGTTACTGAAAAAGTGTTCCCCTGTGTAATGACGATGGCGATGACGATGATAATAATGATAATGACGATAACAATGATAACGACGATAATGATGATAATGACGATGATGATGACAATAATGATATTGATAATAACGACAATGATAATAATAATAATAATAATAATAATAATAATAATAATAACAATAATAGAACAAATCTTCTAAAATTACCTATTTAAAACATTGCAAAGAGTGACCTCTGGGCTTTTCTGAGTTAATCAAGATAGCTTTCAACGTGATGATGGCTTGAGATCATAAAATTTTATACTGCAAATCAGAAAATAATCATTAAAGTGACTACTGAATTTCAATATGCTAAATGAAAATATGGAAGCGTTCCCTACTTGTTCACTACAAGGTCAATGGGGATTAATATGAAACCAGAACTTAATTTCCATTAAAAGCAATCAATTGGACGCCATCAGAGAGGAAAGTGTTATAAAGACAAGAAACATTGGTTAAAAATTATATATAGTATCATTTCAGTTTCAACATTAAAATGGCGCTAAGATAACACTGCTTAGCTCCAGATACTTATGTCAACACCTCAGTGATGATTGCAAAGGATTACAAAGGAGGAGCATGCCGACAGGAGACCTTTTGGTCCATAACTAGGTCGGATGCGAGAAAAATATATAATAATGACAAATAAATATATGAAAATAATAAGTGTAAATAGTAATAAAGTACATATATACATATACCAATGCCTTTTCCCCATTACAAGGGAGGTAGTCAAAAAGAAATAGGCATAACTCCATTCCCACCCATTCCATCCCTAAATACACTCCACCCCCCTCCACCCTTCCTCTTATATTAGCACCTCCTGGATGACGGGTCATCCCTGCACCTTGTCCACTGCCCTGGGTCAGAGGCAGTGTCGCAAGACACAGCATATCCACAGCAAGGCCGCTTCATTAAATCGGCGACCTCCCATGCAGAAAAGGAGGAGACGGGGAGAAATCCCTTCGGGCTGCGTCAAGTTTTTCTCACACATACTACCTCACCCCCCATCTCCCCACCCATTCCACCTTATGCATCACAGCATCATCCATATACAACCATTCTCCATTCACCCCTGTCTTCTGTCCTCTCCCGTCCTTCCTCAACAGACATTCCCCTCTTCCCCAAAGCCCCCTTCATCCCATCCATCCATCTCATCCTAGGACGCCCCCTCATGTTCACTCCCTCCACATCTGCCTTCCATACCTCTTTTACTAGTCTTTCTTCACTCATTCTTTCCATGTGTCCAAACCATCCTAATGATCTTTCATCAACCCTCTCTACCAATTCCTTTTCCACCTTAAATAAAGTAAATAAATAGGTAAAGCTAAATAATAAACAAACAGGTAAATAGTAAATAATAAGTGAACAGATAAATGATAATAAACAATAATCAAATACAATAATAAACAAACTGACAAATAATAACAAAATACAAAACACCATACTTAAATGTCCAAAATCCACTCAAAACAAAGACTAGTATTTCCTTTAATAGATGATGATGATGATGATGATATGGTTTGACGTTACAAACTCCCCCCTATCGGAAGGCTAGGACGATGCCCCTCACAGAGGGCTTTGTAGCGTGGAATTTAATAAACCATTCCCCTTGGTCCAACTTCGCCGGTGGCAGGATTCGAACCGCCATCCTCTCGACCTTCGCCGCAAATAACGAGGCCCTAACCTGCTCAGCCAGCCAGGAATAGGTTAGAGACCGTTGGCGAATGCACAGAGGGTCACGGGTTTTCTAAGACAGAATCTAGAAGCAAGGAATTTTGAGACACTGTGACAGACTGAAGGAAGTGGAAGAGGAAGATGTGGAACAAGCTTCGAGTTCCTTCTCAACCGGTCAAGGATAATAAGTTTTCCACCCTCTTCAACGACGTAAGATGAAAAAAATCCCACTGTCGGAGAAAGTAAACGGACGAAGAATAGAATAAACTGTATATTTTGACCATTCATCTGCTGAAGAGGATCACAGAGAGTGGTCGAAATATACAGTTAATTCTATTCTTCGTTCGTTTACTTTCTCCAACAGTGGGATTTTTTTCATCTTACCTGTGTGTCACGACAGTCCCTCTCTGACGTAAGGAAAGTAATTGTTGTAAAAAGGTCAGGGAAGAAATCACTAAAAGGATCAACCGAATAAGCGCGGAATTTTGAGGCTGACAGAAAAACCATACGCGTTCGTTTTCATGTAATGCAATTATATACAGTACACACCAACAGGAAGAAGAGAGTTACACTGAAAAAAAGAAAAAAAAACAGGAAGAAGTGAGTTACACTGAAAAAAAACAAGAAGAAGAGACTTACTCTGGGGAAAAAAATGAAAAAATGAATGGAAGGGATATGGCAAAAAAGTAAATCTGCAAGAAAATCAATGACGGTAAACGAAGGAATGTTAAACTGGAGGCTGGGAAGGAAATTTAAGAAAGAAGTAGAGGAAGAAGTAAAGAAAGGAAAGAAAAAAAAAGAGAGCGAGAGACAGATAAATAGATAGGCAGACAGACAGACAGGCAACTCATACATGCAGGCAGGCAAACTGACAGACAGACACACAGGCAGAAAAACATTTAGATACAGTCAAACATACAGATAAATTGACAGATATATAGACGGACAGACTGACACAAAGGAAGAAAAAACAGATACAGACAAACAGACCGACAGGCAGGAAGCAGACAGTCAGGCGGGTAGACAGGCAGACAGGCAGAAAGATAGTCAGGCAGACAGAAAGCCAGAATGAGGAAA
>NC_134778.1:56787064-56797549 GCF_046742065.1 Oratosquilla oratoria | reverse complement strand
AGAAAGAGTAAAAGAGAATTAAATACATAAAGAAACAAGGAGAGAAAAAGACAAAATAGAGAAAGAGGCAGAAGCAGAGCATTTAAAACAGAGATCAGAAAGAGAGAGATAGAAAACGGGAAGGGGGGGTGGAGAAAGACACGATAAATTAAAGTGAAGGACAGAGACAAAAATAGAAAGAAAGAAAGAGGGTATAGAGAGAAATAAAAGAATAAGAGACTAAGAGAATGAGAATGAGGGAATGTAAGAGAAAAACGGATAAAGAAAGAGAGAAAGAGAGGAAAGAGAAAGAACGAACAAAAGAGAAAGAGGAAAAGAGGGAAAAATAAAAAAGGTACGAAAAAATTGAATATAAATGACAAAGAAATAAATAAAAAGAGAAAGAGAAATAAAAAGAGAAAAAGAAAAGGAAGAGAAGTGAGAAAATGAAAGAAAAGTGGTCTAATTAAATAAGAAAATGATTTGTGTTCGCGTTTGTATTTTTATTCATTTTCATGCCAACATTCAACTGATAACCTGTAATCATACTAAAATATATGTCAAAAAATCTGAAGAATATATTCCATACATCTAATATCTAATATCTATTTCAGAACGTTAATTGATTCTTAAGATTTTAACATAACCTTCCTTAGCGGTATGCAGACTTCAACTAAAGACAACTCGACCATAAATAATAAATCTGTCTTTCAAGGGAATTCATTCGATATCAAATATATCACATTGATATTCAACACCGAAGTAATATCTTATAATTTGATGACATGTCAAATGCAGCAATTAGATATGGTAGCATTTTCTCATTATATAAATGATTATAGATACATAACATAAAGCTTGAAATGTCTCCTTGTCTTTGGAAAGCCATCAACCACAAAATATTATTGCAATAAACATACATGATTAGTTGATGGATGAAGGTATGATAAATGATAAAATGTATGTATATATATATATATATATATATATATATATATATATATATATATATATAAATATATATATATATATATATATATATATATATATATATATATATATCTCAATTCTTTTTATCATATTCATTTACTGAAGTCCAGATATTGCCACCAGATGACGCAAAGGTAGCAATGGCAGTTTGTTCGAATCCTGTGTAAGCGCTGTGTGGCTATCGTCTGTTCCGGTAACAATGACAATAAGCTAACATATGTAACCGTATCGTTTTTAATGAAAGAATGAACTTGTTACTGCCTAACAAATACATTCATATCGCAAATCTACTTCACAAACTTATCTCTACAATTGCTAAATGCCATATCTACATTTGAAAGATATGAATGATCTTATTACTATCTAACAAACCCGGTTATGGAGTAATTCGAACATTTAACGAGAGTGTATGTTGCAGCCACTTTGTGCAAGTGGGCCCATCTAAATCATAGAACTGTCGATCGTGCACCTACACAGTGAAACTTAACCAACATCAGAACGCGTGGCTTATGTATTAACCGAGGATTAAGGCGTGATATGAAACGGGATAAACACAGCTCAAGTGACTGGACTTAATATTTATCTAATTGCTCTATTTTCCAGTATTCATTGTGCTTCTCGCTAAGAAATGTTTTCCCACCTACAAACGGTCTATCTATTTTTTTTTTCTATCTCTATCATGATGACGGAAGAAGGAGGAGGAGGAGGAGGGGGTGGTGGTAGAAGAAGAAGAAGAAGAAGAAGAAGAAGAAGAAGAAGAAGAAAAATCATAATAATTATAATAATAATAACAATAATAATAATAATAATAATAATAATAAATTAAGAAAAGACGAAGACTGTGGTCAGGCCATAAACAACAAAATCCCTAAGATATACACGTCCCTAAAATAATAATAATAATAATAATAAAAATAAAAACACCAAAATTCAAGTCACAAAATATTTGGAATACGAAAGACTTGGCAAGTTAATTCTCCTCAGTAATTTTTTTTCTTGGAATCAAGACTGTTTGGCATGTAAACATTTCTAGAATAGGCGAAGCGTATCCAACAAGTCTTATAGTGCCTAGTCTCATGCCTCCGAGGCATAACCACCTAAACAAGCAATAAATATTTATTTTTCATTTGAATATAAAGATCATAGTTCAGTCGTTTCACAGAAGTATCGCGGTTTCACTGTCTTGTTTCAAGACGGCGTTATACAAGACAGAGCAATTTATTATCTATGTCTCAATTGACTGTACGAATAGGTACACACACACACACACACACAAATACACACAGCCGAGCAGCAAATAACGGTCGGAGATGTAGACGCATATTCAGGACAAGATCCAGACACATATACAGATATACAAATACACACACACACACACACACACACACACACACACACACACACACACAGACATACACACCCAAACACGCACACACATAGAGTATAAATTAAGTATAGATATTACATGCATACAGCAAACATGCATCTGTATATTCACACAATAACATGTGTACATACAAATGTATATGTATATATATTATATATATATATACATATACATATATTATATATATATATATATACATATATATATACACATATATGTGAATAAATAAAAAACACGTGATTCACAAAATGTGTAATAAAACCACTTAGAAAATAAAATGAAAGGTGACCGAACGTTTTCGTCTATTCAACACGTTTTCAAATGTTGAAAATGTCTTAAATAGACGAAAACGTTCGGTCATATTTCATTTTGTTTTCCAAGTGGTTTTATTATATATATATATATATTATATATATATATATATATATATATATATATATATATATACATATATATACATATAAATATACATATATATATATACATATATATAGAATTTATTACCGACGTGTGTGTGTGTGTATATATATATATATATATATATATATATATATATATATATATAATATATATATATGTATATATATATATTTTATATATATATATTACAGTCGTTTCACAGAAGTATCATCATTTCACCGTGTGTTTAACGATTGCAGTATACATGACATAGCAATTCATTAACAATGTCTCATTTGACTGGACGAACAGGTACAGACACAAGATCACACACAAAGGTGGTGAGGATGTGTGTATCCAATGCGCCGATCGTCTTGATTCCTGGGCAGGAAAGAGTCAGTTGAGAACACTGATTGTCTAGCTGCCCGCTATTCTGGAGACCACAAGTGTCTTGTGGAAAAACAACGGGTTAATGTTTAGTAACCAGACAAGCGCACATATATAATTGAGCGGAAGCCTTTAGACCAGCGTTTCTCAACATTAAGGGTTCTCCGGAACCCTAAGGTTCCGCAAAAGGTCCCTAAGGGTTCCGCGAGAACAAGTGAGGTAAGCTAATCCACTTTTGATTTTTTATCTAATTTCATGTACGTAATATAATTAAACACGCACGACATATTCTTGGTTTTTGTAATAATGTAATACTAATAATGTAATATAGACATCATCCTATCTAACCTATCATTACGATGAAAATAAAATGAGAAAGATATGGTATATATATACATACATATATACATACATATATATATATATAATATATATATATATATATATATATATACTTTTTTTTTTTTTTGCGCAGGGGTTCCTTGAGACATGCAATTTATTCTAAAGGTTACGCAATGGTAAAAGGGTTTAGAAACGCTGATTCAGACCATGAACAAGAGAAAGTAAGCATTCAACATCTGCGACTTGGACGTGTCAGGTCAACTAGTTTTAAGTCTTGACCATGGATTCGGAGAATTCCGGGACAAAGGTTGTTAAAATCTTTAACTAATGGTGTACCGCTACCAAAGTACATAACATAATCGAGTTAATACTCGCATCCATACATGCATATTAAAAATAACATAGTACATTACAACTGTGGTGTGGTGTGTTGCATTCACTTCTGATCCTTCAGAGATCAAACCATCCACGTTTCAGAAACTTCGTTGACGTACCTGCAGAGAAGAAAGAAAAGACAAAAATCAAACATCAAAATTTAACATTCAGTTTAAGTATTACTTACCCTAAGAAGAATATTTCTAAAAGAAACACGAGATGTTTTTGAATCCTTACCATCGAAAGGGACAGAAGTATCCACATGGGGGTAAAAGTAACCACTGTCTTTTCAATGTATCTAATTATGTTTGTTAACAAAATAAAGGGTGGAATTATGCAAACTACATAGTAGTGCGTGGTTTCATTTCCCTGTCTATCTATCATAATTAGGTAAGGATTCAAAAACATCTCATGTTTCCTTAAGAAGCAATCTTCCGTTTGAATTCATTATTTACTGATCTATAGATTTACAGAAAAGAGGAAGAACAAAAGAGAAATAATAATGCGACAAACACAGATGAAGGGGTGGATATGGAGGACGAAAGATAACAAGTGTGAAAGGGAGGAGGAAAGGGAGAGGAACAGAGGAAGAGGAAGAGAGGGAGAAGAAGAGGGAGAGGAAGAGGGAAAGGGAAAGGAAGAGAAAGGGGAATAGAGGAAGAGGAAAGAGAGGGAGAGGAAGAGAGGAAGAGGAAGAGGGAGAGGGAAAGGAAGAGAAAGAGGAATAGAGGAAGAGGAAGAAAGGGAGAGGAAGAGAAAGAGAGGGAAAGGAAGAGAAAGAAAGGGAAAGGAAGAGAAAGGGAGGAGGAGTGGGAGGGGAATAGAGGAAGAGGAAAAGAAAAAGAAAGGAAGGAGGAGCAGGAGATTGAGGAAGAGGAAGAGAGGGGGAGGAAGTGAAATAGATGAAGAGAGATTAAGAAGAGGCAGAGAGAAACGGAAAGGATGGGGAAGAATAGGAGGGAGAGGAAGAGGGAGATGGAGAAGTAAGAGGAGGAACAAAACAGGAGTAAGAAGGAAAATGATAGCTAAGGAAAGATGAGGGAGAAGGAGAGGGAGTGGTTAAGAGAGAGGAAGGGAAAGAGGAGGTGGATGGGAAAGGGGAGAGGGGATAGAGAGGGAAAAGAGGAGGTAAAGGGGAAGGTGAAGGGAGAGGGGAATGGAAAGGAGGAGAGAAGGAAGGGTAGAGAAAGAGTGAAGGAGACACGAAGACATTGAGTGAACCAATTAAATGGATTTGTCGTAACCAAAGAAATTGGTATGAGCTTAGGTAGATAGTATTCAAAATCAGTAGCGTTCTAAAATTCTTTAGTATGTTTGCGAGTTGATCTACTAAAGCAAGGCTTCGTTTGAGCATGGTATGGCCTCGTTATATTCCAAATTTTCATACTCCTGCCAGCGTTTCAGCCTATGGGCGCCGTCATGAAACTTTGGCCAGATTTCAGTCTCTATCCAGCCTCAAGGTGACCATAGAATAGATACCTGGGATTGTTTTGTTGTTTATGATTTTATCTTGGTAATTATTTCGCGACGGATGTGGGGTTGTCGAATCTCTTCCAGTCTGTAGATCATGTGCAAGGGCGTTGGCTTTAGTGTACTTGTAATTATTCGGCAAGACCTGTTGAGTTCTGGGTTTATTTTGTGTCTATGGCTTGGCCTGGACAATACTGGTGCACAGTATTCTGCAGCGAAGTAGATCCTCAATGTTGTTTGTCGCACGGTGTTTGGGTCTGTTCCCAAGCTGTTCGTAACAAGTTTGCTGAGGAGTTTGTTTCTACTTGAGCTTTTGCATTTTAACTTATTAATATGCTCTTTGGAAGAACAAGGTGGCATCAGACGAGTAATTACTGATAACCATCTCCCAGACTGATGGAAAAGAGTACAAATCTACTTCGAATTCCACTCCAGTCAACCCCGATTACGCAGTTGTTAGTGTCAATGTTGCAGTAGACCCGAATTGACTTCATCTACCCTCCCGTGCCAAACCGAACGTTTCTGATGCAAATGCTCATTTCGTATTTTTATCCGCCAACGCCGCTGGGATCGAAACGTCAGATAAAACTGAAGACAGAACTCATCTATGAGTGCGAAACTGGCTCTCGGGAAATTTTGCGACCGTTTCTGATCGTATATATCTCGTTGCAGCCTCTGCCCCTGCTGATGAGACCTTATCGCTACTGCTGTTGTGACCTTGTGACGTAGCAGGTATCTCACCTGCTGATATGACCAGTATCATACATTGTTGGTACCGTACCTTCTACCGTAACCAATACTGTTCCTGCTACTACAATACTCTGCTGCTGAGACCTTATCGCTACTGATACTACAGTATAAACGGTATTGCACCTGCTCCTTGGTGTTTCTGCCTCTGCTGCTGAGACCTTATCGCTACTGCTGTTGTGACCTGGAGATGTAGCAGGTATCTTACCTGCTGATATAACCAGTATCATACATTGTTGGTACCGTACCTTCTACCGTAACCAATATTGTTCCTGCTACTACAGTATAAACGGTATTGCACCTGCCTCTGCTGCTGAGACCTTATCGCTACTGCTGTTGTGACCTTGTGACGTAGCAGGTATCTCACCTGCTGATATAACCAGTATCATACATTGTTGGTACCGTACCTTCTACCGTAACCAATATTGTTCCTGCTACTACAGTATAAACGGTATTGCACCTGCTCTTTGGTGTTTCTGCCCCTGCTGCTGGGACCTTATCGCAACTGCTGCTGTGACCTTGTGACGTAGCAGGTATCTTACCTGCTGATATAACCAGTATCATACATTGTTGGTACAGTACCTTCTACCGTAACCAATATTGTTCCTGCTACTACAGTATAAACGGTATTGCACCTGCTCTTTGGTGTTTCTGCGTCTGCTACTGGGACCTTATCGCTACTGCTGCTGTGACCTAGTGCTGTAGCAGGTATCTCACCTGCTGATATAACCAGTATCATACATCGTTGGTGCCGTACCTTCTCCCGTAGCTGATATTGTACCTGCTGCTATACACGGTATTATACCTGCTCTTTTGGTGATTACTGTTGGTCCTTCATTTGGGAAATGATCACTTGTAGCCCAAACCAATTCACTCGGTCCCATTTTTATTCTATCGTTTCATTAGGAAGATATTTCAACTACTTCGTCATGGTAACGCATCTTACGTATTTATTCTGCCTAAACCTAGACGAACAAGACGTTAACATAAGTCAAGGTTTAAGTGGCTTCAGTGTGTAAAGTAGAGAACATACGACGATATTTAAGTAAACCTTTATCACCTTAAAGCAGTGATTCCTAACCTTTTTCAATCCCCTTAGTACCCTTTGATATTTCAGAAAATGTTCCCGCACTCCCATCCAATACAAATACAATGCAAACATATGAAAAGGATTAGGGATGCAAATCTTGCTTTGCTTTCTCACTGTAAATGCGAGTATACAGTGCCATTGCACTGGCTATAGTATCTCGTACCCCCATCCAATAGAAATACAGTGCCACCATATGAAAAGGATTAGTGATACGAAACTTGCTTTGCTTTCTCACTGTAAAAGCGAGTATACAGTGCCATTGCACTGGCTATCGTGTCTCGTACTCCCATCCAATACAAATACAATGCAAATACATGAAAATGATTAGGGATGCAAATCATGCTTTGCTTTCTCACTGTAAATGCGAGTATATAGTGGCATTGCACTGGCTATAGTATCTCGTACCCCCGATACAAATACAATGCAAATATATGAAAATAGTTAGGGATGCAAATCTTCCTCAGCTTTCTCATTGTAAATACACAATACCATTTCACTGGCTGGCTATCATGTCTCGTGCCCCCATCCAATACACATACAATGCAAACATATGAAAAGGATTAGTGATGCAAATCTTGTTTTCCTTTCTCATGGTAAATATATAGTACCATTGCACTGACTATCATGTGTCGTTCCCCCAGGGTTAAGGTTTCGTACCCCGTGGGAGGTTACAGGTACCACAGGGTAAGAGCCACTCGCCTGTGGCTTCCGTTTACATTTTTGTTATCCGTATTAACCGCTTTCAGACCCGAGAAATTCTTTGGGGATTTTGATCATCGCAAATATGATTTCACTCAGCTGAAAGGCAGGGCGGGACAAAGAACATTGTTTCGAGACAACTGCATTTCGAGAGATGAGTTCTCATTTCGTCTCTTCAAATACCAACGACAAAGAATGCTGAGACTTTCTGTTGGAAATGTCTAGAAATTAACTCTCTAGTATTCGGAACGGAAACCCCCAAAATCTAGAACCATTCTGAAACCGGAAGTATTTTCTAACTCGTTTGATATAACTTGTAAAGAAGCTTTCGTTCTAGATGTATAAAATTTCTGATACTAGAAGAAGTCGCCCCCCCCAAAAAAAAAATTTGTATATTTTAGCATTCATCAATATGAAATAAGACGAGCTTTATCAAACTGGTAAGGTTACTTTATTATTATTTACTATTTACCTGTTTGTTTATTATTTAACTATACTTATGCATTCATTTAATTTATCATTATTTATATTATGATTTTTATTTATTTATCATTATTATAATTCTTTCGCATCCGACCTAGTTATGGACCAAAAGGTCTCCTGTCGGCATGCTCCTTATTTGTAATCCTTAATCACGCTTCTGCTCTAAAGACATACAGCTGCTGAAATCCTCTTTCTGCTATTTATCGGAATTACCAGAAGTAATGCTCTTCCCGTTTTCTGTTGAAACAGCTACCCACACTAGGAGACTAATACACGAGTTTACAATTCAGATTTTCGTCGCCGGATCATCCCTTACTCTCCCAGACTCTCCCTCCCTCTCCCAGACTCTCCCTCACTCTCCCTCCCTCTCTGGGACTTGATGGCGCTTACTGGAAAAGGTTTTCCCAAATTGGATTCGGTTTCCTCCATTTTGGAATAATTCGTGATTGATGACAAAGGTTTGGCTTCGTATTGTGTCTATTTCCTACAATTTACAAGGTATTCAACCCACGAATGTTATCATATTAGCTTTGTTTCTTATACTCCTGCACATATTATAACTTGAGTCTTAATTTTTACAAGGATCAAAGTACTAAGCGGCGGGTGTCAAGAGATGAGTTTATAAATGTTTTGAAAAAAAAGTAGTAGTTTTAAAGGTTCAGTCTTGAAGGAATGCTATGGATCATCGCCGGGTTATGTACTGGACCTAAGAAGAACGTGTATGTATTTATGTTTATGTGTGTGTGTTTGTGTGTTAATATATTTATATATATATATATATATATATATATATATATATATATATATATATATATATATACTGTATATGGGAATACGCGATACCTCGGTTCAAAAGAGAGGGTGGGTGTCGGAAATTATGTGACTTGACTTCGCTGTTACTAGCGATTCAGTTCAGATTTATACATTTATATATATATGTATATGTATATATATATATATATATATACATATATATATATATATAAAGGAATGGTGTGTCAATTATTAGCAGATGCACCACTACAGGCTCTCATGTAGAGGTAAGATAGAATATAATCGAGCACAGATTGTTATCAGTTTTTCTAAATATCTTGAACTATTTTGCGCTAGATGGCCACAGGTGAGAACGTGACTGGGATCTCTTCCAAATGAAAGGAAATTTGGGTTCATCAACATTCCTTTCCACGAATTCCTAACTTCTATACATCCGTCTCTTCCCTTCAAATTGGCCGCGGAAAGCAGTTCTTTCCTCGAAGTTGCTATTAAAGGTATACCATAGCCGCCATAAGTTTGGACGCAATAATGTTGACGTCAATACTTATGCCACATTCTTTCCTCGAAGTTGCTATTAAAGGTATACCATATCCGCCATAAGTTTGGACGCGATAATGCTGACGTCAATACTTATGCCACATTCTTTCCTCGAAGTTGCTATTAAAGGTATACCATATCCGCCATAAGTTTGGACGCGATAATGCTGACGTCAATACTTATGCCACATTCTTTCCTCGAAGTTGCTATTAAAGGTATACCATAGCCGCCATAAGTTTGGACTCGATAATGTTGACGTCAATACTTATGCCACAAATTTGAAGTCCCTCGCATTCAATATCCCGAACGAGCCAGATATTTTTTTTCATTATCGCGTCAAACTTATAGCAGTTATTGTAACTAGTAGTAGTAGTAGTAATAATAATAATAATAATAATAATGATAATAATAATAATAATAATAATAATAATAATAATAATAATAATAATGATAATAATGATAATAATGATAATGATAATAATAATAATAATAATAATAATAATAATAATAATAATAATAATGATAATAATGATAATAATGATAATGATAATAATAATAATAATAATAATAATAATAATAATCTTTATTTGGCAAAGAATCAATATACATGAAGTGCAGATAATGACAAGAACACACAGTTCGAAATAATAATTGCAAATTGCCGAGGATAACATAGTACTCTAGGTATGCATTGTAGCAATTTTACGTGGATAGTATTCCTACTTTGGAATGTTTTCACGAGCATTTCTGTCCTAAAGCGGCTTTGCTTTGGTAACAAAGCCTATCACTTGTCCACTTTGGACTTCCCCACCCCAGCTTCACTTCT
>NC_134778.1:56782064-56784564 GCF_046742065.1 Oratosquilla oratoria | reverse complement strand
TGGTGACAACGAAAAGCGAAATCTACCCTGTGGATGGTCAACCCATACTTGACCTCCGTCTCGTGCTGAAGATCCCGTTTTCTATTGCCCAAGAAGTCGTCTATCCAGATAAGTAGACAGAGTTTCTTCAGTGATCTTACTAGTTAGCTGATGGGTTTTACCGTTGCTGATGAAGGTATCTTTAACCTCTTCATTGACTGAAATAGTTTGAAAGTATATGGGTATGTCAAATGTCTTCAAAGAAGGTGATGAAGGAATGTGAACTTCCTGCCTCGTTTCCTTTTGAGATGCGTAAAATCGTACATTCTTTGCGAGGAGAAATAAATAAGAAGTACTTCAGCGTGTTGAGAGGAACTGAACTGTCGCTATGTTTTTTGGTGCTAAGCTGAGGGGTGCAGATTCTAAGTAATTCTGATCAATGTTTTGGAACAGCAGCAGTGGCTGCATCTGACTTGTATGAAAACATTTCCCTGTGACATTTGCAGCAATTACTAGAAATGCAATTACTTTCGACCGAAGCATGCATAAGCTACGCTGCGAAAGTGTTGTAATATTGCGCGCAGCGTAGAGGGATTAAGAAAGGTTAGGCTACGCCGGGAGGCGCTGAGCTCTGATCAAATTCCTCGTCTTTACTATGTATTCTTGAATTTCCAGGAAAAATAGCATTCACATGTACCTTGAGGGAATCGACCTCTATGTATATTTAAGCAGAGGGATCACTGATATAAGCTGTAATTGTTGCATATCTAAGTAGTTGGTCATTTAATGTATGGATTGTTTATCCAAATAACAACGGTGTTAACATTATTTTCAGTGGGACTTTCTATAAGTTATTGTGTGCAGAGCATAGGGTTTGTGACCAGTATGAGTACATTTCAGTTTGATGAAATACAAACAATAATGAATCACTTGTTGCATTTCGGAGCATCTTGAATTTTATAGAACCTGCAGAAATCAGGTGCCCAGCTTATATGGATACTACAGCAAAAAAAAAAAAAAAAAATATATATATATATAACTGACTGTGATATGGGTAATAACGCTTCCTTTTATATCATTTACTGTAACCAATATTTTTTTCTAAGACCCCATATATGACCTTTTGGGTCATGTGAACCATAAGTTAAAGTCCCTTCTCCTAAAGCTCGCTCGTAATTTTTTCCAGACAGTTGCACGATCCGTAATGAAAAGAATGATGCTATATGTGCCTTCATGGTGTTCTGAGTTCTACTCCCACCCAGTCCCAGTTGGACCCGAGATTCAAGCTCACGGCTACCAACAACTTACCCTGACAGTCAACTGTATCGGGCAAAGGTAGCTGTTTTATTCTAAGCAGCTGAGTTTTTTTATCATTAAGTATTTTTATGCACTTGAAGGAAAGATATTGGAAGGGGGTTCTCTTGAGCTATTAAAATTCAGCTAAGGCCAGGTCCCACGGCATAATCAAATCATACAAGATTTACCAAAACAGTCAATGTACAGTAGTTTGATACAGTAACTAAAAGGCTGATTATATCGTTAGAATAGTTTGTTGGTTTACTCTAGTTTGACGAACTACTTTACTATTCTTACGAAAACTACTACTATTGCCAGAGGTAATCAAAAGCTCTAACGCTAACGGCTTTGATACTATTTTCCAGAGATCCAAAAAATTATACACTATTTCCTTCCAGCATTTTTGCAATTACCATGAAAGCGCAATTTCTGGGAACTGTATTTTATTTGCTCTGTTTACAGCTCAGAAGCAATGTTCAGGAAAACATACGTTCATATTACATAATTCATGGTACGAGTATATCTGTAGTTTCAGGTACAAGGGTGATGCAAACAAGGTCATCATATCAAAACAACAGGGCAGGACTCGCAGAAATGGTTATAAACTGGACAAATTTAGATTTAAAAAGGAAATAGGCAAGAATTGGTTCACTCATAGGGTGGTCGACGAATGGAATAAACTTAGTAACCATGTAGTAAGCGCTGAAACTATCAGTTGTTTTAAGAAACGATTAGACAACTTTATGAATGGGGATGACAGGTGGTGATGGATACGGAGCTGCCTAGTGTAGGCCTTATGGTCTCTACATGGTTACTAAGTCTATTCCATTCGTTGACCACCCTATTAGTAAACCAATTCTTACCTGTTTCCTTCTTAACTCTAAATTTGTCCAGTTTAAATCCATTACTCTGAGTCCTGCCCTGTTGTTTTAATATGATGACCTTGTTTGCATCACCCTTGCACCAAATTTCATCTCTTCTCCCGTTCTCCATTTTCTAAGCTCGTCACTTCCTCTGTATCCTGGCCATCTACTCCTCAAATTCTTCCTCCTTTGCATCATAACCTCATCATCCTCTTTTCCCGACCCGCGCTGAAATAGTATTTTTTTTTCAGCTGGATAAAGAATAGGTCTTGTATGTACTGGAAAACATTCACAATTTCTGCACTGAATGAGACGACTGAGAAAAATGCTCGAGTTTCATGTACATTTATACTTTCAACAAC
>NC_134778.1:56752064-56772064 GCF_046742065.1 Oratosquilla oratoria | reverse complement strand
CATTTAGTTTTAACACATTTGTTTAATTTGTCTCTGATCACACTCACCGACGAACATTTCAACCCTTCCTGACATTCATTTTATGACTGGGAGAGTAAAAAACAAAATAAACAAACAAATAGGTAAATAAATACATAAAATAGGCAAATAAATTAAATAATTAATAAATACATAGATAAACAGGTAAATGATATATACATAGATAAATGAACAGATAAATGAATAGATATAGGTGAATAAGTGAACAAATTAATAAATTAATATAAACAAATAAATAGAAAATCAAATAAACTGAAATACGTAAACCCACATCACCTCACTGCAAGCTGCCTTTGTGTGAACCTTTTTCTTCTTCCACACAGAGCTTCTCTATGCAAGACACATTTCCGTGATATACTAACTTGCATCCTGCGCTTTGAAACTATTTCCATTTGTGTTCTAACGAGATTAATAAAGAACTATTATCTCAGCTTCCATATCCAGGACAGGTCACAGTATTTTTTGACCTGTCATTCAATTGCTAGACACTGTTCTCAACATGTATTTCTGATATATTGGTGATATTTTTGGCTGACGATGGGCGACTGTATATGTAGATCCTGTGAAATGGACGTCGGGTAGAATTACCTCCCTGCCACCCATCTCCAAAGCTTATCAACATTAGGAAGCTCGCTGGCTGAGCGGGTTAGGGCGTCGTTACTTGTGGCGAAGGTCGAGGTGAGGGCGGTTCGAATCCTGCCACCGGCGAAGTTGAACCATGTTTCATTAAATTCCACGCTACAAAGCCCTCTGTGAGGGGCACCGTCCTAGCCTCCCGATAAGGGGGGGAGTGTGTGACGTTAAACCATATCATGATCAACACCCTAAATTCCATTAAAAGGGTAAACCCTAGACCCACATTTCAACTTGTATCACTTAACTATTTTACACAAGAAGAGTTGGGAACCGACGACTCCCTTCCAACTCATACTAAAGAATACTCGAACAGGACAGTTGTCTGTCTTTTTCGGAAAGGATTCATTGTAGGGATTAAGGATTGATGCCGGTTACTATTATGCTGCGGGTATATGGTCAGAGAAAATCGAGAAAACGAGTGCTACGTTGGTAGGTTCTCTCTCTGAGATCTTGTGTACGTACAGTATACATTCTTTGATATTGATGTGAGTACATTTTCTGCATCGAATGAGTTATATAAGTTATGTACTCAACATAAAACATTCAACAGCAAATATTACGTTTGTATAGCAAAAGATTCTTCTAAAGTTCTTGTTTTTGGCTTCGATTCATGTAGAGATATCTCGTTCGTACTTTAGCTTGCACTCGAAACTGGCACATAATTTATCATAATCATACAAATATGTCTTCTGTTGTTGAAAATCTAAAACAATTCTATATACAATAGCTCCCTTATAATTAAAAGGATTTTTTCTTATGAACAAAATTGTATCAATACGACATCAACGACGTATTTATTCACTTAGTTCTTGAATTTCGTGGGTTGGGTTTTGGGAGACTTCAACAGTAAATTCGTTGACATGAGTCGGGAACATAGCTACCCCGATATCAAACCACGACATAAATCTATTCCTCGCCTTCACGGACGCCGATTGCGATCTCTTCCGCTCCTCGTCTTCCCCCTACGTGACAACCCTGCCACCCACTGCCGCAGTTATAATCTCTCTCCTGAGGGAACTGCAGACGCGGTTCTTCACGAGCGTGAGATCCCCAGCCACACCTGACGCTAATGCTTCATGAAAAGCCCATCCTTCTGCCAGCCTCGCTCGTTCGCATTGTGTTCCTGCAGCTGTATCACGTGTTGTTGCTTTATCCGTCGGCCGGGTGTACAGTATACAACTCCTCAAGCTGGTGCTCCTTCTGCTACATGTACTCTTGCGCCATCTGGCGATAACGGAGCTGCTTCACACGCAGATGGTGCGCCAGGCTCAGCATCAGGTTTGCTCGTTCTAACCTGGCAGATTTAATGAAGAAGAAGAATAATGAAGAAATTGTTTCCCAACTTGAAACTTATGAAATATGGAGTTGATTTGTACGTATGGTGCGACAGCGGTTGGGTAATTGAGTGGTCGACTGGATGGCTATTTAGGTTGTTAGTTCGTTGTGTATGTATGTGTGAGTATGTGTGTATATATGTGTATGTGTGTGCGTGTGTGCATGTGAGTGTGTGCGTGCACGTGTTTGTGTATCTGTTTATTTATGTACGTGTGTGTCTGTATATATATATATATATATAATATATATATATGTGTGTGTGTGTGTGTGTGTGTGTGTGTGTGTGTGTGTGTGTGTGTGTGTGTATGTGTGTGTGTGTGTGCGTGTGTGTGTATGCCTGCGTGCATGTGTGCATGCGTCTGTGTATGCATGTGTGTGTATGTGTGTGTACTAGCGTGTATATGTGTGTGTCTGTGTACGCGTGTGTGTGTATGTGTGTACGCGCGTGCGCGCTTGCCCGCCGTGTGTGTGCATGCATGCCCTACACCCACTGTACTCCCAGGAACAGAGAGAGAGAGGAAAAGTTCTTATCTCTCACATGTGTCAGCGTGTATGTGTCGGACCTGCGTGTCAGATCCTAATTCAATATATGCGCGAGCCTTTCGTGCCGGGCGGACACACGAACCGGAACATATGACACCTTGTACGATCTCCACCAAACAAGAACTTGCAACTTGCAATCCATTTTCCCCCTGTCTCTGTCAATTTGCCACCTCTCCCCGAACAGTGGACTTTCTTTCATATTTCTATATTTGTCATGTCAATTTATATATATATATATATATATATATATATATATATATACATATATACATTTCGTTTCATTTCACTCTCTCTTCATTTCTCTGATTTCATCTCAGTTCCCTGGTCCTCCATGTCTCTCTGTTTCTTCTCTTTGCTTTCAGAGTGTTTGACAGTTGGCCGTGGATTCATCAAGTTTTTAATCTCTCAGGTGATTCTACTGTATGAATGGGAGAGAAACAAAGACATACAGGAAGGCAGGCAGAGAGAGAGAGAGAGAGAGAGAGAGAGAGAGAGAGAGAGAGAGAGAGAGAGAGAGAGAGAGAGAGAGGAAGAGAGAGAGAGAGAGAGGAAGAGAGAGAGAGAGAGAGAGAGAGAGAGAGAGAGAGAGAGAGAGAGAGAGAGAGAGAGAGAGAGAGAGAGAGAGAGAGAGAGAGAGGAGAGAGAGAGAGAGGAGAGAGAGAGAGAGGAGAGAGAGAGAGGGGGGGAGATAGGAATGGAGGGAGAGAGAGAGAGAAGGAGGGAAGAAGAGAGAGTGAGAGAAAGAAAGAAAGAGAGAGAGAGAGAGAGATGGAGGGACTGACATAAACAGACAGGCAGACACACACACACACACAAGCATCGGCAGAGAGAGAGAGAGAGAGAGAGAGAGAGAGAGAGAGAGAGAGAGAGAGAGAGAGAGAGAGAGAGAGAGAGAGAGAGAGAGAGAGAGAGAGAGAGAGAGAGAGAGACATAGTCACACACACACACACACACACACACACACACACACACACAAGCAGCGGCAGAGAGAGAGAGAGAGAGAGAGAGAGAGAGAGAGAGAGAGAGAGAGAGAGAGAGAGAGAGAGAGAGAGAGAGAGAGAGAGAGAGAGAGAGGAACAGGAGCCGAGAGAGTAAGGAATGGGAGAGGGGGAAAATATTGAAAGATTTAGAAAATAAGATCGAGAGCAAGTGAGTGTACGAAAATGAGAGAATGAGATAGAGATATTGAAAGAATGGTAAAGTGAGAATGAGAACAATAGAGTGAAAGCGTGAGAGAGCGAGAGAGAACGTGAGGGGGTGAGAAAGAGTGAGTGGGAGACTGAAAGGAGTAGAGAGCGAGAGAGTGAGGGACAGAATGTGAGAGATTGTAGGGGTGAGAGAGTGAGAGAGGAAGATAGTAAGAGTGAGAGTGTTAGACAGTGGAAGAGCGACTGAGTAAAAGAGTGAGAGAGTGAGAGTGAAAGAGAATAAGGAGACTGAGAGAGTAGAGCAAAGAGAGTGAGAGTGAGTTAAGGCGACAATAGGAAAACGGAAGTGTGAGAGAGTGAAAATGAAAGAGAATGAGAGAGACTGAGAGTAGAGAAAAAGAGTAAGAGTGAGTGAGGGAGACAATAGAAGAGCGGAAGAGTTAGAGAGTGAGAGTGAAAGAGAGTGAAAGAGAGTGACAGATTGTGCGAAACAGAGGGAGAGACTAAGAAGAAACGAAACAGTAGAGAAAATGTGTAAAGAGAAGAGGATAGAGAGTTGAGAAAAGAGAGGAGAGAGGAGAGAGGAGAGAAGCGAGTTGTGAGAAACAATAGGTGAGGTCAGAGGCGTAAAGTGAGACAAAGGACGTGAGAAGAGGGAGGACGAAGAGGAGCGGAGGGAGGCGAGAAGGAGGAGGAGAGAGGGAGGAGAGGAGTGGGAGGCTAGAGGAGGTAGGAAAGAGGAGGGAGGCGAGTGTAGTAGGAAAGAGGAGGGAGGGCAGAGGAGAGACAAGAGGCGAGAAAAGAGAAATTAGAGAAAAGAGATGAGGGATGAGTGAGGAGAGATGAGTGAGTACAGAGGAGAGATGAGTGAGTAGAGGAGAGAGGAGAGAGAAGAGAAGAGAAGAGGAGAGGAGAGGGAGGAGAGAAGAGAGAAGAGGGAGGAGAGGAGAGAGAAGAGAGAAGAGGGAGAAGAGAAGGGGAGAGGAGAGAAGAGGGAGGAGAGGAGAGAAGAGGAGAGGGAGGAGAGAAGAGAGAGGAGGGAGGTGGGAGGAGGGAGGAGAAAGGAGGGAGGAGGGAGGAGAAAGGAGGAGGTGGGAGGAGGGAGGAAAGATGAGGGAGGAGAAGGAGAGAGAAGAGAAGGGAGAAGAGAAAGGAGAGGAGAGAAGTTAGAAGAGAGAAAAGAAGAGAGAGGAGGGAGGTGGGAGGAGGGAGGAGGGAGGAGAGAGGAGGGAGGAGAGAGGAGGTAGGTGGGAGGAGGGAGGAGAGAGGAGAAGGAGAGAGAAGAGAAAGGAGAAGAGAAAAGAGAGGAGAGAGAAGGGAGGAAAGAAAAGTGAGGAGGGAAGAGTGAGGAGAGAGGAGAGAGAAGAGAGGAGAGATGATAGAAGAGGAAAGGAAGAAGAGAGAGAAGACTGGAGAGAGCAGAGAGAGGAGAGAGACGAGAGAAAGGAGAGCGGAAAGAGGAGAGAGAGGAAATAGAGGAGATGAAGGAGGAGAGAATGAATACTGAAGAGGAAATAAGAAAAGGAAGAAGGAGAGGCAAAAGATGATAAACAATTCAAACCTAAATTCTTGAAGCCTAAACCTTCTTTCTGCGGTTCTAAGAAATGTTAAGGCACTTCATGCCGGCAGCTACAGACAATAAGCCGGAGTTCTTGTCATATATATATATATATATATATATATATATATATATATATATACACGAGACTCTGACTTCCCTCTAAGAGATGCACTTTGAATTTTGAGAATACATCAATTCTTGACCAAGATACGATGTTTTTCTTTCCTTTGCCGAAAAAGTGTCAAATCTATCCCGAACACCTTGTATATATGAGAATCTGACTTTCCTCGTGCTCGATGAAGACAAGAATATAGAAGACTTTCACAGTACGATTAAAAAGCTTTCCGTCATCTACCTTACTTCATTACTAACACAGATGTTAAATCCTTCAGTTGGATGCGTTCCCTTGGCCGAGAGAAAGTTTTTACTGTCATCTACGAGGAAAATCAGTCTAGGAAATTCAACACTACAGCCTTCGATGAATAAAATAGTTTTGTAACAACTATAGCAGGACACAAAGGTATTATTGCAGAGAAAGGATTAACGGACACTTATTCCAGCGTTAACTCTGTCCTTGGTATGACGCGTTTTCCAGACTTCCAGGCCAAAGTCTCATTAAGCTTTGAAGGACTCAACAACAGCGTGATAATAATCTTTACGACTCTTTTCTGGTTTATTTCAAACTGTTTTTTTTTTTTCTGCCTAGGGTATGTTATCACAGCAAAAGGATTGTTGAGGTGGTGGTGGTTGTGGTGGTGATGGTAATGGTATTGGTGGTAATTGTGGTGGTAATGGTGGTGGTTATTGTGGTGGTAATTGTGGTGGTGGTGTTGTGATTGTGGTGGTAATAATGGCAAGACTGGGGAGAAGAACTTTTGGTCGCTCATTGTTAACTCCCAGGAGCCAATATTCCATCGTGATTCAAGACAGCAGGCTCTGTGGTTAGGGACAACTAATCCTCCATACACAGACACACGTCAGTATTACGTAGATTCTAGAATTTACCTAGAAAATTGTGATTATTCAAGCACCTTACCTCAACAGTAAAACTGACCAAGTTTATGAATATATATATATATTATATATATATATATATATATATATATATATATATATATATATATATAATTATATATATATATATGGAAAGAAATCACAAAACACACGTGATAAACTATTTTTGCAGAAACGACCGGGAAATTGAAAAAACAGATACCGAAAGTTTTAGTCTATCTAGACATTTTCAAAGGTACGGTATATATATATATATATATATATATATATATATATATATATATATATATATATATATATATATATATATTATATATATATATATTTTCGTTACATTTTTTCATCACAATGAATTCTGACTCCAGCCAGCTACCACTGCACTTTCTAATGGTGAACTGATTATATTGAAGAAAATCAGATGCCAAGACCTCAAAATTGTGAGGTTAGGAATAGTTGGGTAAACATCTTACTGGTTCCTCTAATGCCTGGAATCTCCAAGGCATTGTGTCTCTATCGACGTCGAAAATACATTCAGTTCAATGGAAGTAAACAGAACTGAGAGACATCAGTGTATTATTCTCACCAACTCTATTTGGCTTGAAAGCATACAGACCTTGGCTACTTCGAGTACATACGATTCGAATCCCACACACGTTTGATATTCAAAACCTACATTTCAATGAACTCTTACTTACTTCTGCTCCCCGGTAGGCTTTCAGTCCGTCAGGCAAGCCAGCACACTTCTTTAGTTAGTCCTCTCAAAGTTTTCTTTTTCCCTCAAATCCTAAATTTTTCTTAATCCATTTGCCTCTAGGATTTCTTCAACTCCATCTTTTCTTCGGTCTACCTCTAGATCTTCTACATTCTGGTCTCCAGTTCCATCTTTTCTTTGCAAGTCTCTCTTCATGCATTCTCTCCACGTGCCCAAGCCATCTTAGTTGTGCCTTTTCTATTTTGCTTCTAATTGAACTCTGCTTCTAAATGAACTCTGCTTTAGTCAAAAAGTTAACAGACAATGAGATAATCAACACCAACTCAAGGTTTTGATAATACGCGTTACATTTTGAGTCTAGAATTCATTTCTAAGAAGCATGCACGTGCCATAAACTCTAGCAGCAGTGAGATTGACGACAGACCGCTGAAAAGGAAGCGTAGAGCTAAATTTATCACTATCATCACCGGCGATAAACTCGGCTGGAATGGCCACATACATCAAACGTGGAAGAAGATTAATAAACAATTTGGAAATATAGATCACATCCAACAGCTCACTTATGGTCGAGACTGCAAAAGCCGTTTCGTTTCCTATTATGTCTTGGTACCTCTTACCCTGAAATTATGAAAGTTAGAACCTTCGCATATCTACCCAATTTTCGTCTAACGAAGTACAGACAACTTTATTCAATTAAAGCGTGTACAAAAAAAAAAAAAATTATATTATATATATATAATATTATATATATATATATATATATATATATATATATACACACATATATATATACACATTCATATCCCAAAGGCTTTTCCCCCTTACAAGGGAGGTAGCAAAATAGAAAATAGAAAATAAAAAGTAGATTAAATAAGTAAATAAAAAGAAAATAATATCCACCCGCACCCATTCCATCTCCACATATTCTACTCCCATCCACCCCTTCCCTCCCTCCTACTTTAAAATAGCATAAAAATAAAAAAGAGCACTCCTACGGTCCGAGACACCTCCTATTCTTAAATCACTCGCCTTGATCAATCAAAATATCTTAATTCTTCCTTAACGGTTGATAGATATTTACCTATTACGGTTGACGCCAGACTATTTGGATCATCTCTAAATCACCTCACGGGAAGAAAGGGGATTAAAAGTGAGAACCGTATCAGAGAAGATTAAAAATCAAAGGCCGACAAAAAAAAAAAAAAACATGAATATATACATACATACAAACATATATGTACATATATATACACACATACATGTGTCGAAAAACAAAAGGAAAATAACAGAAATGAGATCAAGCGCTTTCGTTTGAATAGACGAAAGCGCTCAGTCTCATTTCTTTTATCTTCCTTGTGGTTTTTCGGCATAATTAGCATCACCCGTTCAAGTGATTTCTTCTGTACACGTACATGTATACACATACACACACATTATATATATATATATATTTATATATATATACATATACATATATACACACAGATGTATACATATATATCATAGGTACGACTGTATCCAACAAAACCATAACCAACAGAATAAGAACTACAGTCACGATCAGAATTTGGACACAATTTATTCGTGTTAGGAGAGGGAAAATATTTTTCATTTCTTTATATTAATACAGTATATATATATATATATATATATATATATATATATATTTATATATATATACATATACATATATACACACAGATGTATACATATATATTCAATATGTTGTGAATCGCTGCAATTCCAACGATTGCTAGATACTGCTGTTTGCCTAGGCTGTCCATAAACGTTGAGGAAAGACGTCTCCTGGCAGACATTACAAGGAAAGCTCCTCCTCCCCCCAATCCAGCCAATCCGTGAGCGCGATCCATTCCCAACCTGAAGAAGGTCCTGACGTCTTCATCTCGCCCGAAGGTAATCGCCATCCATCATGACAACGTCCACTGCGTCTGCCCGTGGCCACACCAACTGGGTCGTCAGGCGTTAGCTCCCATCTACCTCGTTGTCCTTTCCAACAAAGTTGTTCCGATATTTTCACGAATACCTTAAGCAATGGGTGTGCTAATGCTAAGCCATGGGTTTTTCTACCCAATGGCTATCGTGGATTGCCCAGTACAGAGGGCAAAGGTGAATGCTTAGTCTACAATAAAACCCTTCCTGGTAAACTTTCAATCGAATTCGTAATCGCCTAAACCAACGAAAATATGTTGTAAAGATAAACTTGTTATATAAATTTCATTTATAAATAAACAAAATATCCGACATGGGCAATTTCGAAATCAACAGTCGTAATTACCACTGTATTGACAATGATAATAACAATAACAAAATATTAGTTATGATCGTTGTGCTAGTTACCACTACTGATATTGAAGATGAATGATAGCTAGGAGAGTGAAATCGGAATTACGATAAAACAACGTCAATAGTAATAACATAGAAAGCGACAGGAACGTTGATATGAAGAGAGATAACGTTAGCAACAGGAGGGGAAATGGAAAAGGATGAGTGTAGGAGAATAACAAGTAAGATGATAGTGAGAGCAGCTTCAGCATCAACCAAAATAGTAAACAATGCTGCTAATATGCATATATTATATATATATATATATATATATATTATATATATATATATATTATATATATATATATATACATATATATATATATATATATACATATATATGTGGAGAGGTATGGGAGGGAGGAGGAGGTAGAAGGGTATGAGATGGAGGAGGAGGTGGATGGATGGGAAGGCTTAGGAGGAGGAGGAGGAGGAGGAGGAGGAGGAGGAGGAGGAGGAGGAGGAGGAGGAGGAGGAGGAGGAAGGTGACGTACAAAATTTAATAAACCCGGCCCGTATTGTGAGTGAAAATTTAAACAATAATATGCCAGATTCCATGTTCGACTGACCGAGACCCGGTTCCAGATGCATATTACCTCCACCAGTCGAAGCTGTCTGGACTCCTCAAAGTAACCAATGATTTTGGTGGCGCCAAAGTTTCCCCACCATATTTTTCTGGCGCCAAAGTTTCTTCGTCATGTTTTTGCGGCGTCAAAGTTTCCTAACAATATTCTTGGTTGTTGTGTGGTCTGCGGTTTTGCTTGATAGCTCCTTGCTGATGCATTGTCAGGTGTCGTCCGCTGAGGCTGCATCGAGTGTGAACATGACAATGAAATTCCTGGTAAACGTCAAGGGTTACGGATATTCGTTCTTGATAAACACCTGCCCAATGACGTCGGGTGCCGCTTGTTAGAGTTCCTCTGGCCGCCACCGAGGACCTTTCTTCAGGCGAGTCAAAAACCCCTTACCGTTAAAGGGCTAAGAAATCCAATAAAATAAAACGCAAAGTCCACTGCGATCTTAATTTACCCCTACTAACACCACCGCAAATGAAAAATTCCCATCACCTTGATTACGAAACCTTCCCGATCCCCTCAGTTGACTAAAGCGGTCTGATTATAGACAGATCCGAGTTAAAGTATGTCCACGTTATGAGCAAGTAAACGGACCACTACTTCGTGACTGATACCACCTTCCTTCACCCAGACTTGTTGCGACACCTTTAGGCATTCTTCCCTCCTGCTCTGCCGAAATTTCTCGTCTCCTTAAAGTGGCACTCTCCACCTTGAGTGTCATTGTGACACAATTGCGAGTAATCTCTAGCGGCTACTCGCCCGGCTCCCTCGATTATCTCTTGCAGGAAACCCGCCGTCCCAGGATAGCTGACAATGGTCACAAGGTTCCCTACTACCACGTAACGAGCCGATTAATCTACACCCTGCAAGATTTGAACCACACTCAACTGGTGACGTCTTTTGGGGACTTATTTAACTCATGAAACTTGGCTGTAGTAACTATCAGCTACAATAGAATTCCCTTAACTGAACAAAAATTATTTGTCAATAGTCAGAAGTCTTCTGTCTACATCATGCCGAGATGGGTTGAGTGAGATATCACTGATCGCTTTCATCAGAGGCTATGCACTCATCTGAACAAAATCACCTGGCTTGAACAATGGCGGGAGCAATTTGTACGAAGACGATTCCCAAATTCTGAATAAACTCACAAGAATGAAGCCCATAGAGTCCATCGAAGTGACGAAGACCTCAAACTCTCGGTGACGAACAAGCGGTCCCATCAGAGACTCGTCCAACAGTTTCACGTTCACTGGCAATTGTATTCTTAGCTCACAGGTATATCCTGACAAGCATGAAACCCTTCCTTACTGAAGAGCACTTCCTCTCTCCTTCTGTATCCCACCAAAGGAATTCTATTCAGCTCTTTGGCAACCCTTTGGTGTAAGGTCAACACACTCGTGATAGTTTGGCATGTTAGCCACCTCAAGACTGTACGATCGTTGTAGTTTTTGTTCCCACCGATGTCAGATAATTATATTTACCCGAGAGGTGGTCACCTGATAAAACTTAGGTGTGGGGGTGGGGGGGTTGTCGAGAACGCGTTTAATATTGAATATGCTTTTTACATACATACATACATACATATACCAAGGCTTTTTCCCCCTTACAAGGGGGGTAGCCAAAAAAGAAAAAGGCATAAAATCATTCCCACCCATACCATCCCTGAATACACTCCACACCCCTCCACCCTCCCTCTTATCTTAGCACCTCCTGAATGACGGGTCATCCCTGCACCTTGTCCACTGCCCTGGGTCAGAAGCAGTGTCGTAAGACACAGCACATCCACAGCAAGGCCGCTTCTTTAAATCGGCGACACCCCCTCTCCGTCCCCCCATTGCATAAAATGAGAGGACGGGGAGAAATCCCTTCGGGCTGCGTCAAATTTTACTCACACATACTACCTCACCCCCCATCCACCCGCCCATTCCACCTCAAGCAATCACAACATCATCCATATACAACCATTCTCCATTCACCCCTGTCTTCTGTCCTCTCCCGTCCTTCCTCAACAGACATTCCCCTCTTCCCCAAAGACCCCTTCACCCCATCCATCCACCTCATCCTAGGACGTCCTCTCATGTTCACTCCCTCCACATCTGCCTTCCACACCTCTTTTAGTAGTCTTTCTTCACTCATTCTTTCCATGTGTCCAAACCATCCTAATATTCTTTCATCAACCCTATCTCCCAGCTCCTTTTCCACCCCTGTTCTCCTCCTCACCTCCTCATTTCTCACTCTATCTAGCCTAGTAACCCCCATCATACTTCTCAGACAGCTTTTTAGCTCAATGAAATTCACTAAGTCAGCTGGAAAAGGATGTCATGGCGTTGAGGTGGTTAGGCTAGGTATAGTTTAATTCAACCTAGCTTGATTGATTTTAGATTAGATTTTTATAGGTTAGAATAGGTTAAATTAGGTTAGATTAGGTTAGGCTAAGTTAGGTTAGGTTAGTTTAGGTTAGATTAAATTAGGTTAGGTTAGGTTAGATTAGGTTAGGTTAGCCTGTCTGAATCCACGCGATGACAAAGATAAATGGGTTGTCTTTCATATACATAGTAATGTACTGACAGACAATTTCATTCAATTTAAGAGTTTTTCCTGAACTCTGAAGAATTCAGCTGAACGAGGAGTTATGCTCTTGTTATCTAAAGATCAAGACTGCCCTGCGGTTCTTTTATGATCATTTCCCTTCTGCACGAAAAGAAAATCCACACGACTCCTTAGTGGAGATAGTCTCAAATGCAGCCAATATCAACGACCTCTATAAGACTGCAGAAACCACATCACCCTCACTCGTAACAGCCAATTCCAGGGCTAATTACATTGGCTTCCACCGAACAGCCCGCAGTGATTGCCAACCAGCATCGCGAGATACCAACAGTTCCATTCTCCCATAGCGAAATCAGTCTATCTAAACAAACGTATAGTGCCTAGCCTGTTCAGTTGGTAGCCCTGCTTCAAGCCATCCATCGCTCAGTAGCACTCAAGCTACCAATTAGTCCCAAAATTTACCTGGAAAATGAGAATCTTTTGGGGAAGGAAGGCGCCGCCTGGACGCGACAAACAAACGGGACATGGAAGTTAATTGGAAATAAATGAGAGGGGCATCGAGGAAAAAAGGGGGAATGTAGACGAGAGAGGAGAAGGGGAGAGAGAGAATATGAACGAACAAGAAAGACAAATGAGTTGTTACAACAAAGCGAAGAATGAAGATAACAGAGAAAAAAGGGGAAAGAGGAGTTGAAAATAATGAGAAAAAAAGAATAGGAAAGAAATGGCAAAAATTGAACAAGTCCATGCAAAAGGAGGGAGACGAGCATTTGCGAAAGAAGATAAAAGATATGAAATAAAATTATATGGTATAAAAGTGACGGCCTTATGAGGTGTACGAAAGGTTAGGAAATGCATACTGATAAACAAAGTCTGGATGAAAAACATAAAAACGACGAGAAAGAGTAGAATCAAAAAGAAAATAAAGGGAGAGAACGAAAGACTGATAATATGTAAGACGTACAGCCAGAATAACGTGGAATGCATATGTAATGACTTATTAAGACAGAGTTAATGCACAACTTGAAGTAAAATGTGGAGTAATGCTTAATAAAGGAGAAGCGAGTGATAACGTTGAGAATTACAATCTAAATATAAGAATGATGAAAGCGGCGACCAAAGAAATTTCGAGTCACGAGAAAAAATTCGAAAATGATGGACACAGAAAGGATTTTCGTTTTCTCTTTCTCTTTTTTTTTTGTTCACTCTTTCTCTGAATCGTACCATTTCCTATTTGTTTCAGCAGTACCTGTTAGGTTACCTTGAGACAGAATTGTATATATTTTGTTGTCATAAATGGAAGATTACTATTATTCATTTGAGAGGCCACTCAGGATAGTGTTACCCTACCGGAAGGCTATGGCGGTGCCCCTCACAGAGGGCTTTGTAGCGTGGAATCTAATGAACCATGCCCTTGGTTCAACTTCGCCGGTGGCAGGATTCGAACCGCCATCCCAAGTAACGACGCCCTAACCCGCTCACCCAGCGAGCTTCCTGTCAATTTTCAAAGTATATTCCGTTATTTCAGAATGCCCGTTGGCCGAACGGGTTAGAGCGACGCTACTTGTGGCGGAGGTCGAGGTGGCGGCAGTTCGAAATCTGCCACTAGCGAGTTGGACCAAGGCCATGGTTCATTAATTTCCACGCTACAAAGTCCTCTGCACCGTCCTGGGTTCTTGATAGAGGCGAGTTTGGATTGTTGAAGGGAATCAACGTTATTTCAAGGTGGAACAAAGTAAATATATTTCATGTCTTCTACTTATGGTTAGTAATTTTATAAAACATATAAGGTTTCATTTAGAATCAATGATAGTAACCTTTATTTTGGCATCAGATTATCAATAAAGAGACAAGTTCTTAAATTTCTTGGCGTGTCGTCATACAACAATTCCTTAAAAAAAGAAAAATAATAATAATAATAATAATAAATATAAATAAACACGCAAAAGCGATGACGGAATATTACAATCCAGATCGGTCGGGTCAGTTTGTTACAGTGTGATCTGTCCAAGTGAGGTCTATGGTAGTTTCCTCCCGTCTGTCTCAATTTGTTTATTAATTAATTTATTTATTTACTTATCTATTCATTCATTATAAAATAAATGAATCTATTTATTCATTATAAAATAAATGAATCTATTTATTCATTATAAAATAAATGAATCTATTTATTCATTATAAAATTATTTGTTTACTTATTAATTAATCTTTTTATATTTATTTTATTTTATTCATTTGTTTATTTGTATATTTACTTCTTTATGTATTATTTGTTTTTTATTTCTAATCACTTATTTATTTATTTATTCATTTATTCACTCTATCTACTTCTTTATGTATTTATCTATTTATAAATTTATTTTTGTTTTTATTCACTTGTCTATTTATTTAACTCATTTTTTGTTTCCATTAAGGTCCAACTTGTTCATGTCATTAATAATTAATCATTGTCGAAAATAGTTATGAAAGGAACACAGACAATGGTATTCGGGTTTATCAAATTCGAGCATTAATAATTAAAGAAAAGATGCGTCAGAAAGATAAATGTTTAATGTGAATCGAAATTGACACGAATATCTAAAATAATCTTGATTAAAAATGTAGATCCCTCAACCAAAGTTTACTGAGCATCAAGAGATAGTGTTGATAATATGGTTCGGTATCATTAATCAGGGATGAAAATTTAACTAGGTTTACTACAAAGATACACTTTTGACAATTCTAAAAGAACTCGTAGAATAAAATCTGTTCAGCTCCTTCGACGAGGTGATTTTGTTCAAGGTTTCTAAGATCAGATGGTTTATTATAATTGAGAACTCGTAATTTTTTGTAGAGATGATAAACGTCTTCGTACAATTAACGTCTTCGTACATCAATTCCGTCCACAGTTTTTATTATGGCTAATGTTAAACAACAGCATTCAGATGAAGTCATCATTATTGTAAATCTGCCACCCACAAGTACCTTTCCTAATATAACTTCCAGGTATAATTCTCACCATCCCATTCCCATGAAGTGGGAAGTGGAAAACCCCCTGGTAGAGCAAGCCCTATCAGTTGAGGCAGTTTTCTCTCTCTCTTTCTCTCTCTCTCTCTCTCTCTCTCTCTCTCTCTCTCTCTCTCTCTCTCTCTTTTTTTTTTTTTGCCGAAGTCTGTGTCCCCTCCCCGCCTGACCAAGCCTGCATAACTATTATTTATGAAATGAAAGTACAATGAGTATTTTGATTTAATTTCATTGAAATAGTAGTATGACTAAGTAAATGCCGTGTGAAATTTTTCTTGTTTTTCATAGTCCATTGATGAAACACTAACTTGCATTGGAAAAACAAATCAGAATTAAACCCTAACTACGAAAAGACAAACCATAAAAACTTTTATGTATATATAACAGTACAACAAAACGCACAGGTAAATAATCATCAATTATATTGAATTGCACACATCTACTTTTTAAAGAAAATATAACATTCTTATCATATCTTTCCCAGAACGTAAAACAAACAACACACCTCAACTAATCAACGTCAGGCTTCACCTGCACCAATCAGACTTGGTAGGACTTGTTTATGAAAAGAAACACTGTCGGAAAAAAAAACCTTCTCCATCTTAGCTTGCTTCTTTGAAAAGGGTCCAAACTGGAGGGTGGAAGCGTAGCCCACTCTTGGCCCAGTTCTAAGAAGAGTAAAGTAATATCAAGAGGCAATATGGCCTCAAAGTAAGCTTCCAAGAAAAAAACAAAAAAGCAAAAAACAGGAGACGAGGAGGAGGAGATGGGGGATTATGCAACATAATATCCGTACACAAATATACCAACATCTTTCCTTTGCCGAGGTACTTGAATAGAATAACCTGGTGAGGGACAGAATTAAGTATATAAAGGGCGTCACCATTACGAAGAAACTAATTAACCCCCCCCCTTTTTCCTTCGACTAAGGAGGCCATCTTAGCTGAACGAAACAGGTCCATCTACGGGAGCAACCCCAAGGGGCCGGTACTTGGACTCCGGAATTTTCTTTTCTTTGATATGAGAAGAGCGGACAAGTGTTCACTGCCCTCCTGTGAGCCAGTAGCAAGGTAATACACCGACACTGATACAGCACAGACAACAATTCAAAGTTTCTTTTCAGATAGATCTACGAATCAGAACCGAGGACCGTTTCAAGCAACTGTTGGGCTCTGAGTGTCCAGTCAGTGAAATTCGAAGAATTAGTATCGTTACATAGCATAGTGTTAGGCATAACATTTTATATATATATATATATATATATATATATATATATATACAAATATATATATATATATATATATATATATATATATATATATATATATAAATTATTATTTTCCTGTTTGCTTATCATTTGTTATTATTTATTTTATTCATTTATCTATTTTTTCCCGCATCCCACCTAGTTATTGACCAAAAGGTCTCTGTCGGTATGCTCTTCCTTTGTAAGTATCATCATAGTAGCAAAGAATTGGCATATCCAAGTTTTAATGTGTTTCTAACATACTTTTCGTGGTTATCTTTTGAAGTATTTATTCAATTCTGAGAAGTTCCCTCACTACGAGAGGGTTGAAACTTATCATAATTAATTCATTAACATCAAAACCCGTAGCGTCGTTCATTAATTTTAAGGCTTTCGGCTTAGCAACGCATGGCGAGTTTTATTTAGAAGATAAAACCTGGGCTAAAGAGGATAAAACAGAAAATTATGATCAGAAAATTAAATCCTCTTATTTTAGGTACCCCAGTTCACTTCACATTATAAACAATTATGAAATTATATATAAATGAATTAACAAAAACAGTTAAGCAATAAATAAATATATGAAATAAAAATAATATAGATAAATAGAAAATACAAACGTAGACTATGTTTTAGGTGTCCTCTTAGAAAATTAAATCCTCTCATTTTAGGTACCCCATTTTACTTCATTACATTATAAATAATTATGAAATTATATATGAGTTAACAAAAATAGTTAAGCAATATATACATAAAATAAAATAATATAAACAAAATAGCCAGGGGAGAGAATCTCGAAGACATCGAAAACCATCATCTATATGAAGACAGAATCAGATGGAGGGACTACATATGGCAGAACGATTGACAAGTTTTAATGCTTAACAGGAGACTGGTAAGAAAGATAAGAATAAATAAATAGAAAGTACAAATGAAGGACACTAGACTATAATTAAGGTATTCTCTATACATCATAAACTCTGATCAAATACTCAGCTTCTTAGTGACATGATGTTGTATTTCCGAATCAATTTCCCTCAGTCTCCCAACTGCTAGATTAAAACCAAGAATCTGCTTTAGAAAGGATTAAATTATCTGAAGCTCGTGTCGATATTAGGAAATCTAATCAGCCTCTGCAGTCATTGAAGCCAAGGAAGGGCAACGTATGTAAGCAGTTTAGGTCGTATTGAAAGCAGATTGTTTCTTGCATCCAAGATGCATCTTCCTCTTGAAAGACGATCTAATTATCTTAACATTTCCAATGCTGACATTATGGTTATGTTTCTGTGTGTATGGGCTTTTGAAGATTATTTCTCAGCGAGATGTGAGTTTGCATATGCAGAAACGTGGACACGATAAAATTCGTTCTGACGATTTCGGTAAAGATTTCATCGACTAAGTCGTTCACGGCTTCGACAACAATGTTATGATTTCACAACATCTGAAGAGAATCGGGCCACCGTGGAGTGACCTTCAGTCTTTGAATCGGACACAAAATATCTGTCAGCCACTATTCTCTCATCACTTTATCAAATAAAGATATCTTATGAGTCATTTCAAAACTTGACTACGTATATTTACAGGCTCGTCGATCGAATCCTGTTTCTATGCCAACAAATCTTGTGATCACGAAAACTCTGATGGGACCAAGATTGCCTCCAGAAACGATCTAATAAGTATTGAATCAATTGTATCGCCAATCACAACTGTGAAAAGCCCGTGGATAGAGCAACGTTGCTAAGCAACGCTACGGTTTCTCAAATGTAAGCGTAATTATAATGCTAATAATTGATTATATTTTTAAGCAGATCATTCATCTTGTACAAAATATTTCGTTGTACGAAAATTCCAGATATTCAGCAAAATGCAAAGTGAAAGCAGGAAGGGGGCTTTCTCTATATATGTAGCTGACTGTACGGTCTATGGGTAAGAACGGTGATGCTTCTTACTGATTTGTCCCAAATCTGACCTCTCCTGTGAACATAACCGCCCAACGTTGCTCCAAATAAGGTGTGTGAAGAAAGTTCTCCTGTTGGTTAAAAATACTGATGACGTCATCGTTCATTCATCCTTCGCGGGATGATGGCGTTAGATAACAATTTCCCTTCAAAGAGAAAGAAGGAAGCTCGCTGGCTGAGCAGGTTAGAGCGTCTCAACTTGTGGCGAGGGTTGACGGGATAGCAGTTCGAACCCTGCCACCGGCGAATTGGACCAAGGGCATGGTTTATTAACTTCTACACTACAAAGTCCTCTGTGAAAGGCACCGTCTTAGCCTCCCGATAGGTGGGAGTTTGTGACGTTAAACTATCATCATCCAAGAGAAAGAAAATTACGTCACACAAATGACGCACAAAGAGTTTTCCAGTCTTCCAGAACCTGGAAGACGTCGGATCAAGACCCGGACACACAATATTGTTATCCGGAAGGTCTGTCATGAATCAAAAGATGTTCCCTTTTTGATATTTCTCTGTGGTATTTTATATTGTAGGTAAAGTAGACACTAGATACGTTTTCTGTCAAAAAAAGTACAAATGTGAGAAAATAGGCGCAAGCTTTCGTCAACAATAATTCAGTCGCGCTATTTAGTAACTAAAAAAATCTAATATAATAAAGTAGTATCCTCTGTCTGTCTGTCTGTTTGTTCACGAACTCCTCCTATGGTTTTGGAGATAGACCCCCCATAACCATATATATATTCTGATACCCTTTCACTCCAGGTACCTGGAAAACTACATTTCATTAAAAAAATTATTTTGGTTAGGGTTACGGGTTAAAGTTAGGAGGGGTATGGTTAGGTTAGGAATTATTAACGAACCCCTCCTAGATTTTTGCAGATAGACCCATATAACCACATATATTCGGAAACCTTACGACCAGAAGTGATTGGATAACTATCTTTCATTTGTATCTAATATAATGAAGCAGTAGCCTCTGTCTGTCTGTTTGTTTGCTCACGAACCCCCCCCCCAACCATATATATTTACCATAACCCAGACTACTTGGATACGTATATTTTATTTCCAAAGGGCGTCTCTCTCCTCAAATTGATTTTCTTTTCTTCTAACTTTCTTAATATTTCATTTTTGTTACATTTCCATCGAGTTATTGATACGTGTAGCTTTTTTCCAGAAATTAAAATGATCACGGTCCACTAAATTTCAAACCACACAATCCTCTGTAAAGGGACAACGTCCTAGTCTCCCATGTGTGTGTGTGTGTGTGTGTGTGTGTGTGTGTCTGTGTATGTGTGTGTCTGTGTGTGTGTGTGTGTGTCTGTGCATATCCATTATAT
>NC_134778.1:56727064-56737064 GCF_046742065.1 Oratosquilla oratoria | reverse complement strand
CATATAGCTAAAGTGGAAACATGCGGTAATCACTTTTGTGTACCTAAGCACGGGAACACTACAACCTCAATATACACATATATTATTTTTTTTTGCTGAAACCACACGAGGAAATTAAAAGATCGCAATACACGTTTTCGTCTATTTAAGATATTTTCAAAGTACATAGTTACACAATAAAGTACAGCTTAAGTACAATAGTGTAGAGAACAGGAACAAAAATAGAAATAATAAAATAAAAAATAATAATCACAAGAAAAAATAAATAATATGGGTCACCTCTGTCAATTGTCACCCATTTTATTATTTTTGTCATTATTAATTTTAATCTTATTGTTTCTATTTTTGTCCCATGTAAGACAACCCTTATGTATTTATGTTGAGTGACCTCTCCTGTTTACTACACAATTTGTTCTGTAACTATGATGTCGCTGTTACTAGCCAATTTCTCTCATAGTTACAATGGCGAAAAACGTGAAAAGGATTCGTTCCGATCCTTACCCACTGACAACTGGTGGGCTTGGGCCTTGCGTAAAATAGGAATTGGGGTCGCAGATTAGTGATCTTTCCTATCCTCGGGAATTAGTTCGATTCCAGGTTAGCTTTTACCGTCTCTGTTGGTGTAGTTTGTTAAGGCTCTTTGAAGGTGATCTTACGGGTGGCCGAAAGCAGTGGGTTCGAATCCTACATGCTACTGTCATAAAAATTATCGATATATATATATATATATATATGTATATATATTTATATATACACACATATATGTACATATATGTATATGTACATATATATATGTACATATATATATATACATATGTACATATATATACATACATATATATGTATGTACATATATATATATGTACATATATATATGTACATATATATGTACATATATATATAGATATATATAGATATATATATATATATACATATATATATACATATATATTATATACATATATATATATATATATATATATATATATATATATATGTATATATATACAGATTAACAACAACAATGCACTTTAATTCTAAGCCATCAACGGCCAGCATGCTAAAATTGAAATGTGGTATTGCCCACTTTTCAATTTCAGGATGCTGGCCGTTGATGGCTTAGTATTAAAGTCCATTGTGGTTGTTAAAATGTATCTCTAATCACTGGGACCCATTCAGTGTTGTACATATGTATATATATAATATATATATATATATATATATATATATATATACATATATATATATATAATACGGACCTGCCTAGTGTAGGCCTTATGGTCTCTTGCAGTCTCCTTTATTCTTATGTTCTTATATAGGTATATGTATGTACATATATATATATATATATATACATATATATATATATATATATATACATATGTGTGTGTGTGTGTGTGTGTGTGTGTGTGTGTGTGTGTGTGTGTGTGTGTGTGTGTGTGTGTGTGTGTGTGTGTGTGTGTAAGGAATCTCTATGGCCGAGCGGGTTAAGGCATCATTACCAGCAGCGATGGTCGAGGGGATGCCGGTTCGTACCCTGCCATCGGCTAAGTTGAATCAAGGGCATGGTTCCTTGCCCGATAAAGGGTTAAGTTTCAAGCCACACAGTCCTCTTTAAAGGGACAACGTCCTAGCCTTCCCGTGTGTGTGTGTGTGTGTGTGTGTGTGTGTGTGTGTGTGTGTGTGTGTGTGTGTGTGTGTGTGTGTGTGTGTGTGTCAGTGTGTGTGTGTGTGTTTATATATATTATATATATATATATATATATATATGTATGTATGTATGTATATACATCTATATATACATATCCATGCACACACATATATAAATTTCCATATACACTTTATATTACATTTCAAGTTACTCCTGTTTTCCCGTGATTGAAAATATAAGTACATCTATGATGTGAATACATTTGATTTCATAGAAGCGTCTCTCTCAATTGTGGTATATAGTTGTGCACGCAGCGACAATGATCTTCACGGGATTTTTCTTCGCTTTCGCCCTGGCTGTGATCTTCTGCATTCTCCTGGCTCTACCAACTCTGGTCTTCTTCACTCTGGCTTCTCTGACTGTGGATTTCGTCACTGTTCCTCTTGTGCCTCTCATCATCCTCTTCTTTTCTGTGATCGTAATGTGGAAAGTTCGAACCTTAGATAACAAGGAGCACGAGAATAACATTACCGATTCCTTGAGTTATGAAGATGGTTTTGAACTTTTGGAGTACGAAACAGAAACGATGTTCTCCAAAGGCCTTGAAGATGAAACTGATGATGTTTTGGTCAATACAGAGTTCTTGGAGGACGTAGATTTTGAATATTTTGAAGAAGTCTTCTGTGGCAACGACTATGAAAGGTCTCCTCTGCCAATCAACATTGATGAAGATCTAGATATGGTTCAAGAACTAATGAACCTCTATGATCGTTACTTCCTCCAGTCTCTCACACTCGAGACTCACGGAGACTCACAAGAGAGCTTACAAGACATCAGCGACGATGTTCTTGACGATGAACTCTTGTCCTCCATCGACGAAGAACTTTTCACAGACGAAATGTTCTTTGATTTTTTTGAGTTTGAATACGAGTATGTTTTCTCCGAGGCTCTTGAGGATCAGAGCGACGATATTTTGGTCCCAAATGACGATGTTTTGGTGACAAATGAGGATGTTTTGGCGCCAACGGAGAACAGTGAACAGTCCATTGTGGTCGATCAACTCCTCTCGGAAGCTCTGATGTCCCTCAGAGAGTGCACACACATAATGAGCAAAGTCAAGCCCAAAAAACGCACAAGAGGAAAACGGCGTTGAAGAAAAAATCAATATTCCTATATGGATCTTTTGCATTTTCCAAATCATGAAGGCCATCTTACCAAATATTACAAAAATTATGTCGACCACTGTCGATTAAACAGGCTCTATCCCTGAGATATATAAGAGGCACTGAATATTCTAACCTCCTCAATCGGAGGTTTCCCTCAGCTGAATAAAATCGTACCTATCTCAGTGGTAAAAAATAAAATAAAAACCTAAAATGCGAGCTCAGGTTATATAAGGAGTCAGATGTTTGTCCACTATGTTATTTCTAAAGGAGCCCTGCGGTCAGTACTTTTGTGTACCTAAGCATGGGAAACACTACAAGGTCAATATACACAACATATATATATATTTTTTTTTTGCTGAAACCACACGAGGAAATCAAAGATCTCGATACTGATCGTTTTCGTCTATTTAAGATATTTTCAAAGTACATAGTTACACAATAAAGTACAGCTTAAGTACAATAGTGTAGAGAACAGGAACAAAAATAGAAATAATAAAATAAAAAATAATAATCACAAGAAAAAATAAATAATATGGGTCACCTCTGTCAATTGTCACCCATTTTATTATTTTTGTCATTATTAATTTTAATCTTATTGTTTCTATTTTTGTCCCATGTAAGACAACCCTTATGTATTTATGTTGAGTGACCTCTCCTGTTTACTACACAATTTGTTCTGTAACTATGATGTCGCTGTTACTAGCCAATTTCTCTCATAGTTACAATGGCGAAAAACGTGAAAAGGATTCGTTCCGATCCTTACCCACTGACAACTGGTGGGCTTGGGCCTTGCGTAAAATAGGAATTGGGGTCGCAGATTAGTGATCTTTCCTATCCTCGGGAATTAGTTCGATTCCAGGTTAGCTTTTACCGTCTCTGTTGGTGTAGTTTGTTAAGGCTCTTTGAAGGTGATCTTACGGGTGGCCGAAAGCAGTGGGTTCGAATCCTACATGCTACTGTCATAAAAATTATCGATATATATATATATATATGTATATATATATATATATACATATGTATATATATACATGTACATATACATATATACATATACATATATATACACATATGTACATACACATATGTACATATATATATTATATATTTATATATATACATACATATATATACATACACACACATATATACATATAATATACATATATATACATATATATATATATATACATATATATATACATATATATATACATATATAATATACATATATATACATATATATATATATAAGATATACATATATACATATACATATATATATACATATATATAATACATATATATACATATACATACATATATATATGTACATTATATATATATATATACACATATATATACACATATATGTACATATATATATATACATACATATATATATATATATATACATATATATACATATATACATATATATACATACATATATATATATACATATATATACATATACATATATATAATATACATATACATATATATATATATACATATATATACATATATATATATATATATATATACATATATATATAATGTACATATACATATATATATACATATATATATACATATATATATATATATATGTATATATATTTATATATACACACATATATGTACATATATGTATATGTACATATATATATGTACATATATATATATACATATGTACATATATATACATACATATATATGTACATTATATATGAGCGAGTGATAGGAGGGGATGGGTAAACGAAGATGGGTTTCAGATTACGTTTATTGTCCTAACGTTTCGGTCTCTATGACATTCCTCAGAGGACTCGCTATAATACATCATGATCACAAATTTATATCTGCAGTGGTAGGAACTCGTTAAGCTTCGAGCGTCAGGTTTTTTGCAGTGTTAATTACCAAAAGTCTAGCTTCTTTGAAAAGGCATATAAACCCTTCTCTATCGTTGTTGTTTACTTGGATGTTTATATGTGCAGCTTCCACCGTCTTTCTCATTTTCTTTTGTGATCCCTTATGCAAAACCTCGACTTTGTTCCAATCAAGTAGGTTGTTACATTGTTCGAGGTGGCGAACAAGGTGATTGGATGCCCTGTGTGTGTTATCATTTGTCTGTTTGATTTTCATTTACTATTAGTCATATGTCAATTTATTATTAATTACAATTTACCTGTTTGTTTATTATTTAACTATACTTATGCATATTTTATGTATTCTATTTGTTATTTACATTTTTATAATTTTTATCTATTAATTCATTATTATGATTATTTCCGCATCCGACCTAGATATGGACCAAAAGGTCTCCTGTCGACATGCTCCGTCTTTGTAATCCTTTGTAATATATATATATATATATATATACATATATATATATATATATATATATATATATATATATATATATATATATATATTTACAACCACACTGCACTTTAATTCTAATCCATCAACGGCCAGCATGCTGAAATTGAAATGTGGTATTACCCATATTTCAATTTCAGCATGCTGACCGTTGATGGCTTAGTATTAAAGTGCATTGTGGTTGTTAAAATGTATCTCTAATCACTGGGACCCATTCAGTGTTGTACATATATATGTATATATATATATATATATATATATGTATATATATATATACACATATATAAATATATATGTGTGTGTGTGTGTGTGTGTGTGTGTGTGTGTGCGTGTGAGTGTGTGTAAGGAATCTCTATGGCCGAGCGGGTTTAAGGCATCATTACTAGCAGCGATGGTCGAGGGGATGCCGGTTCGTACCCTGCCACCGGCTAAGTTGAACCAAGGGCATGGTTCCCTGTCCGATAAAGGGTTAATTTTCAAGCCACACAATCCTCTTTAAAGGGACAACGTCCGAGCCGTCCCGTGTGTGTGTGTGTGTGTGTGTGTGTGTGGTGTGTGTGTGTGTGTGTGTGTGTGTGTGTGTGTGTGTGTGTGTGTGTGTCAGTGTGTGTCAGTGTGTGTGTGTGTGTCAGTGTGTGTGTGTGTGTGTGTGCATATTATATATACATATATATATATATATATACATATATATATATATATATATATATATATATATATATATCCATACACACACATATATATAAATTTACATATATATTACATTTCAAGTGGGTCTGCTTCCCCTTGACTGAAAATATAAGCACATCTATGATGTGAAAACCTTTGCTTTCGGAGAAGGATCTCTCTCATTGATGGTCTATAGTTGTGTTCACAGCGACCATGATCTTCACGGGTTTCTTCTTCGCTTTCTCCATGGCTGTGATCTTTTGCTCTCTCCTGGCTCTACCAACGCTGGTCTTCTTCACTCTCGCCTCTCTGACTGTGGATTTCGTCACTGTTCTTCTTGTGCCTCTCATCATCTTCTCTGTGATCAGAACATGGAAAGCTCGACCCTTCGATAACAACCAGGAGCACGAGAATAACATTACCGACTCCTCGAGTTCTGAAGATGGTCTCGAACTTCTTGAGTACGAAACAGAAACGATGTTCTCCAAAGGCCTTGAAGATGAAAATGATGATGTTTTGGTTAATACAGAGTTCTTGGAGGACGTTGATTTTGATTATTTCGAAGAAGTCTTCTGTGGCAATGACTATGAAAGGTCTCATCTGCCAACAAACAATGATAAAGATATTGTTCAGGAACTAATGGACCTTTATGATCGTTACTTCCTCCAGTCTCTTACACTCGAGACTCATGGAGACTCACAAGAAGGCCTACAGGACATCAGCGACGAAGTTCTCGACGATGAACTCTTGTCCTCCATCGACGAAGAAATTTTCATAGACGAAATGTTCTTCAGCTTTTTCGAGTTTGAATTCGAGTACGTTTTCTCCGAGGCTCTTGAGGATCAGACTGACGATGTTTTGGTCTCAAATGACGATGTTTTGGCGTCAAATGACGATGTTTTGGCGTCAAATGAGGATGTTTTGGCGCCAACGGAGAACAGTCAACAGTCCATTGTGGTCGATCAACTCCTCTCGGAAGCTTTGATGTCGCTCAGAGAGTGCACACACATAATGAGCAAAGTCAGGCCCAAAAAACGAGGAAAACGAGGAAAACGGCGTTGAAAAAAACAATTCAATATTCCTATATGAATCTTTTACAGTTTCCAAAAGATGAAGGCCATCTAACCAAATATCAAAAAATCATGTCAAGCACTGTCGATTAAACAGGCTCTACCCCTGAGAGATATAAGGGGCACTAAATATTCTAACCTCCTTAATCGGAGGTTTCCCTCAGCTGAATAAAATCGTACCTATCTCAGGGGTATTGGCTGCTTGTTATTGTGGCAAAGTAGCATGCAGTCGATACTTTAGGGTCTATATGGGGCGCCCCTACGGACCAGAGCCACACATCATTTTGTCTATGATAGAAGAAATTCTGTTCATAGAGAAATGATGACACTTTTATACTACGACTGTCCCTCCGTTATGCTGTCCCCCAACCCCTTGTTGCTGTCCTGTACCATTTCTCTGAGTATTCTCTTTCTGATTGGGGGAATTCCCTGTGGTGGGGGAAAAGAATACTGCCACCAAGTTTTCCCACTTGGATCGTAAGAGGCGAGAAGAAAGGGACGGGGAGAGGGACTAGGCATCCTTCTCCCTGTAGCCCCATGGGGCACACATCCTAAAGACAAAAGTGAAGGCATAAGGGGTGCTGGCGGGCCTCGGGCCAGCACCCTAAGGTTTGGGTCTTTTAATGTGCGTGGATGTGGTACAGATGAGAGTAAAAGGGAAGAGATAGGTAGTATGTTTGTGAGAAGAAAGTTGGATGTGTTGGCTTTGAGTGAAACTAAGTTGAAAGGGAAGGGTGAGTGTATGTTTGGGAGTGTAAGTGGGAGGTTATCAGGAGTGAAGAGAGGGCGAGGGAGGGAAGGGGTGGCTATTCTAGTAAGTGAGGAGATAGGTAAAGGGGTAGTGGAGTGGAAGGAGGTTTCCTCAAGGATAATGTGGATGAAGGTGAAACTGGGAAAGGAGATGTGGGTCTTTGTAAGTGCATATGGGCCAGGCAGTGAGAAGAGCATGGAAGAAAGGGAGGCCTTTTGGATATATTTAAATGAGTGCATAGAGGGTTTAGGAAGAAATGTCAATGTAATAGTACTGGGAGACCTTAATGCTAGAGTGGGAAATGGTCCAATCGATGGAGTGGTTGGGAAGTGTGGAGTTCCAGGAAAGAATCGTAGTGGAGAGTTGATGGTGGAAATGTGTCTAGAAAGAGAGTTGATGATAGCAAATACAGTGTTTCGGAAGAAAGTCAAGCATAAGTACACATGGGAGAGGGTGGTGGAGGGAAGGGTGGTAGATAGAGCGCTAATGGATTATGTAGTGGTAAATAGGATTATGATAGGAAGAGTTAAGGATGTACATGTGCTAAGGGGAGAGGGTGGGGGAATATCAGATCATTTTTTGGTGGAAGGTAAGTTGAGAGTGGAGGATAGATGGAGAAGGAGGAAAGGGACAAAAGGTAGGGAGGTTCTTAGAGTGAACTCCTTGAATGAAAAGGAAAAGGAGAAGGAGTACGAAAAGAAGCTGAAGGAGGAGTGGGAGGGAGTAAAGGATAGAGCAGAGATGGGTGTGGAGGAGGAATGGGGATGGTTCAAGGAGGGAGTCTTAAAGTGTGCAAGGATGGTGTGTGGAACAAGAAGGACAGGGGGAAATAGAAGAAAGGGTAGTGAATGGTGGGATGAGGAAACAAAGAAGGTTGTAGAAGAGAAGAAGCGAGCATTCACAGATTGGTTACAAAAGAGGACAGGGGAGTCATATGAGACGTACAAAGAAAAGAAAAGAGAAGTAAAGCAAAAGGTAAAGGAGGCAAAGAGGAGAGCAGATGTGAAATGGGGTAGGAGTATGACAGAAAACTTTGAAAGTAATAAAAAGATGTTTTGGAAAGAAATTAAGAGAGGAAGAGGAGGCGAATCAAGTAGGGAAGAAAAGGTAAAAGGTACAGATGGAGAGTTGATAATGGAAGAGATGGCAGTGAGGGGAAGATGGGCAGAATATTTTAGGGAGTTGCTGAATGTGAAGGAGGATAGGGAAGGAAAGATAGCTGCAGTGGGAAATACGAAGAAAATGAGAGTGATGAGTGAGGAGAATGGAGGAGAAATAAGGAAGGATGAGGTGAAGGCAGTTGTAAAGATGATGAAAGCAGGTAAGGCACCTGGTCGGGATGGATGTCATGCAGAATGTCTGAAAAAGGGAGGTTCAGTGATGGTGGACTGGTTGGCAAGATTATTTAATGTTTGCTGGAGAGAGGGTAGAGTACCGGAGGACTGGAGTAGTGCCTGTATAGTTCCTCTTTACAAGGGAAAAGGGGACAAGTGTGAATGTAGTAATTTCAGAGGGATTAGCCTGTTGAGTGTAGTAGGGAAGGCTTATGGGAGAATCTTAATTGAGAGGATTAGGAGAGGAACAGAAGGAGTAATTGGTGAGGAACAGTGTGGATTTAGGACGGGTAGAGGTTGTGTAGATCAGATCTTTGTGGTAAGACGGATATGTGAGAAAGCTATAGGAAAGGGGAAGGATGTTTTTTGGGCTTCTATGGATCTGGAAAAGGCTTATGATAGGGTAGACAGAAAGGCACTGTGGGAGGTTATGCAGATTTATGGGATAGGAGAAAAGCTTTTGGGAGCTGTCAAGAGTTTTTATGTGAGTAGTAGAGCATGTGTTAGGATTGGGAATGGAGAGAGTGAGTGGTTTGAAGTAAAGGTGGGACTTCGTCAAGGATGCGTTATGTCGCCCTGGCTGTTCAACTTATACATGGATGGGGTGGTGCGAGAGGTGAATGCTAGGGTAGTGAGTCAGGGATTGGAGATGGTTAAAGAAAATGGAGAAAAGTGGGAGGTGAGCCAGCTGTTGTTTGCGGACGACACTGCGCTTGTGGCAGGGTCAGAGGGGGGATTGAGGAAGCTGGTGGCAGAGTTTGGGAGAGTATGTGATAGAAGAAAGCTAAAGATAAATGTGGGTAAAAGTAAGGTGATGAGATGTACAAGGGGTGAAAGTGGCAGTAGACTGGAAGTGAACATTAAGGGAGAGCGACTGGAGGAATTGGATAGTTTTAGATACTTGGGTGCAAATGTAGCAGGAAAAGGTGGAGTGAAGGTGGAGGTAGAATGTAGATTGAGAGAAGCGAGTAAATGCCTTG
>NC_134778.1:56714564-56717064 GCF_046742065.1 Oratosquilla oratoria | reverse complement strand
CACCTCGAACAATGTAACAACGTACCTCATTGCAACAAAGTCGAGGTTTTGCATAAGAGATTACAAAAGAAAATGAGAAAGACGGTGGAAACTGAACATATAAACATCCAAGTAAACAACAACGATAGAGAAGAGTTTATATGCCTTTCCAAAGCAGTTAGTCTTTCCGTAATTAACGCTCTAATAAAAACCTGACGCTCGAAGCATGACGAGTTCCTTTCACTGCAAATATAAATTTTGTGATCACGATGTATTATAGCGAGTCTTCTGAAAAATGTCATACAGAACGAAGCGTTAGGACAATAAACGTATTCTGAAACCCATCTTCGTTTACCCTTCATTCTATCACTCTCTCATTTGTCTCGAACAATTTTCTAAAGTATTTATATATCATATATGTGTATGTGTATATATATATATATATATATATATATATATATATTATATATATGTACATATATGTACATATATATATACGTACACATATATATATGTATATATATATGTACATATATATATGTATATGTACATATATATATGTATATATATATGTACATATATATATATATATATATATATATATATATATATATATATATATGTACATATATATGTACCCTTACCCAACTATCACTCTCTCACTTATCTCGAACAATTTTTAAAGTACATATATATTATATATGTGTATATATATATACATTATATATATATAAATATATATATACATAAATATATATATATATGTACATATATATATATATATATATGTACATACACACACACATTATATATATATATATATATATATATATATATATACATATATATATATATATATGGAAATAAACTCTTCTACTCGGATTCGAACCCCCGCCAGAGCGGCTTGCTTCTTACAAAGCAAGGACAGTACTCATTACTCCACCGTGACCCTTCAAAACAGAACGAATTTGTTCACGGACTAATCATTCTGCCGAGGGCACTCGGGTGGGACGTGGTATGTACTGTATTTCATCAAATCCTTTATGCAGGCTAGTCCGACCCTTTATGCAGGCTAGTCCGACAAGTGTTAGTGTCAAATTTGACATTTGGAAATATATATATATATATATATATATATATATACATTGTATATATATATATATATATATATATATACTAACTGTGTCGGCAATTATTAAGCGTCCGTAGTTAGAGTCTGTGTGAATTATTTCGGTGTCCCTGATGAGGTCTTCAGAGTGCGGCTTCTTGTCATGTATATATATATATATATATATATATATATATATATAAATATATATAAATATACATATATATATATAAATATACATATATATATATGTGGGTAAAAGTAAGGTGATGAGATGTACAAGGGGTGAAAGTGGTAGTAGACTGGAAGTGAGCATTAAGGGAGAGCGACTGGAGGAAATGGATAGTTTTAGGTACTTGGGTGCAAATATGGCAGGGAAAGGTGGAGTGAAAGTGGAGGTAGAATGTAGATTGAGAGAAGCGAGTAAATGCCTTGGTGGATTAAAGAGTGTAATGAGGAATAGACATTTGGGAATGGATGCTAAGAGGAGACTGTATGAAGGAGTGATTGTACCAACAGCACTGTATAGGGCAGAAACATGGAACATAAGAGAAGAAGAGAGAAGGAGTTTGAATGTGTTTGAGATGAGGTGTCTGAGAAGTATGATGGGGGTTACTAGGCTGGATAGAGTGAGAAATGAGGAGGTGAGGAGGAGAACAGGGGTGGAAAAGGAGCTGGGAGATAGGGTTGATGAAAGAATATTAGGATGGTTTGGACACATGGAAAGAATGAGTGAAGAAAGACTAGTAAAAGAGGTGTGGAAGGCAGATGTGGAGGGAGTGAACATGAGGGGACGTCCTAGGATGAGGTGGATGGATGGGGTGAAGGGGGCTTTGGGGAAGAGGGGAATGTCTGTTGAGGAAGGACGGGAGAGGACAGAAGACAGGGGTGAATGGAGAATGGTTGTATATGGATGATGTTGTGATTGCATGAGTTGGAATGGGCGGGTGGATGGGGGGTGAGGTAGTATGTGTGAGCAAAATTTGACGCAGCCCGAAGGGATTTCTCCCCGTCCTCTCATTTTATGCAATGGGGGGGACGGAGAGGGGGGGTCGCCGATTTAATGAAGCGGCCTTGCTGTGGATGTGCTGTGTCTTGCGACACTGCTTCTGACCCAGGGCAGTGGACAGGGTGCAGGGATGACCCGTCATTCAGGAGGTGCTAAGATAAGAGGTAGGGTGGAGGGGTGTGGAGTGTATTCAGGAATGGAATGGGTGGGAATGATTTTATGCCTTTTTCTTTTTGGCTACCCCCCTTGTAAGGGGGAAAAAGCCTTGGTATATGTATGTATGTATATATATACATGACAAGAAGCCGCTCTTGGAAGACCTCATCAGGGACACCGAAATAATTCACACAGACTCTAACTACGGACGTTTAATAATTGCCAAGTCGGTTAGTATTACTTTGCAG
>NC_134778.1:56707064-56712064 GCF_046742065.1 Oratosquilla oratoria | reverse complement strand
AGTACATAGTTACAAAAAACTACAGCTTAAATACAATAGTGTAGGGAACAGGAACAAAAATAGAAATAATAAAATAGAAAATAATAATGACAAGAAAAATTAAACAATATGGGTCACCTCTGCCAATTGTCACCCATTTTATTTATTTTTTCTGGTCATTATTAATTCTAATCTTATTATTTCTATTTTTTCATGTAAGACAATCCTTATGTATTTATGTTGAGTGACCACTCCTGTTCTCTACACAATTGTATTTAAGTTGTACTTTGTTGTGTAACTATGATGTCGTTGTTACTAGCGAATTTCTCTCATAGTTACAATGGCGAAAAGCGTGAAAGAGATTCGTTCCGATCCTTACCCATTGACAACTGGTGGGCTTGGGCCTTGTGTAAAACAGGAATTGGGGTCACAGATTGGTGATCTTTCCTATCCTCGGGAATCTGTTCGATTCCAGGTTTCAAGGCTTTTACAGTCTCTGTTGGTGTAGTGGGTTAAGGCTCTGTGAAGGTGATCTTACGGGTGGCCGAAAGCAGTGGGTTCGAATCATGCATGCGACTGTCATAGAAATTATCGGATTGATGTCGCTGTTACTAGCGAATGTCTCTCATAGTTACAATGGCGAAAATCCTTTAAATTTTTTCCCTATTTTATTCGTTTAAAGACCACACTGATAGTCACAACCTCAGTGTGATTCATCGCATTCCCTGTAGCGGCTGTCCCTTAGCATACATCGGTGAGTCAGGTCGAGGGATTGAAAAGAGATTGAGCGAACACAAAAATGACATAGGGGCACACAGGACATCCAAATCACTTGTTCGCCACCTCGAACAATGTAAGAATCTACCTGATTGCAACATAGTCGAGATTTTGTATAAAGAATTACAAAAGAAAATGAGAAAGACGGTGGAAGCTGCACATATAAACATCCAAGTAAACAACAACGATAGAGAAGAGTTTATATTGTTTTCCATAGCAGTTAGTCTTTTAGTAATTATCGCTCTGGAAAAAACCTGACGCTCGAAGCTTGTCGAGTTCCTTTCACTGCAGATATAAATTTTGTGATCATGATGTATTATAGCGAGTCCTCTGAAGAATGTCATAGAGACCGAAGCGTTACGACAATGAACGTATTCTGAAACCCATCTTCGTTTACCCTTCATCCTATCACTCTCTCATTTGTCTCGAACAATTTCTAAAGTACATGTATATTATATATGTATATATAAATATATATATATATTTGTACATATATATATATGTACATATATATATATATATATATACATATACATATGTACATATATATATAAACATATATATATACATATATATATGTACATATATATATATGTATATATATATATACATATATATACATATATATGTACATATATATATGTGTATATATATGTACATATATGTATATATATATATATATATATGTACAAATATATATATATGTACATATACATTTATTATAATATATATATAGACACATATATATACAATATATATACATATACATTTTATATATATATATATACACACATATATATACAATGTATATACATATACATTATATATATATATATATACATGTATACATATGCATATACAATATATATACATGTATACATATGCATATACAATATATATATATACATATACATATATACATATACATATATATACAATATATATACATATATACATATATATATACATATATACATATACACATATACATATACACATATACATATATATATATACATCTATATATATATATATATATATATATATATATAATATATATATATATATATATATATATATATATACTAAACGTCTCGGCAATTATTAAGCGTCCGTAGTGTCTGTGTGAATTATTTCGGTGTCGCTGATGAGGTCTTCCAAGTGCGGCTTCTTGTCATATATGTACATACATATATATATATATATATATATATATATATATATATATATATATATATGTATGTATAAAGGCAAAAGGTGCAGATGGAAAGATGATAATGGAAGAGAAGGCAGTAAGGGGAAGATGGGCAGAATATTTTAGGGAATTGCTAAATGTGAAGGAGGATGGAAAGGAAAGATAGCTGCAGTGGGAAATTCGAAGAATATGAGATTTATGAGTGAGGAAAATGGAGGAGAAATAAGGAAGGATGAGGTGAAGGCAGTTGTTAAGATGATGAAAGCAGGTAAGGCACCTGGTCTGGATGGATGCCATGCGGAATGTCTGAAAAACGGAGGTACCGTGATGGTGGACTGGTTGGTGAGGTTATTTAATGTTTGCTGGAGAGAGGGTAGAGTACCGAAGGACTGGAGGAGTGCCTGTATAGTTCCTCTTTACAAGGGAAAAGGGGACAAGTGTGAATGTAGTAGTTTCAGAGGGATTAGCTTGTTAAGTGTAGTTGGGAAGGCTTATGAGAGGATCTTGATTGAGAGGATTAGGAGAGGAACAGAAGGAGTAATTGGTGAGGAACAGTGTGGATTTAGGACGGGTTGTGTAGATCAGATCTTTGTGGTAAGACAGATATGTGAGAAAGCTATAGGAAAGGGGAAGGATGTTTTTTGGGCTTTTATGGATCTGGAAAAGGCTTATGATAGGGTAGACAGAAAGGCACTGTGGGAGGTTATGCAGATATACGGGATAGGAGGAAAGCTTTTGGGAGCTGTCAAGAGTTTTTATGAGAGTAGTAGAGCTTGTGTCAGGATTGGAAATGGAGAGAGTGAGTGGTTCGAGGTAAAGGTGGGACTGCGTCAAGGATGCGTTATGTCGCCCTGGCTGTTCAACTTATACATGGATGGGGTAGTGCGAGAGGTGAATGCAAGGGTAGTTGGAAAGGGATTGGAGATGGTTAAAGAAAATGGAGAAAAGTGGGAGGTGAGCCAGCTGTTGTTTGCGGACAACACTGCGCTTGTGGCAGGATTGGAGGAGGAATTGAGGAAGTTGGTGGCAGAGTTTGGGAGAGCATGTGATACAAGAAAGCTGAAGATAAATGTGGGTAAAAGTAAGGTGATGAGATGTACAAGGGGTGAAAGTGGCAGTAAACTGGAAGTGAACATTATGGGAGAGTGACTGGAGGAAGTGGATAGTTTTAGATACTTGGGTGCAAATGTGGCAGGAAAAGGTGGAGTGAAGGTGGAGGTAGAATGTAGATTGAGAGAAGCGAGTAAATGCCTTGGTGGATTAAAGAGTGTAATGAGGAATAGATATTTGGGAATGGATGCGAAAAGGAGACTGTATGAAGGAGTGATTGTGCCAACAGCACTGTATGGGGCAGAAACTTGGAACATAAGAGAAGAAGAGAGAAGGAGTTTGAATGTGTTTGAGATGAGGTGTCTGAGAAGTATGGTGGGGGTTACTAGGCTAGATAGAGTGAGAAATGAGGAGGTGAGGAGGAGAACAGGGGTGGAAAAGGAGCTGGGAGATAGGGTTGATGAAAGAATATTAGGATGGTTTGGACACATGGAAAGAATGAGTGAAGAAAGACTAGTAAAAGAGGTATGGAAGGCAGATGAGGAGGGAGTGAACATGAGGGGACGTCCTAGGATGAGGTGGATGGATGGGGTGAAGGGGGCTTTGGGGAAGAGGGGAATGTCTGTTGAGGAAGGAGAGGAGAGGATGGAAGACAGGGGTGAATGGAGAATGGTTGTATATGGATGATGTTGTGATTGCACGAGGAGGAATGGGCGGGGGGGTGGGGGGTGAGGTAGTGTGTGTGAGCAAAATTTGACGCAGCCCGAAGGGATTTCTCCCCGTCCTTTCCATTTATGCAAGGGGGGACGGAGAGGGGGGGTCGCCGATTTAATGAAGCGGCCTTACTGTGGATGTTCTGTGTCTCGCGACACAGCTTCTGATCCAGGCCAGTGGGCGAGATGCAGGGATGGCCCGTCATCTAAGAGGTGCTCAGATGAGAGGGAGGATGGGAGGGGTGTGGAGTGTATTTAGGGATGAAATGGGTGGGAGTGATTTTATGCCTTTTCCTTTTTGGTTACCTCCCTTGTAAGGGGGAAAAAGTCTTGGTATATGTATGTACATATTTATACATATAAATATATATATATATATATATATACATATAAATATATATATGTATATAAATGTATATATATATGTATATATTTATATGTATATATATACATACATATACCAAGGCTTTTTCCCCCTTCCAAGGGGGGTAGCCAAAAAGGGAAAGGCATAAAAACACTCCCACCCATTTCATCCCTACATACACTCCACACCCCTCCCACCCTTCCTCTCATCTGAGCACCTCCTGGATGACGGGTCATCCCTGCACCCCGCCCACCGCCCTGGGTCAGAAGCAGTGTCGCAAGACACAGCACATCCACAGCAAGGCCGCTTCATTTAATCGGCGACCCCCCCTCTCCGTCCCCCTTTGCATATAAGGAGAGGACGGGGAGAAATCCCTTCGGGCTGCGTCAAAATTTACTCACACATACTACCCCACCCCCACCCCCCGCCCATTCCTCCTCATGCAGTCACAACATCATCCATATACAACCATTCTCCATTCACCTCTGTCTTCCGTCCTCTCCCTTCCTTCCTCAACAGACATTCCCCTCTTCCCCGAAACCCCCTTCACCCCATCCATCCACCTCATCTAGGACGTCCCCTCATGTTCACTCCCTCCACATCTGCCTTCCATACCTCTTTTACTAGTCTTTCTTCACTCATTCTTTCCATGTGTCCAAACCATCCTAATATTCTTTCATCAACCCTCTCTCCCAAATCCTTATTCACCCCTGTTCTCCTCCTCACCTCCTCATTTCTCACTCTATCTAGCCTAGTAACCCCCACCATACTTCTCAGACACCTCATCTCAAACACATTCAAACTCCTTCTCTCTTCTTCTCTTATGTTCCACGTTTCTGCCCCATACAGTGCTGTTGGCACAATCACTCCTTCATACAGTCTCCTCTTCGCATCCATTCCCAAATGTCTATTTCTCATTACA
>NC_134778.1:56682064-56687064 GCF_046742065.1 Oratosquilla oratoria | reverse complement strand
TATATATATATATATATATATGTCGGTGACCATTTAAGAAAAAGAAACACAGAAATCCCAAGCGCTTTCGTGTAATTCACATCCTCAGGGGAGAATACAGAATACGGTATTCTGTATTCTCCCCTGAGGATGTGAATTACACGAAAGCGCTTGGGATTTCTGTATTTCTTTTTCTCAAGTGGTTACCAGCATAATTCTGATCACATGTTCAAGTGATTTATTTGCAAAAAATATATATATATATATACATATACATATATATATACGTATATATTATATATATATATATACATACATACATATACATATACATACATGCACATACATATATATACATGCTCACACATATATATACATGCACACACATATATATACATGCACACATATATATACATGCATATACATATATATATATACATACATATACATATATTAAATATATATATATATATACACAAATATATAAATTTACATATACAATTTATATTACATTTCAAGTGGCTCATGACTGAAAATACAAGCACATCTATGATATGAAAACCTTTGCTTTCAGAGAAGAGTCTCTCTCATTGATGGTATATAGTTGTGTTCACAGCGACCATGATCTTCACGGGATTCTTCCTCGCTTCCTCAATGGCTGTGATCCTTTGCTCTCTCCTGACTCTACCAACGCTGGTCTTCTTCACTCTCGCCTCTCTGACTGTGGATTTCGTCACTGTTCTTGTGCCTCTCATCTTCTTCTTTGTGATCAGAACATGGAAAGTTCGACCCTTCGATAACAACCAGGAGCACGAGAATACAATTACCGACTCCTCGAGTTCTGAAGATGGTCTTGAACTTCTAGAGTATGAAACAGAAACGATGTTCTCCAACGGACTTGAAGATGAAAATGATGATGTTTTGGTTAATACAGAGTTCTTGGAGGACGTCGATTTTGAATATTTCGAAGAAGTCTTCTGTGGCAATGACTATGAATGGTCTCATCTGTCAACCAACAATGATAAAGATGTAGATATGGTTCAAGAACTACTGGACTTCTATGATCGTTATTTCTTCCAGTCTCTCACACTCGAGATTCATGGAGACTCGCAAGAGGTCTTACAGGACATCAGCGACGATGTTCTTGACGTTGAACTCTTGTCCTCCATCGACGAAGAACTTTTCATCGACGAAATGTTCTTCGTCTTTTTCGAGTTTGAATCTGACTACGTTTTCTCCGAGGCTCTTGAGGATCAGAGCGACGATATTTTGGTCCCAAATGACGATGTTTTGGTGACAAATGAGGATGTTTTGGTACCAACGGAGAACAGTGAACAGTCCATTGTGGTCGATCAACTCCTCTCGGAAGCTCTGATGTCGCTCAGAGAGTGCACACACATAATGAGCAAAGTCAGGCCCAAAAAACGAGGAAAACGAGGAAAACGGCGTTGAAAAAACAATTCAATATTCTTATATGAATCTTTTATAGTTTCCAAATTATGAAGGCCATCTAACCAAATATTAAAAAATTATGTCGACCACTGTCGATTAAACAGGCTCTATCCCTGAGAGATATAAGAGGCACTAAATATTCTAACCTCCTCAATCGGAGGTTTCCCTCAGCTGAATAAAATCGTACGTATCTCAGCGGAAAAAAATAAAATAAAAACCTAAAATGCAAGCTCGGGTTATATAAGGAGTCAGATGTTTGTCCACTATGTTATTTCTGAAGAAGCCCTGCTGGGCGAAACGTTTAATACATTGGATCCCATACTCTGCGTTTGGCCTCTCTCTTACAGTGCTGTTGCAGTCGTTGCTGCTTCGATCTAAAGACTACTAGCTAAAGTGGAAACATGCGGTCAGTACTTTTGTGTACCTAAGTACGGAACACTACAACGTCAATATACACAACAATTTGTAGAACTTAGATGTAGCAATTTCAACTGCTCATTCTTTCTCCAGTATGCTTATCAATCTAATGTCTTTGAAAAAGTTTATTGTGTCAAGGACTGAAAATAAGAGAAACATTTATGAAACAAATTTACAAGAAAAGATGGAAAACTATTTTACTTTGGGTTGGATTCCAAGAATATAATCTTTGTTATTGGAGAAAGACCTCAACACTTCTGAAGCTGAAGCTGAAGTTACACAGAAGTAAATTATTTAAGGACAAACCTCAATTACCTGAAGGCAAAACGCTGCAGCAACAGGAAGAACCACTTGGCAGAGAAAAGTCAATTGTCTATTTAGGGACAATCCTCAATTACCTGAAGACAAAACGCAACAGCAACAGGAAGAACCACTTGGCACAAGTACAGCTGTTGAGAAAAGTCAAGCCCATAGGTTTGCATACCGAGAAAGGCAGAAGCTTCCCCTCCTCATTTCTACTCCCATAATGCTCGACATTTACGACGAACCGGAAGTTAAAACCCAGCCAGAAGAGGGTGGAGGTAGGGCGAGACGGGGTGGGGATGGAGGTGGGGGTAATCTGGTGGGGGAAAGGAAGTGAAGGAGATAAGAAGAGGGAGTAAGAAAAGGAAGGAGAAAGACCCCAAAAGAGGGCGAGACGAGGGGAATGAAGAGGAAAAGGAGCAAACTAAAGAGGAATAAAGAGAGAAGCGACACAAATAGGCAAGGTGATGAGATGAGAACAGAGTCAAAATAGGACAGCCTCCGAGGCATGACCAAACGCAACAGACGAAGGACACATTCCGTCGTTTGCTGCATCACAGAAGGTCATTCCTTTCCTTGACACAGTTGGGAGGCTAAACCTGATCAGTAGCTGGGTTAAAAACTTAACTGAATTAACCCATTTATCGTCTCCTTTGCCTCCCAAGTTCAGTTAATTACAACTCGATTTCAATCACACAAGTGGCTTCATCTACAACGAAACAATTGAATTAGAAGACGTTGCATTCTATCTCCGCTAAACAATACTTCTTTTCTAAGGGACAATTTTGAGTCAAAGAGGAGTCACAGAGTTACATAGAAGAGGTGGAGGGTATCAGAAACAAGGGATAATAGAAGTTAAAAGTGATCAGGATTATTTTACAAATGAAAATTAGTTTTCAGCAATAAAATGATTACGCATGATTCGAACCAATAGACCCCTGAATATCGATTGCATAAAACATAGGCATTCAACAATTCATACTGGGAATTAAGAGGCAAAAGGAGTAGGGATCTTATTAAACTCCCTTGAATATCGATTGCATAAAACATAGGCATTCAACAATTCATACTGGGAATTAAGAGGCAAAAGGAGTAGGGGTCTCATTAAACTCCCTTGAATATCGATTGCATAAAACATATGCATTCAACAATTCATACGGGGAATTAAGAGGCAAAAGGAGTAGGGGTCTTATTAAACTCCCTTGAATATCGATTGCATAAAACATATGCATTCAACAATTCATACTGGGAATCAAGAGGCACAGGAAAAGTAAAATCGTCCTAGAGACCTAGAGGATTGCTGTGGCGGATCCACGGAGGTAGAGAAGAAAGAATTTAGCTATGCACTGACGAGACGTTCGCCCTCGTTCGTCTGATTCGTTCATTGGGGCAGGAGGAAGAAAAGAAGACAAGAGGAACTAAGGAATGGAATGAAGTAAAGGTAAAGGAGTTTTGGAGACGTAAAGCAGATGAGAAAGAAAAGTAAAAAGGGTGCACATGAGGAATTGTCACCCCCAGAACGCCCATGTGAAGAATCGTCACCCCATGAGATCCCACCTGAAGAAGTGTCACCCCAGTAAGGCCGAATATCAACAGTGGGATAAAGATTAGGTTAGGTTAGGCTAGATTAGGTTAGGCTAGATCACGTTATGTTAGGTTAGGTTAGGTTAGGTTAGGTCAGGCTAGATTATGTTACGTTACGTTACGTTACGTTAGGTTAGGTTAGGCTAGATTACATTACGTTACGTTAGGTTAGGTTAGGTTACGTTAAGTTAGGTTTGTTAGATTAGGTTACGTTAGGTTAGGTTAGGTTGAATGACGGTTATGATTGTTGTCATCAACTTATACAAACGAAGAATCGTAAACCCAGGATGGCCCACATAAAGAATTGTCACCCTAGGATAGCCCACATGAAGAACTGTCACCCTGTCGAAATCTGGGGTGACAATTCTTCATATGTTCCGTAAAGAGGAAGTGAGATAAAAGTAGGAAAGGACGTGGAGAGGAGAGGTGGATCCCAGAACAGAAATGTGTGGAGTGGAAATGACAGACAGGAGGGTAGATGGACGGCAATAGGTGGAGAAGCGTCGGAGATGAAATCAATAGGAAGAAGACTAGTAACGAGAAAATAAAATTATAACAAAAGGGAGATGAAATATATGGAGTGAGTGAAGAGAGCAAGGGAAAAAGACAAATAAAATAGGTTGTATAGGTAAAACAAAGCTTGTGAGAAAAGGAAAAGACTTATAAAACAACAGGGAAAGAGAAATGAAATCAATAGGAAGAAGACTAGTAACAATAAAATATAATTACAACAATAGGAAGATAAAATATATATGGCGAGCGAAGACATCAAGTGAAAAAGAGGCAAAAGAAATGAATAGAATAGGTCAAACAAAGTTTGTGAGAAAAAAGAAATAAAAAACAATAGGGAAGGAGAAATGAAATCAATAGGAAGAAGACTAGTAACAAGAAAATATAATCATAACAATAGGAAGATGAAATATATATATGGCGAGCGAAGACAGCGAAGTGAAAAAGAGACAAAAGAAATGAATAGAATAGGTCAAAGTTTGTGAGAAAAAAAAAATACAAAACAACAGGGAAAGAGAGCAACCCAAAAATAGATTAAAACAGAAAGAGGCAAGAGAGAAGGAAACTGGACTTGACGGGTTTTGGGGACGGGAAGGGGGAGGGGGCGAGCTGAGGGAATGAAGAAGGAGAAAGGAACACAAATGGAGTGTGCGAAATGGGGAGGACGGGAAGAGTGATTGGGATTGGTGTGACGGTAAGGGACTTTGAAAGGTGTTTACTTTTGAACATAGGGAAGGGCACGGACAGAGATGTAG
>NC_134778.1:56662064-56674564 GCF_046742065.1 Oratosquilla oratoria | reverse complement strand
CTCGGCCGCCAGCGTGTCTTTATCCACTTTATTCAATTACGGAAGACACGCTCCATCTCATCCACATACATCCATGCAGGGCTCCACTATGGCGACTGCAGCGCCTTCAGCCATCCAGCCAACCAGCCGTCTTGCTTCCGCCCTCTCCAATGTGGGTTTAACTTCGTAAATTTAACCTTGTAAAGCCTTGTACATTAACCTCGCCAGGGAATCCACTCCCCCCTTTAGTCCATCTGCGTTTTCACGACTGACCTATCTTGGCTTTTGTTGATTCATCCGTCAATGCTATACATTCGTCGCGGATTAGAGCTCTCCCTCTACCTACACTACAGCCATTGTCCACTCAGGGGGAATGTATTCGAACCAGAAGTCAAAGCACTTCCCTTGTGAAATGGGCGTGTCGGGGAATAGCACTTCACATTCGACACCACATTCGCGTACATTCAACAAGTGACGTCATGATAATTCTTATGCCAGTCGCATGTAGGATTCGAACTCACTGCTTTCGGTCACCGTAAGATTACCTTCACAGAGCAATTGCGGTGACCGAAAGCACTGGGTTCGAATCCTACATGCGACTGTCATAAAAATGATCAGATTAATGTCGCTGCCACTAGCGAATTTCTCTCAAAGTGACGTCATAGTTCGTTCTGGCTGACGTCATATTTCGTTCTAGCTGACGTCATACGATGTCATATGGTTTTATACATTTGTCGTGGGACAAAATGATGTCTCAATCAATTAGGTCCCAGTTTTGTATTTCAAACGAGAGAAACCGTCTGTTATTTGCTAGAACAATATCTAAGTTAATTCTCCGATTTTAAGGAACCGAAATTACCATAGCCTCTTGAAATAAGTTTTCAAATATGAAAAATTTGGCCAAACAATTGTTTGACAAGAATTGAGCCCCTTTAGGCAAAACAAAAGAACAATGTCAAGATATGTATGAGTCATCATAGACTCGATAATTTTCCTTCTTCCCTGATTAAATATTTCCCTAATTTTAATATTTCAAACGGTCAATGGTCACCTTACTGCATCACCACCTCAGCTGGCAATCAACTACTTCCTTATTTACTCCAAGGGGACAAAATCCCACAAGACCCACGGAGCGTCGGTCACGTAACCTGAGCTCTTTCCTTGTTCCTTTTTCTTACCTCACATTTTTGTATATATGTATATGTCTTCCACTATGTACTCATTCTGCTTGAAGAGGATCACAGTTAGTGATCGAAATATACAGAACTTTCTACATTAGTGTCTTCTTTGCCGACGGTGGGATAAAAAGTTTAATTTACTAATGTGCTACGACATTATTTTATTGTGATATATATATACAGTATACATATATGTATTCCCCTGAAGATGTGAATTAAACGAAAGCGCTTGGAAATTACTGTTTTTTCTTCGATTTCCTTAGTGGTTACCAGCAAAATTTGTGGATACGTGTTGTTTATAGTGATCTTTCTGCATATATATGTGTGTGTGTGTGTAATAATAATAATAATAATAATAAAAGGTTTATTTTGATTCCAGTATTACACTGACAATAATACATTACAAAAGCTGATTAAAAATATAACTTAGAGTATATACACGGTACAAGTTTACATGGAGTTCATTCTGTGCACAATGGATGGGATGGCACTGTCTTTGTAGCGGTCAGTCCTTGGCGCTATGATTGGTACGAGCCTATTTCTGAGTCTAGTGGCGTGGCGAGTTGGTGGAGCATCGGGGAGGAAGTGACGGTGTCTAGGGTGGGAAAGCAGGCTTTCCCCAAATTTCTTTAGTGCCTCACCGTGTCGTTGTGACACCCTACATAGAGTGAGGGTGGTAAGAGCGTGGTCGTAACTGCTGTACTCCACGCCCAGGATGATCCTGCACGCTCTCTTTTGTACCCTCTCCAACTTTTGTCTCTGTGTGAAGGTGAGTGAGCTGGACCAGGCTGGTGAGGCATACATGAGGGTGGGGAGTATGAAAGTCTTGTAGACCTCCTGTAGCTCAGATGTAGGTGTTCCTAATTATTTTAATCTGCTCAGCATATACAGTTTGTAAGACGCTGTCCTGACTATGTTGGTGACATGTTGGTTCCAATTTAACTGCTGATCGAGTGTGATGCCCAAGATCTTGGTGGATTGGACCAGTTGTGTGTGTGTGTGTGTGTGTGTGTGTGTGTGTGTGTGTGTGTGTGTGTGTGTGTGTGTGTGTGTGTGTGTGTGTGTGTGTGTGTGTACAACACTGAATGGGTCCCAGTAAACAGAAATACATTTTTATCAACCACAATACACTTTAATTCTAAGCAATCAACATCGAGAGACTCGCGAAGGCCAACATGCAGAAATTTAAACATACGACCCAGGTTCGAGTCCTTGGCCGTACGTTTCAGTTTCTGCATGTTGGCCTCCGCGAGTCTCTCAATGTTGATGGCTTAGAATTAAATGGTATTGTGGTTTATACATATATATATATATATATATATATATATATATATATATATATATATATATATATATATATATATATATATATATATATATATATATAAAATATAAGGTACAGACACCATTACAGTTGTAAACAGCTGTATAGCATTAAATTGATTCAACTCAACATGAGCATTTATCCTAGTTATGTTGAACTCTGCTGAATCATGATCTTGTAGTTAGTTTCGTAATCACATTAAATTTTGATTTTCTCAAAATACAAAAAAACAAAAGAAAAATCTTGTTATAATCGTCTTCTGAGAAAGAGTTTTTGATCATGATCCACTTTGGAATTAAACGTTTCCATTTACTTGATCATATTCATATCGAAATGAAAAAAAGTGTTTCTTCCTAATTAAATCCTTCTTAGTGCAAATTGCATATCAGAACTGATGGATATGAAATATGAGTTCCAAAGATGGAACGGTTTCACGCGTTTGTCTTATAATATATTACTCATGCACTTTTCATTCAAATAACATTTTTCAATTCTCAGTGAAACTAATGATAAAATACAAATGATAGTATGAATAAGAACTCAGTCTTAATATTGTTACATTGTCATTCATACTGGTGTCTGCAAATGATAGTCCTATGTTAGGGACGTCGAAGAGGATGATCTCCCTACAGTACAGTGAGACTAATGATAAAATACAAATAATAGTATGAGCCCAATATGAACTTAGTCTCATTATTGTTACGTTGTCATTCATACTGGTGTCTGCAAATGGTAGTCCTATGTTAGGGACGTCGAAGAGGATGATCTCCCTACAGTACAGTGAGACTAATGAAAATACAAATAATAGTATGAGCTCAATATGAACTTAGTCTCATTATTGTTACGTTGTCATTCATATGGTAGTCCTATTTAGGGACGTCGAAGAGGATGATCTCCCTACAGTACAGTGAGACAAATGATAAAATACAAATAATAGTATGAGTTCAATACGAACTTAGTCTTGATATTGTTACATTGTCATTCATACTGGTGTCTGCAAATGGTAGTCCTATGTTAGGGACATCAAAGAGGATAATCTCCTTACAGTACAGAGACTAATACGAACTTAGTCTCATTATTGTTACATTGTCATTCATACTGGTGTCTGCAAATGGTAGTCCTATTTAGGGACGTCGAAGAGGATGATCTCCCTACAGTACAGTGAGACTAATGATAAAATACAAATAATAGTATGAGCTCAATACGAACTTAGTCTCATTATTGTTACGTTGTCATTCATACTGGTGTCTGCAAATGGTAGTTCTATTTAGGGACGTCGAAGAGGATGATCTCCCTACAGTACAGTGAGACTAATGATAAAATACAAATAATAGTATGAGCCCAATATGAACTTAGTCTTAATATTGTTACATTGTCATTCATACTGGTGTCTGCACCTGGCTCATCTCACATTTCCATTCACTCTAAACATCTACAACCCCTTGCCCATCACGATCCAATTTGCCTCTCATACTCCCCTATCCATGTGTCCGTTGAACAACCATGGCGATATAACATAACCCTGGTGCAGGCCCGCCCTCAGCCTATACTACTCACTCTTGCCATTCTCACCCTTAATACAAGCTCTATTATTCACGTAAAAGTTTTTGACTGCTCTTAGTAAGCCCCCATATCCAATACAGCTTCAATACCACCCACAATACCTACTAGAGGACCCTGTCGTAAGCCTTCTCCAGATCCGTAAAAGCTCGTAAACATCCTTATCAAAGTTAAAGCTCATAAACATCAACAATAATCATGATAATGATAATAGTAATAATGCAATGATAATATCAATAATAATATCAATAATAATAATAATAATAAATAATAATAATGATGGTAATGATAATTACAATAATAATAGTAATAGTGATGATGATGATGATAACAATAATAATAATAATAATAATATTAATAATTACAATAATAAAAGTAATAGTTATAATAGTAATAGTGATCATAATAATAATAATATTAATGTAATAACAATAACAACGATAACAATAATAATTACAATAACAAGTGAAAATAACTGCAATAATGATAATAACACAGCGCACCAGAAATGACGAGAACCCTCCTCAACGTTGCCTCGAGATCTCGCAGCGCGATTCGACACAGCCACACTCGCCCGCCACCCGGAATCCCAATTTTGCTGCACGCGTCGGGGGGCCGCGCATAAGCAATCCTTCATTCGGTTCGTTTCGGCGTTTGGGATCAAAGGCTTGGGCATAATAGAATCCGATAACAGCCCCGGCGTGTCACTTGAGCCAGCAAGGCCCATATTCACTGCCGTCTCGAGCTTCTGGATGGAGTAATTTTCGTCTGAAGCAAACTAGACGCCCCCGGCTCGATTCAAACCGCCTTCTTCTATCCAAACAGAGGTCTTTGGGAAAATTAGATATCACGGAGGGAGGGGTATATATCTCTTCGTTTTGTTTGTTATATTCTGGAAGTCGATAATGTACTTCATATTTCTGGCTTACGCCAGACGAACTTATCAAATTAGAAAGTAGACATTGCACTGATGGGGTTATCAGGATATTTATGACTTTAAAGAATACCTTTGTGGACTTTTCTTTGTGTCTTAACTTATCTTGGTTTTGGATTTACATTATATATATATATATATATATATATATATATACATATATAAATATATATATATATTCATGAGAAATCACATAAACTCTTGATTCTAAATATGCGGAAAAACCACCAAGGAAAAAGATAAACTGATGACCAAGCGCTTTCGTCTACCCTGAGGATGTCTGAATAGACGAAAGCGCTTGGTCATCAGTTTATCTTTTTCCTTGGTGGTTTTTCTGTGTATATATATATATATATGTATATATATATGTATATATATATATATATGTATATATATATATATATATATATATATATATATATACATTGTACACTGTGATACTATTAAATATTCGCTAATTAGTTGTTAATTATCAATAAAACAAGTGATTTAAATAAGTAAATAAATAAACAATCAGAAGGCATAAATCTTATCTGTGAGTTAAATGGATTTGTCCAATCCGCGTGTATCGTCTCTCAATGAATTCTCATTGTGCTTTTAAACATTAATGTTCTTAATAATGTAAATGTTCTAAACAGAAAAAATAGTGCGGAAGGGAGAGAGCGGTGACATATATATTAAAAAAAAAATCACCAGAGAATTACGAAAAAATCAAAACCGGTCTTTCCGTCTATTAGACGGAAAGACAGGTTTTAATTTTTTACTAATTCTCTGATGATTTTTTGAAAATATGTCACCGCTCTCTCCCTTCCGCACTATTTTTTCTGTTTAGAACATTTACATTATTAAGAACATTAATGTTTAAAAGCACAATGAGAATTCATTGAGAGACGATACACGCGGATTGGACAAATCCATTTAACTCACAGACAATATTCATGCCTTCTGATTCTTTATTTTTTTTTACAAATTTAAATCACTTGATTTATTGATAATTAACAACTAATTAGCGAATATCTAATAGTTTAATTAAGTTCCTTAGATTATATTTTATTCAGTTTTAGCGTAGCCACCCTGAGAATGCCTGTGTTGTTATCTGGCTGTCGATAGATGAATGAATTTCAAATGTGAATAAAAATCGCCAAAGAAAATCTTTTGCTGCACTCGCATTATTAATCGTCTCGTTAGTTTATTTCTTTAGTAATACGATCTACTTCATTCAGGAAACGTACAGAAAGAAAAGACAAAATGAGAAACTGGAAACAGAGGCTGGGTTCAATGTAATCAGCATTTCTATAAAAAAAAAAAAAAAAAAAAAAAGTGAAGGTAAATATGGCTGGGTTCATTTAATCTCCATAAAGAAGCTTTAATAAAAATCGGCTCGAAAAAAAAGTGCATTCCAGTGAAGAGAACCTGGAAATCAAGAGTGGGGGTAAGGTATACAGTACGGGGCCTCTGAGGAAGAAAGTGCGTACCGGAGAAGGTGGAGTGCCGGAGAAAGTCGAGTGCCGGAGATGAAGAAATATGTAAACAAGACACAGTCCGGGGCCGAGATGAGATCTGCATGGCTGAGGAAGTACAGGGGTGGGGGAAGACCGACCGAGGGGCAGATGAAGATAACTAGAGTATGGTCAAGAAAATCAAGCGAATAATTAGGTAAAAATCTCTACCCCGCTAATGAAAGTATTAGATACAAAAAAAAACAGAAACATAAAAATATATGTAAAAACATCTGTAGAAACAAAAAGGAATATAAAAATACATCGGTGTCTGTATCAATTCAGTGAAAAGCTTTGAAAAACAGCCGGGAATAAAACAGTCGAGTAAGAAAATAGAGGCACAGGGGAAAACTGTTATTTCAAGACTACAGAGTTAAAGAAAAAAGACAGGTTGAATAGGATGTGTGAGTCAGCTAGATACCGATACACACACATACACACAGATATATATATATATATATAATATATTATATATATATATATATACATACACACACACACACACACACACACACATGCCTATGAAAAAAGGAAGAATTAGATTTCCAATAGTCGTTGGGAAATTATATTGACAATATTTAACACACGATACATAAAAATAAACAATACAATAAACCAATACGTTTTGCAGATCGTTCTGTATTTTCAGTTGGAATGTAGATTTGTAATCAAACGAGTCTGTATACATGTACGTATATATATATGTATATATATATATATGTATATATATATATGTATATATATATATATACGAAGTAAGACTAATCTTGGAGAGGTTACACTTGGCTTTTGTCAGTTTGACTGACGCCTTTTTGTTGATTCCTCAACCTAACTGATCATCTTTGGCACGATTTTTTTTTTTTTTTCTTTGCCTCCATGGCGTGCTTGTGTGTATTCTGAGCACGTCGTGGGGTGCCTGTGTGTTTTTCTTTGTACTTTGGGGTCTTTTCTTGTGAGCAAATGTCTCCTACGCGTAGGTCTCATTCTAGGAAGAAGGGAGAAATCATGAGCTCGTACATTAATTGTAGGTTGTAAGTCTTCTATAATTACAGCCTCCATCCCCTGACCATCTTGGAGGCTGTAATTATAAAAGATCGAGTAGGTAATAAAGAAATATAAATAAAAAATAGACAAACAGGTGAAGGAACATCAGGTTGCACGATAAAACAGCCACATAACTGATTTTTATCAAGTTGAATTCTGACGCCTTTATTCACGTGTGAATATGAACTCCAGGTAAGAGTATTCTTCCTCAAGTGTGGAACTATACTTAACCTTTTGAGTACCTTACTTGATTTATATGTTCAGCCTACCTACAGATTTCATTCCGAGAATCACAATCCTCGGACTAAGTCCAAATTATTATTATTATTATTATTATTTTATTTATTTTTTATTTATTTATTTATTTATTTGTTTATTTATTTGCCATTTAAAGAATCTGTTCTGTAGTCACAGATTATCTTGGACCAAGGCGAGGAGGCTAGCGTCACCGAAGTGCCAAGTACGGGTCAGAACCATCTTCATTAACCTCTTCAATACGAGTTAAATATTGGCGCGCACAACTGGTTGCCTAACGTACGATGATACATCACAATACACGCATTATAAAGTTACAGTTGTTAAACTCGTTCTCTTCCACCCAGAATGTTTGCAACCACTGAAGGAGTGGTCAAGCCTGTTCATGGAACAATGGGTCACTCAGCTACAACTATAAAATGACATATAATCAGGAAGTCGACACTGGCATCATTATATATCCACCCGTGCCTCATGACGCCTTCGTGGGCGTAATCGTATTAAATGGGTTAAAGGAGTCTTGAAGGGATCCCGCCTTACTGTTCAGAGTCCCTGATCTAAAGATAACTCAATACAATGACGTCAGTCTCTGCCCTAGGTTGGTCCACAACATGCCAGACTGATGACTATTATTATGCATGTGGTGGTGGAGAAGGTGCGAGAGATGGATATCTAGTCTTCTGTCCAATGGTCGATGCCCAGCCCTCTGTCATATGTCCAGTACACAATTAAGTTGGTGGGCATATAGACAGGTAAGATATATAGGATTGTAGGCAGGTGGGTAGATAGGGGGGCAGGTCAGTGGCGTAGCTAGTGCTTTTGCCGCCCTTTCTCACAAGGAATTCAATAATTCAATATTACAAATGCACATTAACTTCTTAAAGGATATATATATATGTGTGTGTGTGTTTGATTGACAGTTGATGTTAATATATCCTTTATACTGTCACGCTTTATTATGCTTAATAACGTAGAAAAAACTGACATCTATGAGAGACTGATTAATATAATTTTATATCAATCATACAAGGACCAAAAAATGCCGCCCCTCAAAAAATGCCGCCCGGGGCGGACCGCCCCTACCGTCCCCCCTTAGCTACGCCACTGGGGCAGGTAGACAGGAAGGCGTGCATGGATGCATGCAAACGTGTAGACAGAGATGTACAGTCAAGCAAATGCGCAGGCAGGGAAGCGAGTAGGCAGAAAGATGCACAAGCAGGTAAATACACAGGCTGGCAAGCACGCAAACATGTAGGCACAGCGCAGACTGGTAGGTAGGCCAGCAGACTGGTGGGCGCGCATGCATGCAAATCCGCAGACAGGCAAGTAGGCAGGCAGGCAGGCAGGCAGGCAGGCAGGCAGGCAAGTAGGCAGGCAGGCAGGCAAGTAGGCAGGCAAGCAGGCAGGCAGGCAGGCAGGCAGGCAATCGGAGAAACACTGCGAACGAAGTTTAGCCAACGACACAGGCACTTCCGGTGTTGAAGAAACTCGCTGACAGACATAGCAGAAACTCGAAGGCAACAGGAAGTTTAAAGTGGATGACGAGTTTACAAGGGAAATTTCATGTAGACTTAGCTGTACAGAGTTGAAAGAGAGGAAGTGGAGAACTATGGAAACAATCAAGAAAAGACGGAGCAGATGTGGAAGGAAAGGATGTGAGGTGAATGATGTGAGAGGGAACAAGAAGTATACAAAAGAAAAGGACTTTTGAAGAAAAAATGTGAATAGAGGATGGTGGGAGATATAGAGGAGTATGAAAATAAGACTGAAGAAGGAACTATGGCAAGAGTAAAGGGGTACTGAAAGATGTAAACAGGAAGGAATGAGTTTGAGAAAATGAACAAAAAGTCGAGGAAGATATAAAAAAGAAAAAAAATCAGAAATAAAAAAAGTTATGCATACACAGTTAATCAAAAAGAAAAAGACACCAAATGCCTCTTCTTCTCCTTTCAAGTTCTTACTTTTTATCTCCTATGCTCCTATTTCTCCTTCACACTTTTTGATATTTTGAGTATCTCAAAATCTTTCTGGTTTTTTATCTACATCCTTCCACCACTTCATTCCTTTTTTTTTTTTTTTTCTTGGGAGGGAGGGTAGTGAATGGGAGTAGAGTATGTGGGGATGAAATGGGTGGGAATGGATTTTATGCCTTTGTTTTTTGGCTACCCCCCTTGTCAGGGGGAAAAAGTCGTTGGTATATGTATATATACATATATATATACATATATATTACTTCCTTCGCTGTTTTCGAATATTTTCCGTTTTTACTATTTCATCCACTACGAACGATACAGCTAGACCTTTCCAATGCATTACCAACCAACGATTTCTATTCAGTCTTCTTTTCATTAGCCTGTGGTGGTATACTCCACGAGATTCCATCCCTCCACTCGTATGTTGTTATTCGTTAATTTTTTACAGATCAGGTATTTCTTAATATAAGTCATTCTCAATCACACACACATACTTATTTGGATATATATATATACATATATATACACATCATTCATTTTGACGGACGAAAATAGGGGAACATCGGTCCGATAATGTCAATTGTCCGCAAATACCGACCCTATGTATTGATTAATATCAATAATTACATTACGAAAGGAAGAGGAACAATACAGTACTGTACTTTTAATCAAGCACACCATCCAATTTGACAGTGTAAAACACTTGTACACTGCAAATATACACTATAATACAGTAAATCCAACAATTCTATTTTAAAATCTGTTTCCGTTCATGCTGCTGTAACTCCGTCCGCAGGACGTGGGACTGACAAACTCAGTCGGTTGCGACAAATTTTGTCTACTGCTTCCGATTTCTGTTGAATGGAGGTCCGTTAAAACAAGGGATGAGTAGTAGCATTGGCAACTGATGCTACAGCGGTCCGAGTTCGAATCCCGCCCAGGGCTGAAAACATTTTCAGTATTGCTGCGATGCGAATCGTTACTTCAACTCTCGTGGGCGGGGAGTTGGGTGTGTGTGGATGTGCGTGTAAGGTCACAGCAGTACCCATAGGTCGGTTATATATGAGCTCTGAGCTCTCTCCCGGGAGGGAAATAGCTGTCGATCACGAGTCCAACACGTGATCCAAGACAATGGTGAATCTCTCACACACACACACACACACATATATATCTATATATATATATATCTACATATATATATATATATATATATATATACACACACTCACCACCCGTATTTCCACATTGGCTTTCTTTTATGCCCACAAAAGACTGTTTTGTAAAGGTATACAACTTTTGGGATTTTCCAAAATTTCCTACTATATCATATTTAATGCATTCTTGTTCATTCCGAATTTTGATACTATCGTTGACCACCACCTTTCTGTGCCCATTATACCTTTCCTTAAATTCCATCAAGTTTTCTCTATCGTAAGTAGACTCATTTCATTGTCCCTGATCATGTCTATTACCATTTATTTTATCTTAATTTCATCTTTGCACATTATGGTCATCGGTTTTAAGAATCATTTCTTTGATCATATGCAACTTGCATCCAGTTATATGTTTGTTGTGAACATTTGCATATCCAGCGTACAAGCATAAGGGCACTAAAAATAAAAAAAAGCTTTTAGTGAGTATTAACTGAGGAGAAACTGGCTGTTATTAGGCTTCCAAGAATTCCCAAAACAGCAATCGAGTTTGCGGACAATGTAAAAATCAACCCATTCTAATGTTTCGATTGACAACAAGGCCCATTCCTCCTGCATTACACCAAACGAAGATACGATTCCTTCCAAGAAATCTGACATGGTCCACAGTAATAAAGAACTCTTCGTAGTTGGTTTTATATAAATATTTCCCCTTACTTTCCCCGTATAATATATTGTTCCCAGAGGAAGAAAAACAATCGTGAACGAAATACCCAGGAATCTAATGCCATGCTCAACAAGGGTTGAGAGTACTTACAGAGCATAGCAAAGTAATGTCGTAGCACATATGTTAAACAATACTAATGACCCACTTTTGGAGAAGAATAGGCGAAAGTAAAAAGATCCGTATATTTCGATCACTATCTGTGATCCTCTTCAGCAGATAGTGATCGAAATATACGAATCTTTTTACTTTCGCCTATTCTTCTCCGAAAGTGGGTCATTAGTATAGTATAGATGTTTTAGACTAATGATTTGTATGATGAAGGACACAGACATGGACACGAGGCTGTGTAATTCTCTCTGAGGATTTTTTTTATATATAACGAAAAATATCAGAGTCATTGCCACCCCCGGCCAAGGAGAGGAAGGAGGAGTAAAGGAGGGAGAGGAGGAAGGTGAAGGAGAACGATAAGGAGGAGAAGGAGAAGGACGAGGAGGAGAAGGAGGAGAGTTAGGAGGATCAAAAACAGCAAGAAGAAGAGGAGGAGGAGGAGGAGGAGGAGGGGGAGCAGGAAGAAGAGGAGGAGGAGGAGGGGAAAGAGGGTGAGCGCAAGAGGAAGAGGACGAAGGCAACGAAATAAAATAAAAGGAAGACTACAAAGAAGAGGAGGAAGAGGAAGAAGAAGAGGACGAGGAGGAGGAGACGAGAAGGGAGTAGTTGCCAGTTGTACTCTCCGCTGGAAAAAAAAAATCATGAAAACAAATGAATTCGAAAAATCAATCCTAGGTCTGGTTCACAGTATCAGCCTTTAGAGATTAACCCTCGTGATGGAATAACTTTGCTTAGGAGACTCAAGTTGGCTTCAGGATCGAATTACAG
>NC_134778.1:56639564-56657064 GCF_046742065.1 Oratosquilla oratoria | reverse complement strand
ACCTTTTGGTCCATATCTAGGTCGGATGCGAAAAAAATCATAATAATAATAAAATAATAAATAAAAATTGTAATAATGTAAGTAACAAATAAAATAAATGCATAGGTATAGTTAATTAATAAACAAACAGGTAAATAGTAAATAATAATAAATTGATATATAATTAATAATAAATGAGAATCAAAGAGACAAATTACAACAAAACAAAAACAAATAATATAAAATAAATGATACTCATTACAGCATATTGGGTAGGTGTTTATCTAATTGTTTTTTAAAGCTTCGAACTGAACTACATTGCACTACCTTTGCAGGAAGTTTATTCCATTCATAACAACGGACAGATTAGTCTGGAGAGGCATAGTGAAAGCGGTGAAGGGACTGTAGTCCTGATAGCCATTGTAGTAAAAATAAGTAAAATAGTTCCTCCATTTGCAAAGGGATCGCTGTTTCAAAGAAGTTAACTGAGATCGTGCTCACACCTTTACAACCTTATCGTACCATCAACCCATCAAGATCATTAAATGTTCGGGAAAGAATTAGTGGATCATTTCAGCTAATGATACGAGTACTAGTTAGGCAAATAAATATAAGGAGTGAGACTTAGCAAACTATGAAATCATGAACACTGCTTTGTCACAAATTCACAATCATGCCGTGTATTCAATTAAGTATCCTTTTCCTAACCTCAAGTTCATCACTTGTCATGACAGATAACCTGAGCGGGCGATGCTGAGAGGGTGTTTACATAAATCATGACAGCGTCTGAAAACGATGAGGATGGGTCGGAAGCCTACCCAGGAACTCGTAGTGGATTATTTTCAAAGCTGCGACAACAGGGCAGGACTCACAGTAATGGATTGAAATTGGACAAATTTAGATTTAAGAAGGAAATAGGCAAGAATTGATTTACTAATAGGGTGGTCAACGAATGGAATAGACTAAGTAACCATGTAGTGAGCGCTGAAACTATCGGTTGTTTTAAGAAACGGTTAGACAACCTTATGGATGGGGATGACAGGTGGTAATGGACATGGAACTGCCTAGTGTAGGCCTTGTGGTCTCTTTTACTCTCCTTCATTCTTATGTTCTTGTGTATAACAGGCACATTGAGTGTAAGGGTGCAATTAAGCCCTATTTAAACAGAGTAGTGTTTCCTCCCGTCCCTTATGGATAGGGATGACAGGTGGTAATGGACATGGAACTGCCTAGTGTAGGCCTTATGGTCTCTTTCAGTCTTCTTCATTCTTATGTTCTTGTGATTAACAGGCACATAGACTGCAAGGGTGGAATTAAGCCCTATTTAAACAGAGTGGTGTTTCCTCCCGTTCCTTATGGATGGGGACAACAGGTGGTAATGGACATGGAACTGCCTAGTGTAGGCCTTATGGTCTCTTGCAGTCTCCTTCATTCTTATGTTTTTATGATTGATTAACAGGTACATAGATTGCAAGGGTGTAATTAAGCCCCATTTAAACAGAGTGGTGTTCCCTCCCTCTTTTATGGATGGAGATGACAGGTGATAATTGACATGGAACTGCCTAGTGTAGGCCTTATGGTCTCTTGTAGTCTTCTTCATTCTTATGTTCTTGTGATTAACAGGCACATAGACTGTAAGGGTGCAATTAAGCCCTATTTAAATAGAGTAGTGTTTCCTCCCCTCCCTCAGTCTATTCCTTCCGTCTGGACGCCTTTTCCAGTTTTCCAGTCTCCACGTTCCAGTGCTCCCCCGACAAGCTCTCTTTCCAGAGCCGTGCGCAGTTCCAGCCGGACAATTACCGTTATCTTCTTTTACGGTGTCGTTCCTTTTTATTTGACATTTTGTACACTGGAAAATTTAGCTTCCGGCTTTCCGTTTGCAATCGCCTTTTGCGAAGGTACTGGAACTGAATGGATGTCCAGATACTTTTGTTTGGCTCCAAAGGAGATTTCTCCGCTACCACACTCCCCCCGCCTCCACTCGTGCATCTTAAACGGACCCTCCCTCTCCATTCTTTTTCTTCTTCTTTTTCTTTTTTTGTTCTTAAAAGGTCAAAAGAAGGTTTAGCAAAATGTGAAATCTAATTCCTGTTCTCCAAGAATCGCAACCACATTTTTCGTTCAGTAATAAAAGTTACAAGGTACCGTGGGATAATAGTATTACTGACGTGTATTTTGTTTTATAAACATGTCCAACACATGCATTTATGCAGTCCTGTTTGTTCGCATGCGCGTGCGCACACACACACACACACACACACACACACGTACACACACACACACGTACACACACACACACACACACGCACACACACGCAGACAAACACACGAACACACAGTGTTTATTTTATTTTTTTCCAAATAAGAGTTTTCTATTGTAAATACTATAGTTGAGGGTCCAAAGGTTATCCAATCTTTTATTTAACCAAATCTAGACCTTTCTGTCTTTGAGAGAGCTAATTTGGTGATTTTTTATAAAAACATGAATATGAATTTTGACCAGTGCCACAAATTTCTTACTGGAAAGAAGTTAAGCAAAATAAGGCTTGCCATTTCATTTTAAAAGATAAAGATTCTAAACAAAAACTAAATGAATAAGCAAAAGAATTGTTACAGGGAGAAAATTGAAAATCAAGTATGAGAAATATCAAAATCAAAACAAGTGAATCAGAAAACATAAGAAAACTGGAAGATAATTTAAATGAAAATATATCTATATGCCAAATGCTTCTTCCCCATTATATGGGAGGTAGCCAAGTCAAGGCACACAAATACACTCCCACCCACCACCCTTTCCCATCTTAGCTCCTAGTGGATGACGAGTCATCACTTTCTCCTGATCTCACCTCTCCGTCCCCTTATGCGGAAAATAGAGAAGACGGGGAGAAATTCCTTCTGGCAGCGTCAAAATACCATCCATACACAACCACTCATCCCTATCCCCTGCCTTCTCCCTTCCTTACTCAACAGGCATTCCACTCTTGCTCAAGGGCCCTTTCCCTCATCCATTCATTTCATTCTCGGTCCCCCCACAAGTTCACTCCATCCACCTCTGCTTTCCACGTTTCTTTTTACTAATTTTTCTTCACTCATTCTTTCCACGAGTCCAAACCTTACTAATACTCATCAACCCTATATGCCTATATCCCAGCTCTCTTAACTTCCTCATTTCTTACTATATCCAACTTTGTAACCCCCTATCATACTTCTTAGACACTTCATATCAAACACATTTAAACTTCTCCTTCCTGCCTTTCTTAAATTCTAAATCTCAATTCCATACAATACCGTAGACACAATCACTCCTTGCATCCATTCCTAGATCCCTATTTCTTATGAATTTTTTAGTCCCCCAGGGCATTTATTTGCTGCTTTCAATCTACAGATTATCTCCACCCTCATCTCTCCATTTCCTCCCATATGCGGCCCCAAATATTCATATCTATCCTCTTCCTCTTGCCTCTTTCCTTTAAGACTTAGTTTCTAACTCGCTGTTATCCCCTTATATGTGTATATATATATATATATATATATATATATATATATATATATATATATATATATATATATATACACGTATATATAAAATAACAGATGTAGTAGCACATGAGTAAAATAAAACTTAAACCCACTCTCGAAGAAAACTAAGCTGAGATAGAGTAAATCGTGTATTTCGATCACTGACTTTGGTCCTCTTCAGCTTATTTTTCTCCGAGAGTGGGTTATATATATCATTATACATATATATATATATACTCGTACACATATCTATATATATATATATGTGTGTGTGTGTGTGTGTGTGTGTGTGTGTGTGTGTGTGTGTGTGTGTGTGTGTGTATGTGTGTGTGTGTGCGCATATGTACATGTAATTACTTTAAAGTTTACTTACCCTCTTCCTACATAATCTCAAAGATATAATTTTTTTAAAGTTCCTATTGGAGAAGAACCCAAAAGGATTTCAAACATGGTCTTAATGATTATCCACTTATGTGTGGTGAGCTTACGTAGCTCAGAAAAGAATCATCTTAATCACGCTCGGCTACTTCAGGTTGGGCTGAATTTCAAGTGAACAATCTTTGCTAGTTACGATCCACCACCAGGGACTGTTTTGTGAATACATGCGTATAAGCGCGCGCGCGCGCGCGCGTGTGTGTATGTGTGTGCGTATGTGTACGTGTGTGTGATTCACTATGGTCTTGGATCACGTGCTGGACTCGTGATTGACAGCTGTGTGTGTGTGTGTGTGTGTGTGTGTGTGTGTGTGTGTGTGTGTGTGTGCGTGTGTACGTGATTCACCATGGTCTTGGATCACGTGCTGGACTCGTGATCGACAGCTGTGTGTGTGTGTGTGTGTGTGTGTGTGTGTGTGTGTGTGTGTGTGTGTGTGTGTGTGTGATTCACCATGGTCTTGGATCACGTGTTGGACTCGTGATCGACAGATATTTCCCTAACGGAAGAGAGCTCAGAGCTCATATATGACCGATCTATGAGTAATGCTTTAACCTTACACGAACACACACACCCAACTCCCCGCCCAAGAGTTAGACTAACGACTCGTAGCGCAGCGATATCAAAATTATTTCAGCCCTGGGCGGGATTCGAACCCGGACAGCCGTAGTGGCAGCCGGGAAATCTACCACTACGCCACGTGTGTGTGTGTGTGTGTGTATGTGTGCGCGCGCACGTGTGTATGTATATGCTCGTGCGGGTGTCTGTGTCTATGTTCGTACATGCGTGATGGTGTTTACTTTCTTATGTGCATTGGATTTACTATAATAAAAAATCAATTCCTCTACTGTGTGACTGAGTACATAAAAATCAGTTTCTTTTGCTAAAACTATATTACTACAATTTGTTGCTCTATGCCATTGTCGCTTTTATTGAATAATTTACGTTTCCCCGTGTGACAAATTTCTTTTTTTCATATTCTGCGATTTCTTGAAAACAAAAGCTATCAATTGAACACCATCCATAATGCTCTTGAAGAGTATTTTTCTGTCTAATACTGAGAAATTCCTTGTTCTGAAAGCATTGACTTGTCATTCCAACTGTGCATTTGCATGATGGCGACAACTACGAATGGATATTTCTCTCCCAGACGCTTAAAGACTTCCAGTGTCGTTAAGCTTTCGTCCTCTCCGTTATTTGATCTCTCCCACTCTCCCTCTCTCTCTCTCCCACTCTCCCTCTCTCTCTCTCCCACCTTCCCTCTCTCTCTCCCTCCATCCCTCTCTCCCTTCCCCCTTCCGTCTCTCCTGCTTTCCACCTCATTTTCTTATCGTTTTCTTCCGTTTTCTTTGCCATGAGCACTTCCCATTTCTATTTCCATCGTTTTACCACTATCCCACTCACTACATACTTCCTTCCCTAACACTTTCCTTTCGTTCTTTTCTTCCGCCTTCTTCCAGGAAGCCTCTTCTCCCCTCTCAATCCAGCAACAATCTTTCGCTCTCATCTTTCTCTTCCTATTACCTTCCCGTTTTCTATCCTACTCCCACTTCCTGGTTCCCTTTCTATCTGCCACAGTTCGCGATTCCCGCAGTCCTCTTCCTATCCCACTTAATTCCTTTACAATCTCTTTGTTTCCATTTCTCCTTCTTCTCCTGATTCACCTTTTCCTCTTCCTTCTCCTTTTCTTGCGTTCGTCAGTCTCTACCTCCTTCTCTCCCTCCTCCTCCTCCTCCTTTTCCTCTTCCTTCACCTTCTTTCCTTGCGTTCGTCTGTCCCTCCCTCCTTCTCTTCCCCCCTCTCCTTTACCTCCTCCTCCTTCTCTTGTGTTCTCCCATCCCTCCTTCTTTCTCCTCCTATTTCCTCTTATCCTCTTCCTTCTCCTCCTTCTTTCCTTGCGTTCGCCTGTCCCTCCCTCCTTCTCTTCCTCCCTCTCCTTTACCTCCTCCTTCTCTTCCTTTTCTTGCGTTCCCCCATGCCTCCTTCTTTCTCCTCCTATTTCCTCTTCCTTCTCCTCCTTCTTTCCTTGTGTTCGCCTGTCCCTTCGTCCTTCTCTTCCTTCCTCCTCTTTACCTCCTCCTTCTCCTCCTTTTCTTGCCTTCCCCCATCCTTCCCTCCCTCCTTCATTCCCTTCCTTACTTTCCGTCTCCAATTCCTGTATAGCAAACTTCGACAGACTTAGTTCCTTCCTTCCAGTTCTGGCCAACTCGCGCTGGTCTGTTCTTCCAGGTTTCACCAAAAGGCTTTCGGCGGGAAGATCCTGTCCGTCTTTCTTTCCTTTTCGAGGAGACCCTGCCTCTTTCTTTCTCTTCTTTCCGGAGCTTCTGTTGACAAGGTTTCCTCTTCATCTCACTGGTTCTCATTACCTTCTCGAAAAGAGTGTCTCTTTTTTGATATTTAGTTTCAGAGAGGTTTCAGAAAAAAAAAGAAACTCAATATATTCTTAATAATTCATCAAATTCATCTTCATCACAAAAGGAAAAAAATGCACCTTCTTCAGTACGGTGGATATCGTATTTTATTCTTTATTTTATTCTATTTTATTTGGGGGGGGGGAGCGGTCCCCACTGGAACGGAATCTTCACAGACCGGGACTCCATTTAGGCAAGGGTCAACCAGAACCAGAATTGATTTAGGCAAGGATCAACCAGACCCAGAATTGATTTAGGCAAGGATCAACCATACCCAGAATTGAACAAAACCGTCGTGCCTTCAAACAGAACAAAATCTGCAGAAGCTATACTTGCATCGAAGACCCTCGACCGAAAACTCGTGCCCTCCAGCAAGCCAAGAAATTCGGAGGTCTTATGCTGGAAAGGAATACGGGCGATATTTGCGTCCTCCAGGGACATCTAATCATAAAACGTTCCAGAATCCGGACCAGCCACGGACCAAAAGACCAACTATATCTACACCCACTCCTTCCGAGTTTTACAACAGGAAGGCTGCACAAATTATGAATATGGAAGGATGAAGAACTTTATTTATGGTGAAGGCACGGAAAGTCTGGGATGTCCCTATATCAGTTTTTAGAATTGCGTTTTCTAACAAGTGGAGAATATAAGAAATCCTAGGTTAGAGTAAAATGTGGGGAAAAATCGTTATGACGAACAGAACTAGGATACATCAACACAAGTTAGGATTTGTTAGGAGCCTAATGAATGTACCGATATAACTTTGTCAGACCGGACTCTCTCTCTCTCTCTCTCTCTCACACACACACACACACACACACACACACACATACAGACACACACACGAAATTATTTCGGTATCGCTGCGCTTCGAGTCGTTACTCCGACTCTCGTGGGCGGTGAGTTGGGTGTGTGTGTGTGTGTAAGGTCGCATTACCCATAGATCGGTCATACGAGCTCTGAGCTCTCTTCCGGGAGGGAAACAGCTGACAATCACGAGTCCAACGCGTGATCCAAAAACCAAGGTGAATACACACACACACACTCTCATTCTCTCTCTCACTATTTCTCGCTCTATCCCTCTCCCTCTCTTTCATTCGCTCTTCTCTCGCTCCTCGCTCTCTCTCGTACTCTCACGCTCTCTTGCTTTCTTGCTCTATCTCTCTCTCTCTCTCTTTATCGCTCTCTATATTTAGTTCTCTCTTGTGTCTCCCTCTGGGGAGAAAAAAAAATGGTACCTCTTCTTGAAGAAAAAAGCCATGAATTTTGAAAACGATATCTACCATCGGCGAATCGGCGTTGGCATCCGATGACAAGAATTCCTCCGTAAATGACTCGAGTGGGTTGGCTTCTGGCCATCATGAGTCCTCAGGACCTGCTCGAAGGCGACACCCAGACTTCTTGAACGCGAATCGCGAATCGCGAATTGCAAATCGCGAATCGCAAATTGCAAATCGCGAATCGCGAACCGCAAATTGCAAATCGCGTAATACAAGGCAAAGCCAACGATGAAATCAATCCTTATTCAAGGAGACTTTCGGTGTTATTTCTTTTTTCTCGATTGATTCCTGATGTGTTTGCAGGATATTTGCCTATCTTATCACCTTCCGTACCAAGTAACACAGTTCTTTTTATCCTGACTGCCACGAGTCTGTTTAAATCATTTGAATAGCTTATCTTTGGTAGCAAAGGAGAACCTGGATCTAAACTTCCCTCACCAGATGTTACTTCTCCATTAGGTGCAAAAAGAGAGAGAGAGAGAGAGAGAGAGAGAGAGAGAGAGAGAGAGAGAGAGAGAGAGAGAGAGAGAGAGAGAGTGAGAGAGAGAGAGAGAGAGAGGAGAGAGAGAGGGGAGAGATGGAGGGAGGGAGAAGAGAGATAGAGAGGGAGGGAGAGGAGAGAGAGAGAGGAGGAGGGAGAGAACGAGGGAGAGAGGAGGGGAGGGAGAGGGAAGGAAAGAGAGACAGGGGGGAGAGAGAGAGAGGGGGGTAGGGGAGGGAGAGGGAAGGAAAGAGGGACAGGGGGAGGGAGGGAGAGAGAGAGATGGGGAGAGAGAGGTGGAGAGAGAGAGAGAGAGAGAGAGAGAGAGAGAGAGAGAGAGAGAGAGAGAGAGAGAGAGAGAGAGAGAGAGAGAGAGAGAGAGAGAGAGGGAGAGAGAGAGTGGGGGTAAAGAGGGAGGTAAAGAGAGAGAAAAGTAGGAGGGAGGGGAAGACAGACAGGGAGAAGAAGGAAGAAAAAGACAGGGAGAGAAGGAGAGAGAGAGAGGGAGAGAGAGAGAGGGGGGGAGGAGAGGGAGAAGAGAGAGAGAGAGAGAGAAGGGGAAGGAGAGGGAAAGAGAGACAAGGAGAGAAGGAGAGAGAGACAGGGAGAAGGAGGGGGAGAAAGACAGGGAGAGGGAGGGAGAGGGAGGGAGAGGGAGAGAGAGAGAGAGAGAGAGAGAGAGAGAGAGAGAGAGAGAGAGAGAGAGAGAGAGAGAGAGAGAGAGAGAGAGAGAGAGAGAGAGATTGGGAGCCAAAGGGTCTGTCCCGTCTCGACTGACCCCTTCCATCATGGGAGCCACATGGAACACAAACGACGTCTTCAACCACAACTAAATTCCTCCTGGAAAACCTTCTCACTATTTCAAAGAACTACGAACTACTTTCAATCCCGGTTACTGACTGGTCCGAATCATTAATGAAGCGTGGTTTACGATCGGAAGCGAAGACTACTTGAAAGACGACGCCGGCTCCGACGTAAAGCGGCGACCGTGAAGTCATAATGGGGATGTCGTTTCCTTCGGCTTGTAGCTTCTGGAATTCCTTCCCTGGAACCGGGCCAAGCTTTCCAAGTTGGGTGCGATATACATGGAAATGTTGTATACTTATTTTTGGGGCTTCTAATTACACTATGCATCTACATTGCCGTATTTAATCTAATTTACATACACTATGAATAATGGTCTATAAACATTAAAAACCAAATATTAATAATGATAATAATAATGATGATAATAATAATAATAACAATACTAATAATAACAGTAATAATAATGATAGAAACAATAATGATAATCAGTTTGGGTTAACTGTGATACACTGCCAATGAATTTGCGCTAATGTTAAGACTATTGTAGTTTGAGTGAATGATATGCATAGGGTGGCTAGGTGTCTAGGTCCACTGAATGATGTTATTGCTGTGACCGAGAGAGGGAAGAGGCCGCGGCCACATCAATGATGATAAGGTCAAAGGTTGTTTGCTCGTGGGTAGGGCAGTCCGCTGCTTGAGAGATTACAAAGGATTACAAATGAGGAGCATGCCGACAGGAGACCTTTTGGTCTGTAAATATTTGGATGGTGTACAACTTTACTAATTTTCAAGGGATTGAAACCTCGCATACAACCAGCTTTGCAGCTGGAAATCTTACTTGTAAGGAGTCAGAAGTCACAATTATGTGGTTGAAGAGGCAGTTCGGGCACGTGGAATGTGAACCACCTAACACCACACACACGATTACAGATGCGGTGTGGTGGGTGGAGACGGGGGATTTGACCTTATCCACAAGGTTTAACTTCCTTGTGAATGTCAGTACTGAGATAAGACGGCGTGAGGTCAGCGCGACAAAACAATGCTACTCCCCGCCCTTGCGATTTGTCTTGAAATGGAGAACTGACTTGAATAACTATCACAATCACCTTGCCAAGAAACCTTGAATTTGGTGCTTCTTGTTATCATGAGAACTTTATTTTTTTTTTTTTTATCCCCCAGTGGGGCTATGCATCATACAGTGTTAACTTTCATTGACTAAGAAATGCAATGACTGTGTCTGTATCGTCTACAGTTGGAAAGGTCAAGTACATTTCTTTTTAATATTCACGATTTCAGGCAATTTTTTCTTTGTACTGTAAAAAGGTGTTTTTGAAACTAGTGTAATCATAATGAATCAATGATAGATTGATCGAGCTATACGTCAATGAAGATGACTCAAAAAATGCATCCAGAAGAGCGAAAGAAAATGCACACAGAAGGACATAGATAACAGAGACACACTCCCCCTCAATGGTAATACAGACCAAAATTTTGTTTTCGTAAATTATTGTTACTTTAAGCTGGGTAGGTTCTTAATCCTCAGAACTTTAAAACGAGTTCCTGGGGATATACGGGTGCAAAGAACTTAGATGAGGCAAATAAATAAATAAATAAAATAAAATGAATAAATCTTGACCACTGTGGGATCCCGTGACAGTTCTCATTAACTTCTTGCCTGCCAGGACGACCAGAAATTCTTGTTTCGCGTGCCTTTCCGGCCACAAATCCTGAACTAATTTCCCCCATTTCCTACTGAATATTCTATACTCGTTGCAAAGTAGACCACTTGGAAAAAGAAACAAACGATGCAGAGCACTTTCGTATATTACATCTTCAGTGCACATCTTTTTGCACTGAAGATGTAATATACGAAAGCGCTCTGCTTCGTTAGTTTCTTTTTCCAAGTGGTCTACTTTGCATAAGTGAACACACTTACCCGTGTTCTTATTAGCATCTATACTTGTTACACATTTTTCATATTACCGTGTCACATGTCCTTGTGGGTTATATTCGTTTAATGAAAATCAAAGTGGACTAAGATTTGGGGCCGAAACTGGACATAATCGCTTGCGGGAGGAACAAGGGAGAAGGATGAAAGCCCACGATTTGCTGCAAACTGACAGGGGAAGTGCGCACACACGCAGACATACACACATACTCAAAGACACACACACACACACACACACGACTCCATGGCGCAAGTGGTAGGGTTCCCAGCCGCCACTACGAAGGTCCGGGTTCGAATCCCGCCCAGGGCTGAAATTTCAGTGTCGCTGCGCTGCGAGTTGTTACTCCAACTCTCGTGGGCGGGGAGTTGGGGTGTGTATGTGTGTGCGTGTAAGGTCCCATCATTGCCCATAGATCGGTCATATATGAGCTCTGAACTCTCATCCAGGAGTGATATAGCTATCGATCATGAGTCCAACACGTGATCCAAGACCATGGTGGTGAATCACACACACACAGACACACACACACACACACACACACACACACACACACACACACACACACACACAGAGCAAAACAAACATTCGCTTATACACGCATTACCACATATAATCCACATAATTATATTCACACATATATGAGCACACTCGCGCGGGAAAGAGAAATTCCCATTGCAAATAAACCTAAGGCAAAGACACGCAGACATAGGGGCCTTACATGGGGGGCAGGGGGGGAGGCATATGCCCTGGGGTGGCACATTTAGGGGAGGGGTGGCGGCAATTCTAGTCTGGATATGCCGCCCACAAGGCTGACAAAATAATTATAATAAAAAAAGGGTCAAAGGAGCCCTGAATATTTTACCGTAATATACGAATTTTGCGTTAGAATCAACAGAATATGAAATATTTTCCCCTTATCCTTTCTGCAATAGGGACATTAAATAAAAAAATTAAAATCCGTTTGATTATTTCGCAAACCAATAGCTAAAACAGGATCTAAGCGTTGACCAATTGTCCCGTGGGTGTGTAAAAACATCCTTTGACCGAAGCTTCTCTTCCATCTATCATACGAAATTATGCTATTAAAAAAAGAAAAAAAAAAATAATAATAATAATAATAAAATAAAAATAAAAAATCGAGATTTTCGTCTTTGGCCGAAGCTTCTCTTCCATCTCTCACACGAAATTATACTATTTTGAAAGTATATATATTTATATACATATGTATATATATACATATATATATACATATATATATATACACATATATATATATATACATATATCTATATACATATATCTATATACACATATATCTATATACATATATCTATATATATATATATATATATATATTTATATATATATATGTATATATCAACAGCCTATGCTGAGTGCAATTCAAAAATGTTTTCGAGATTTTTTGTCTTTGGCCGAATTTCTCTTCCATCTCTCATACAAAATGATGCCGTTTTGAAAAAAATAATTATATTAACAGCCTATGCTGAGTTCAATACAAAAATGTTTTCGAAACTTTGTCTTTGGCCGAGGCTTCTTTTTCATCTCTCACACGAAATGATGCTATATATATATATATATATATATATATATATTATATATATATATATATATATATATATATATATAATAATAATAATAATAATAGTAATAATAATAATAGTATATTACATATATACATATATATATATATGTATATTACATATATACATATATATATACATATATATATACATATATATACATATATATACATATATATACATATATATACATATATATATACACATTATACATATATATACATATATATACACATATTATACATATATATATATATATATATATATATATATATATATATATATATATATATATATATCAACAGCCTATGCTGAGTGAAATAGAATTTTTTTTTCTCGAGATTTTTGTCAACCACTGTGGAACTTGGGAATAAGTGAACCTTGTTTTCCGGCTTAATCAGCTGGACATGCACAAATTCTTCCAGTTTAGTCTCTGAAATAAAAGTGTGTTGTGTACAAATTTTTATCGTGTTTCCTAAATGATGAATTACTGTGTTTCAAATCAAGCCACTTTTACTGTTCTCTGATCTTTATTGTATTATATGCGTAAATTTCATGATCTAAAAAAAATCTTGTTATCCCTTAGTAGATTTAATATATTCAGAGAAGCACTATAACATTTACAGAATAAGAAAATAATAACACTTTTTACGTAATATATACGTATTGTATATACATACACGCACACACACACATTATAAATATATATATATATATATATATATATATATATATATATATATATATATATATATATGCAGAAAAAACCACTGGGAAATAAGAAGCTTAGTCCGAACTAATGTCGCATCATATGTCCACTTTTACTCGGCTCATCATCAGAAGACAAAACTTTCTGTCTTTAGTTCTATGTTCCTTAGAGCTTACAGGATATGTTGCCTGGAATTTTTGAATGATGAGCTGAGGAAGATATATAGCATAGCTTCTGAATTAAAATATCCAAAGTACTTAGTAAACACTTCTCATAAAATGGCTTACAAAACTTTCCATAACACCTCACACGTAAGAAAAGTATTTGACAAAAAGAACCTTTTGGTTCTTCCTTACAGTGAGAAATTAATTGGTCTGCCTAATATTCTCAAACAATTCAACATCAACTTGGTTTTCAAAAATAATACTATAAAAAGTAAGCTCATTAAAAATTCACCTGAAGCAAACGAGGGTTGTGTTTACTCTATTCCATGCCTTAAATGTAACAAATTTTATATCGGCCAAACTGGTAAAGAGTTAAAAACTAGGATAAATCAGCACAAATATAGTGTAAGGAGTGGGCAAAGTTCCAGTGGCCTTTTTGTCCATGTAAGAGACCACAATCATCCTACTGACTGGGATAATTCGAATGTAATAATTTCTTGTAGATCCTTATTAGAAAGAAACATCATCGAATCCAGTCATATTAAACAAACCTTTGACAATAATATCAATTTAAGTTTAGGATTATTTAAACTTGATGATTTTGTTATTGATAAAATTGTAAGAACTTCTCCAAGTGCTACTAAGCGGGGGTGACGTAACGTCATGGACCAAACGTCCGTATATGTAAACATCGGCTCTACCTGATTGTGAAGCATCTTGTGTGTACTTCCCATGTTCCTAGCTTGTCTTTTTCTTTATGTATATATATCCACCTTTGTCTCTGTAACTTTGTATTCCTTGATAATGTCTTAAATAGACGAAAACGTTCGGACTAAGCTTCTTATTTCCCAGTGTTTTTTTCTGCATATTATTTTCACGTGTGCCTTGTGAATTACTGCAAAATATATATATATATATATGTATATATACATATATATACATATATATACATATATATATACATTTATATATATATATACATATATATATATACCCATATATACATACACACACATATTATATATCTATATAAATATATATACATATTATATATACATATATTGTATATATACATATATATATATACACACACACATATATATATATATATATATATATATGCATCATATATATATTCATGTATCTATGCTTATATGCACACATAAAGTAAGCAAATAAATAAAGGAATAGATAAAGAATAAATTCTATGAAAGAAATATGTGAATTCCATTCACTCACTAACGACCTGCCAGCCATAAGCCTAAAATAGGTCTATTGGTTGGAGCCCCGTCGAGGAGGGAAGGGGAAGGTCAGTGGCTCATAACTTGTAAAAAAGAAAGAAAGAAAAAAAAAAAAAAGAGAGAGAGAGAGAGAGAGAGAGAGAGAGAGAGAGAGAGAGAGAGAGAGAGAGAGAGAGCGTGAGATACTTGACCTTTCCCGCTGCGAGAATCAATAGGAAAATATGTCAACATGAACTTGGGTGCCAATTAGGGGGTGACGACGTTGCTAACAAAGAATGCAGTGATCACAAACGAGGAAGATACAAACCGGCCACACTCCAGAAACCCGATACGTGGACCCAGGGGGGTCACGAATGAATAATGATAATCATTATTTATTGTTACAACTAACTTTCATTTACACCCTGAATAGTCCCAGGGGCTCCTTGGGGTCGATATTCACTACTCTGGAGACCGTTGCCGGTTAACCCCGGGGGTATTTTCTTAAGAATATAGACGGTTTTCGTTGGAAAGGGGTTAACGTACACGCACATGTGCACGTGCACGCACACAAATATAAGTTTATACGTACACGCACAAACATACACACGCACGCACACACACATGCATACAGAATCACACGCACACACACACACACATGCACACAGAATCACACGCACACACACACACACATGCACACAGAAACACACGCACACACACACACACATATACACACAAAAACACACGCAAAGAAACACAAGCACACACACGCACGCACACAGAAACACCCACACACAATCACCTACCTCATTACTGTACTCTGCCTATCTTTATACATTATACACAAACTTGTAATGGCTGATCTACATTTCTAGAACAAGTTACTCTTCAGTGACGATGTGTTCTTTTGCTACGACGACACTCAATGTTGTCCTTATCCGTACGAAGTCCGGGGGAAAGGTATTTGTTGTGATTATTATTAATTTTTAGCAACATTACGGCAAAACGACGAATTCACCTGACACGATACTTTCAGAAAAGGTGGTCAATAATCCCTACATGTCTTCTCTTTTTCAATGTTTGCGGTAATTGGTTACAAGTCCTAGGTCATCATATGTATAGGAAGGGCAGTTTTAAAGATAGGTGCTGTCTAATATTTTGTGTTCGAGGTCATGGAAGCATTATTATTATAATTACTATTAATAATAATATTATTATTATTATTATTATCAGCAATCATTATTATATTATTATTATTATAATATCATTATCATATTATATTATTATATCATATTATTACTACTTCTTTATTTATTTATTTATTTATTTATTTATATATTTTTTTTTTTTTTGGGGGGGGTCTGACACTACTTTTTTATTCTGTCAATACCAAATAATTTCACCCCCTGGTGACGTCACAGCAATTAAGAGGTTATTACAACGATCGAACTCAACAATCACAAATTTGCTCCATGAAGAACTGGTCATTTGCTACCAGCAGTCCATTAAGGTGACCCCATCCAACTGTCCCTGACACTACTATATCATCTGACCAATTAAAAATGTCTACAGCCCCAGTCCAATTAGAGGACATGTCCAGCTTACCATCCAAGAAGCATAGCTGGGCGCGTTACCACCGGACAGGTAGTGCGTTACCATAGGACAGGTAGTGCGTTACCGAAAAATATATATATATGTATACATATACGTATTGTATATTCATGTATATGTATATAATACGCATTGACGGAAATGCACCCCAGGTTTTTTGGTAACGCACTACTTTTCAGGCGGTAACGCGCCCAGCTCAGTCAAGAAGTAACTTCTTGTTGAGAAGGAGGCGTTAGTGTTATATTTTTCGGAGAATGAGGAAGTTCTTGTCACTATGACGTTTGACACAACCACGGTTGACTTTTTCGCACATTACCTATGGTATGACACCTCGTATTCTTTTTTATTACGAATACGCATCTCAAGAAAGACATATCGATACAATTCAACTTAAGATCATCTTTCCTTCATCTTTTCTGGTCGACTTTCCTCACTCGAAACACATGCGAAAGAATTCGAACCACTGAAGAAAAAGTTCCTCATCAAATGTTTGATGACTTGACGGGACTCCTCACTCCTTGAAAGGTAAATTGGAGGGCAGTGCATTCATTTATGTATTTTATTTGTTATTTTTACATTATTATAGTTTTAATTTACTATTAATATGATTTTTTTTTTTTTTTTTTTTTTTTTTTTTTTTTTTTTTTTTTTTTTTTTTTTTGTGCATCCGACCTAGATATGGATCAAAAGGTCTCCTGTCGGCATGCTCCGCCTTTGTAATCCTTTGGAAGGAGAGAAGGTAAATGAAGGTAAAGACTGAACGTAGACCAGCAGCAAATGAAGGTACTTTTATCTGTAAAGGTTCTGTATAATCTGTATAAGATGGAGAAGCAGGACGACTGTGGACAATTTGATCCATATCGAGGTAAATTACAAATTCCTGATGATAATTAACGAGAATAATCAACAATAACTTACGATAATAACAGGTAATAATAATGATCATGATAGTGATAATGAAAACAATTACGATAACGATAAAAACAATGATGATATACAATAATTAAATAGATAAACAGGTAAGTAAGAATAAGCAACTGATTCAGTATATATAAAAATAGATAAAAGAAAATAAAGCCGCATGTATAGTAAGATCAAATAAAATTTATTCGATAAGAAATAATTTTACATTGATTACGGTAAAATATAATAAAATAAGGCAATACAATGTCATTATTCACATGGCTCTCTGTGGTTGATTCTGTGTTTAATGGAAATATCGACCAATCAAAGCTTCCACATGTTCCAAGTTACCCTTTTTAGCTGAACAAGTTCAATTTGTATAAAAAAAATTATAAATATATAAAATAAAAAACATGAATGAATAAATAAAC
>NC_134778.1:56624564-56632064 GCF_046742065.1 Oratosquilla oratoria | reverse complement strand
TTATACGAAGACTCGATTCCATCCTTCAGTCACATCAGCTACGGCACAGTCATCCAGACCTCTTGATTTGAACACATCATCTTAATGAGGTACGAGAAGTAAGATGCCGCAGATTATTTGAAGGCTTACTATTTCGTGTATAGTTCCGAGTGACGGACATTAACAAAGTCTACGGTCCATAGAAACCCATTTTCACTTTCTTTCTTTTCTTTTATATCTGCCGAATGTATGAAGCGGCCTTGCTGTGGATATGCTGTGTCTTCTGACACTGCTTCTTACCCAGGCAGTGGACAGGATGCAGGGATGACCCGTTATGCAGGAGGTGTCAAGATAAGAGGGAGGGAGGAGGGTGGAGGGGAGGGGAATATATAGAAAATGGAATGGGTGGGAGTGGTTTCTATGCTTTTTTCTTTTTGGCTACCCCCCGTGTAGGGGGAAAAAGCCTTTGGTATATGTATGTATGTATGTTGTTGATTATCTAGCATATTCATCTCTGTGATAGTTTGCTCGTGGGACAAAATAAAATGTGAATGCGACAATGATGAACTATTTATTTGCATATTTCGAATATACCAAGGGTCAATTTTGTATGTCCGTGATTGTTCATTACTAAAATAAATAAAAATAAATAAAATAAAAATAAAATAAATCTAGACCAGGCTATCCTTCCCCCATATAGCAAAACGCAACGATTTCGACCACTTATAGTCATGGCAAAGTTCCTTGCCACGACCGATTAATCACTTGAACACTAAATTTTGGATTACAATAATTCTTTCACGGTCATCGACGATTCGTACATTTTTTCTAACCTACGCCAGGTGATTCTATTCAACAAAAAGAAACAACCTTAAGCAAATTGAAAGGCATATGTTTATAGAACAAGGGATCAGAGAGTGCTTAAATAACGCATAATTAAAAAAAATTAAGGCAGTAGTATTCTAAAAGTAATGGTTTTAGACGAATATTTTTAGTTTCCCTCTTTCCTAGTGCCAGTATATACACACTGAAACATATAGAGAAACAGTTCTTATTACTTACCAATTAAGTTTTTTTAGCCATAAATCATCTGACCGAACCCAGGTGACGTCATTATGTTCAAGGACAGAATCAGTATAATACGGCTTCTTGAGTGGCCCCGAGTTCAATAACATTCCCTGGCATTGTCAAGGACCAAGTTTCAAGACGCCATCACCGACCGGGTAGAAAACTTTGTTTAAAACGTTTTTTAAAGAGCCAAAGTGTGGCCATTTGCATTAAGCCAAGCCCAAGGTGACTTCGAAAGCAAAGACGACTTCGCAGCACCTTTAACAATACACAAGTCAACTCTGAGGTAAGAAAGTTAGGAAGAGATTCCAACATGGTCGATAAACAATACCCCCATACCTGACCTCTTCATGGACGGAATGCGTACACCAAGAGGCACTTAACTTCATTGGTAGTCCTCGAAGATCAGACCGTGGCCTTCTCAGTTTCGTAAATATATATATTTAGTGTTCAGATGATTTACTGTTTTGGTTGAAGCACACCTTGATCCTGATGGATTTACTGTGGGCCATGTAACAACATGGGTTTGTATGTATGTATCCATGTATGTATGTGTTTACGTATACATACATGTATGTATGTATGCAAGCATGTATGCCCACTCGTTATATTATAATATATATATATATATATATATATATATATATATATATATATGCATATATATATATATATGCATATATATATATATATATATATATATATATATATATATATATATACACAATGTATGTACCCATGTATTTATTTATTTATTTGTGTGTCTGCTAGTTTATTTCTATACTAATTTTATCTTTAATAAAGACAACTTATCTATTTGCACTGGTGGATAGATTTTGTATTAAAGAGCTTCATGGTAATTTTACCATGATAATAAGTCAGTAGGTTTTAAGACCGGTCATCAATATATTTCAGCAAAACCACAGATATCATTATAAAATCAAATAAAATCTAACACAAGTCATAGATGGTGCCAACCAAAACAGTACTTAAGGGAATTAATTTTATTACTTAAAAATGCATCATACAGAATTATTTAGTAATACCTTTGTATGATCACCCTCCTGTATCCCCAAAAATCATAATAAAATAAAACATAAATTAACAAAGGTCTTAGATGGTGCCAACCAAAATAGTACAGAAAGGAACACAAAGGAAGAACAAACAACAGCAGGCCTACCGGCCCTGACGAGGCTGTTTGTGTTTACTACACTAAGCTACAGTTAAGAAAACCGGGGTAACTAGGTGAACTAACACTACTGCTACTTGAGGTAATTAATTTTATTACTTAAAAATACATCAAACAGAATTATTTAGTAATACCTGTGTATGGCCACCCTCCTGTATCTCATACCCCAGAAATCATGATAAAATAAAACAAAATACAACACAAGTATTAGATGATGCCAACCAAAATGGTACTTGAAGAATAGGTTTACTACTCAAAAATACATAAAAACAGAATTATTTAGTAATACCTTTGTATGGTCACCCTCCTATATCCCATACCCCGAAGAGAAAAAGACATTTCAATGTGGACAGGGTCGCATGAATTTGTAACGAGATGTAACTACAATTCCAGGCATGTGATCAAAGAAAAATCATCTGATGGTCGTGGGTAACCACACCTTGTCAGAAGCACTGCCAAGTCGATGATGGATTCCAGAACGGATCACGCGAGCTCTCCATTGCCACTGCAGAAGTAGGAGAAGAAACTGGTAGAAGAGGCGGGGGAGGAAGATGAAGGAGGAGGAGGGGAGGAGGAGGAGGGGGAGGAAGAAGCGGCGGAGGAGAAAGAAGAGGCGGAGGAGAATGAGCTGGAGGAGGAGGGGAGGAGGAGGAAGAGGAGGAAAAAGAGGAGGATGAGGAAGAGAAGGAGGAGGAGGAGGAAGAGGAGTAAGAGGAAGAGAAGGAGGCGGAGGAGGAGGAGGAGGAAGAGGAGGAAGAAGAAGATAAAGAGGATGAAAAGGAGATGGTGAAAGAAGAATACGAGGAGACTTATAGAAAATTAAGGATGAGGAGGCAAAGAAGGAAGAGGAGGCGCAGGAGGAGGAGGAGGAAGAGGAGGAGGAAGAGGAGGAAGAGGAGGAGGAAGAGGAGGCTAAGAGGAGGAAGAAGAGGTGTAAGAGGAAGAGAAGGAGGCGGAGGAGGAGGAAGAGGAGGAAGAAGAGGATAAGGAGGATGAGAAGGAGATGGTGAAAGAAGGAAGAGAAGGAGGAAGGAGCAAAAGAAGTAAGAAAAATACGATGAAAAGGAGAGGAATGAGGGAGGAGGAGGAGGTAGTGGAAGGGGAGGAGGAAGAGGTATATCAGGAGGAGAATGAGGATGAAGAGACGTAGGAAGAATTAGAAGATGATGATGATGATGATAAATCTAATAAGAATGAACAACGTGGAAGAAGAAGAAAAGAAGGAGAAAAAGAATAATGAGGAGAAAGAGGAAGCAGGAGTGAGGAGGACAAAATAGGAGGAGGGAGGAGAGAGGAGGAAGAGGGACGAGGATGAGGGAGTAGCGAAGAAGTAGGGGAGAGGGAGAGAAAATAGGGAAAATTGGAGAAAAGACGAAGGAGGAAGGAGGAGAAGGGGTAGATGAGGAGAAGGAGGAGGAGGAGGAAGAGAAGGGAGGAGGAAGAGAAAGAGGAAGTAGTAAAGAAAAACAAGGAAGAAGATAAAGGAGAAGAGGAAATTGAAGAGATGTAATAGTAAGATGAGAAGGAGGACGATCAGGATGAGGAAGATTAGGAGGAGGAGGAAGAGGAGGAGAAAGAGGAGGAGAAAGAGGAGGAGGAAGAGGAGGAGGAAGAGGAGGAGGAGGAAGAGAAAGAGGAGGAAGAGGAGGAGGAGGAAGAGGAGGAGGAGGAGGAGGAGGAGGAGGAAGAGGAGGAGGAGGAGGAGGAGGAGGAGGAGGAGGAAGAGGAGGAGGAACGAGCAGAGGGAGGAGGAGGAAGACGAAAGGGAAAAGGAAGGGGAAGAAGAGGGGGAAGGGAAGAGGAGGAAGAGAAAGAGAAGAAGAAAGAGAGGAAAAGGAAGAGTGAGAGAAAGAAGGAGAGAAAAAAGTGAAGGAAGAACAGGAGCAGTAAAAGAGGTGGAAGGAGAGAGGGTGGAAGCTGAGATGGAGATGGAGGTAGGAGGGAGAGGTGGAAGCACCAGGTGGAGGCAGGAGGTGGAAGTAGGTGGAATTCTATGTGTGTGGGGGGGGGGGCTCTTCCATCATTTAAAGGTCGTTCAAACGTTTGATTCGTTTGGTCGCTGAATGCTTGTCCTTTCTCGGTGGAACATTCATCTTTCTCCCCTACTCGATATAATTCATAATGATATCGTTCATCATTGGAGTTATTAACTTGGATTTCGCCTGACTCGTCATCAATTTTGAGAAACCATCAAGTCAACGAGCGTGGCAGAGGATCTACAGGCTAAGAGCTATTATTACCTCGACGTAACAGTCTAAATCATTCTATCTTAAAAAAAAAGTAAAAACTCTTCACGGCTCTACCATTTACGATCATGATATTCTTTCATCTTCCTTCACAGGTGTGACGCAAATAAGGTCATCATATTAAGACAACAGGGCAAGACTCGCAGTAATGGATTTAAATTGGACAAATTTAGATTGAAGAAGGAAATAGGCAGACTGGTTTACCAATAGCGTGGTCAACAAATGGAATAGACTTGGTAACCATGTCATGAGACTTGAAACTATCAGTTGTTTTAGGAAAAGGTTAGACAACTTCATGGATGAGGATGACAGGTAGTAATGGACACGGAACTGCCTAGTGTAGGCCTTATGGTCTCTTGCAGTCTCCTTCATTCTTACGTTCTTATGTACCATCTACAACATCATATTCCTATCCACGGGCACCCTTGCTTTACTCTGTATAATATAGTGACACACTCCCTTCTGCTGTCCTGGAGTTGCAACAAGACAAATCGTGTTTATTCTTTTGAATTCAGTTCCCGATGAGAATAACCGACCGCATACTCAACGGAAGTCGTTTCTTCAACATGAACCTCCTCAACACGAGACAAATTCTCGCGGGGATCATCGGCTGCCTCATGTACGATGATTGAAGCATCACAATACTCGCGTTATAAAATATAAAGTTACAGCTGTACTGTTCGTTCTCTTTCACTCTGAATATTAATAACCACAGAAAATAAGATCAAAACAATTCACAGAATATGGGGGTTACTCAGCTACAACTACATAATAAATATAACCGAGACGCCGAACGCTGTATCATCGTATATCCACTTGCGACTCATGCCGCCAACGTAAGCTCCATCGTATTAAAGAGGTTAATAATTACGATTCTCAAGATAAACAACGCAGCTTCGGTGAAGTTGGGGAGGTTGTTGATGTGGGGTTTGGGTGGCACTGGTGGGGTGTTTAGGGTGGTGTTTGATGGATGTGGGAGTTCGTAATGTTGGTAGAATGAGGTTCGGGATAGTGATGGTAGAGAATCAGGTTGATCGTGATTGAGATTCTTGGCGTTGGAGGTTGAGATTCTGAGTGGTGGTTTACAAAGGATTACATAGGAGGAGCATGCCAACAGGAGACCTTTTGGTACATAAGTAGGTCGGATGTGAAAGAATTATAATGGTAAATCAATAAAAATAATAATATAAATAATAATGAATTAAATAAATAGGTAAAGTTAAATAATAGATAAACAGGTAAATAGTAAATAATAATAAATGGACAGATAAATAATAATAAATAAATCGAATAAATAATAATAAACAGACAAATAATAACAAAAAAAAATAAACAACGATGATTATGGATGGATGGATGAGAGAAATTTGGGATGATAGTGGAGGTTGACTGGGTTGATGGTGGTTGAGTTTTGGGTGGTAGGTAGTGGTAGGAGGGTAATGGTAATGGTAGGAGGGTAATGGTAGTGGTAGGAGGGTAATGGTAGTGGTAGGAGGGTAATGGTAGTGGTAGGAGGGTAATGGTAGTGGTAGGAGGGTAATGGTAGTGGTAGGAGGGTAATGGTAGTGGTAGGAGGGTAATGGTAGTGGTAGGAGGGTAATGGTAGAGGTAGGAGGGTAATGGTAGTGGTAGGATGGTAATGGTAGTGGTAGGAGGGTAATGGTAGTGGTAGGATGGTAATGGTAGTGGTAGGAGGGTAATAGTAGAGGTAGAAGGGTAATGATAGAGGTAGGAGGGTAATGGTAGTGGTAGGAGGGTAATGGTAGTGGTAGGAGGTTAATGGTAGTGGTAGGAGGGTAATGGTAGTGGTAGGAGGGTAATGGTAGTGGTAGGAGGGTAATGGTAGTGGTAGGAGGGTAATGGTAGAGGTAGGAAGGTAATGGTAGTGGTAAGAGGGGAATGGTAGTGGTAGGAGGGTAATGGTAGTGGTAGGAGGTGTAGGAGATGGTAGTGGTAGGAGGGGTAGGAGATGGTAGTGGTAGGAGGGGAATGGTAATGGTAGGAGGGTAATGGTAGTGGTAGTAGGTTAATGGTAGTGGTAGGAGGGTAATGGTAGTGGTGGGATGGTAATGGTAGTGGTAGGAGGGTAATGGTAGTGGTAGGAGGATAATGGTAGTGGTAGGAGGGTAATGGTAGTGGTAGGAGGGTAATGGTAGTGGTAGGAGGGTAATGGTAGTGGTAGGAGGGTAATGGTAGTGGTAGGAGGGTAATGGTAGTGGTAGGATGGTAATGGTAGTGGTAGGAGGGTAATAGTAGAGGTAGAAGGGTAATGATAGAGGTAGGAGGGTAATGGTAGTGGTAGGAGGGTAATGGTTGTGGTAGAAGGATAATGGTAGTGGTAGGAGGGTAATGGTATGGTAGGAGGGTAATGGTAGAGGTAGGAGGGTAATGATAGAGGTAGGAGGGTAATGGTAGTGGTAGGAGGGTAATGGTTGTGGTAGAAGGATAATGGTAGTGGTAGGAGGGTAATGGTAGTGGTAGGAGGGTAATGGTAGTGGTAGGAGGGTAATGGTAGTGGTAGGAGGGTAATGGTAGTAGTAGGAGGGTAATGGTAGTGGTAGGAGGGTAATGGTAGAGGTAGGAAGGTAATGGTAGTGGTAAGAGGGGAATGGTAGTGGTAGGAGGGTAATGGTAGTGGTAGGAGGGTAATGGTAGTGGTAGGAGGGTAATGGTAGTGGTAGGAGGGTAATGGTAGTGGTAGGAGGGTAATGGTAGTAGTAGGAGGGTAATGGTAGTGGTAGGAGGGTAATGGTAGAGGTAGGAAGGTAATGGTAGTGGTAAGAGGGGAATGGTAGTCGTAGGAGGGTAATGGTAGTGGGAGGAGGGTCATGGTAGCGGTAGGATGGTAATGGTAGTGGTAAGAGGGGAATGGTAGTGGTAGGAGGGTAATGGTAGTGGTAGGAGGGTAATGGTAGTGGTAGGAGGGTAATGGTAGTGGTAGGAGGGTAATGGTAGTGGTAGGAGGGTAATGGTAGTGGTAGGAGGGTAATGGTAGTGGTAGGAGGGTAATGGTAGTGG
>NC_134778.1:56594564-56617064 GCF_046742065.1 Oratosquilla oratoria | reverse complement strand
GGAGAAAGGGACGGAGAGAAGGGAGGAAGAGGAGAAAGACGATGAGGGGGAAGAGGAGGAGGAGGAGAAAAAGAAGTAAGGAGAGGAGGGAGGAGGTGAAAGAGGAAGAGGAAAAAGACAAGGAGGATTTGACAAAGACGACGAGAAGGACAAGGAGGGCTGGTACGAGAGGAAGGAAGACGAGGAGGAAGAGGAGGAGGAGGACAAGGCGGAGGAGGAGGAGGAAGAGGAGGAGGAGGAGGAGGAGGACGCGGAGGAGGTCAAGTATGATGAGTACGAGGAAGACGGCCACGAGGAAGAAGAGAACGAGGAGAAAAAGGAGACAAAGAAAGTGGAAATAGAAAATAGATAAAATCAAAATGGAGGAGAAAGGAAAGAAGAAAGAGACGATAGAGTAGTAGAAAATAAATATGAAAACTGGAAGAGAAAAGAAGAGAACAGATTATGTCAAGAAAAGAGGATGAAGTAAAAATGGAGAAAAGAGAGCAGACAAAGGGAAGAACAATAGAGAGAAACGATGGAGGAAGAAAATTAGAGAGAGAAAAAGAGAACCGAAAGAAAAAAAGAGGAAGAAAATTGAGAGTAGGAAAGGAGAGGAGGAAGGAGAGAGAGAAAAGTGATGGAGGAGGAATTGAGAGATCAGGAAAATGGGAAGAAGGAAAAGGAGACGATGAGAAATGGCAATGGAGGAGGGTGGAAATGAAGGGAATAAGAGATTAACAAAAAGGAAGATACATACATATACCAGAGGCTTTTTCCCTCTACACGGGGGGTAGCCAAAAAGAAAAACGCATAGAAACACCTCCCACCCATTCCATCCCCTACATACTCCACTCCCCTCCACCCTCTTCCCTCCCTCTTATCTTGGCACCTCCTGGATGACGGGTCGTCCCTGCATCCTGTCCACCGCCCTGGGTCAGAAGCAGTGTCGCAAGATACAGCACATCCACAGCAAGGCCGCTTCATAAATTTGGCGACCCCTCCCTCTCCGTCCCCGCATGCAGCAAGGAAGATGGAATGAAATAAAAGAAAATGGAGAAGGGTAAGGAGGAACATGTGGAAAAATTTGGTAAAAAAAAAAAACAATAAAAAAAGACAATGAGCGTAAATATGAGGAAGAGGAGCGAAGAAAAAAAGGAAGACAAAAAAGAAAACAAAGTGAAGAAAAAAGAAAACAAAATAAAGAAAAAAGAAAAAGTAAAGAAAAAAAATAAAGAAAAATAAAATAAAATAAAGAAAACAGAAAAAAATAAGACAAAAAGAAAACAAAGTAAAAATTAAGGAAGACAAAAAGAAAACAAAGTAAAGAAAAAACAAAATAAAGAAAAAAGAAAAGAAAGTAAAGAAAAAAGTAAAGAAAAAATAAAATAAAGAGAAAACTAATTAAAAAACAGGAAGATGAAAAAATGGAAGATGAGAGTGAGAGAGAGAAGGAAAGGAAGGAGAGAAATAGGAAGAAGGAAATGAAAGCAAAAGAAATGGCATAGGAGAAAACGGAGGATGACAAAGAAGAGAACAACAACGAAGATGAGATCAAAAAGGGATAAGAAAAGGAAGAATCAAATGAAAAAGAAAAGGGACGAAGAAAAGAGAGAAAAGAGAGGGGAGGAGAAGAGGAGTAGGATAATATGGAGGCGAAATAAAATTCGGAAAGAGGAAGAGAAGAGAGGAAGAGAGAAAGAAGAGCAGTAACAAACCAAGAAGAGCTGGAGAAGGAGCAGCGGCAGCCACAATCACTCTGTCGTTCAGAACCTCGTTGCTTTTTTCAACAATACTCATTCATACCGAGAACTGACCTCTCCCAGCCACACAATCGGGCTTTATGCGCGGACCACAATGCAGGCCGCCAGCCAGCACGCCCACAAAAAAGAAGAGCTCCCCCCACACCCACACCCACCCCCCGGCCCGTCTTGTGCACTCCTCGCCGACCCCGCCTGCAGTATTGCCTCGCCTACGTCGCCGTCCGCCATTGAAGGTGAATACCTCCCAAAGCACCTCAATTTTTTTTTTTTTTCTCCAACTCGGCCGGGGTTATTCTCGAAGCTGATATTCTTTCGGACTCCATTTAACTGCAATTACTGGAAGAATTTCTAGATACTGAATAAAACTACCTAACGGCAGCCATGATAAATATAATTTTGGATGATGGGGTTTCCTACAGCTAAATAAAAAGCACTTGGTAGTACCATGATGAATATAAGTCATAAATCTTAAATAAGTGATATTTTTGTGATAACATGTCTCGTACCTGCTATTTTGTCGAACTCTGTTTAACTGCAAGTACAGGAAGAACTAGAAACTGAATAAAACTACCTAGCGGCAGCTTTCATAGATATAATTCTGAATAATGGGGCTTCCTACAGCTGAATAATTGCACTTCCTAGTACCATGATGAATATAAGGCATAAATCTGAAATGTGTGATATTTTTGTGATAACATGTGCTCGAGTGTCGATTGTGAAAGTGATATATGTTGTGTGACGCATGTTGGATGATTGCGTGGCATGGACTAAAGATTTTTTTTTTATCTTATTTATTTATTTATTTTTATTTATTTATTTTTTATTTTGTTTATTTGATTTATCTTTTTTATTTGTTTATTTATTTATTATTATTTTTTTTTTTTTGTATTTGTTTATTTATTTATTTATTTTTTGTACCATCCATATGAGATCGCCCATGGCTCAGCTGCACTGGGCAGAGAAGACCTGAGGAGAGCTTGATGGTGACCACGTGGTTGAAGAAGGTCAAGTTACCCCATAACCAAACCCACGTAGTAGTGTGAACTAGTGTTGTTCCTCCTTCTCCTACTACTTTAATAACACTACTGTTGCCAACCCTTCTGATTTTCTTCTTCCTTTTGTTCCTCGTCTGTGAGCTAATGTCCTTCATCCAGCTAATCGTTCCATCTTATCCTTAACCTTTCCTGTTCCCAGACATTTGGTCCACCTTTTCCTTAACCTTTTCTAATATTCATTGAACCCCCTCCTCCAACCTCCCTTCCTCTCCCTCCCCCTATTCCTCCAGTTCTTCTTATTAAATCTCAGTCAAATGATCCCGACTATGCACTTGAAAAGTTGTAACAAGTGTCACTCCAGATTTCGAGAGGGTGACAATTCTTCATGTGGGTTTACCTGGGGTGACAATTCTTCATGTGGCCTATCTTAGGGTGACAATTCTTCACGTACGCTATACTAGGGTGACAATTCTTCATGTGGGCTAATATAGGGTTACCGTTATTCACGTGGGCTATACTAGGGTGACAATTCTTCATGCGGGCTATCCTAGGGTGACAATTCTTCATATGGGCTATCCCAGGGTGACAATTCTTCACGTGGGCTAACCTAAGGTGACAATTCTTCACGTGGGCTAACCTAGGGTGACAATTCTTCATGTGGGCTATCCTAGGGTGACAATTCTTCATGTGGGCCATCCTGGCTTTACGATCCTTCGGTTGTACAAGTTGATGACAATAAGCATAACCCTCATTCAACCTCACCTAAATTAATCTTTATTCCACTGTTGATATTGAGCGTACTGGGGTGACAATTTTTCAGGTGGAATCTCACGTGGTGACGATTCCACATGTGGGCGTTCTGGGTGTGACAGTTCTTCATGTCTCCGTTCTAAAATGGTGCTTAGTTCGAAATACAACTGCAACTCCTGATTTTCTTCATCAACCAAGATTCCTTCAACCACATCCTCCACTCCCGCATGATATTCGCATATCTTTGTGCAAATAAAAGATAAAAAAAATTCTTTCTCTTGATACGAACTTGCAAAAACTTTTATTAAGTACTTTGTATGAAAATGACTACAAGATGAAACTCCAAATAAATAAACAAAAAAACATAACTTGTCAAAGAAAGAAAAAAAAACAATGAGAGAAAAAAAACACCAACAATAAGAACTTAATTTTTTTTTTACAAAAGCTGAAACAATTTGATAATCTGAAAAAATATATATTTTTGGCAGAGGGTTTTCTGTATCGACTTTGAACATTTTTGCGTCAAATATATTCAGAATGTCCCCTTTACATTGTTTCCGGGGGAGGAATAGGGAGAGAGGGAGAGGGAGAGGGAGAAGGGAAGAGAGATGAAGAAGGACATGGAGAGAGAGAGAGAGAGAGAGAGTAAAGGGGAGAGAGAGATTTTCAGAGTGAGAGTGGGAGAGAGGAGGAGGTAGAGAGGAAGACGTAGAGGGAGGGATGAAGAAGAGGAAGAGAGTGAGTGAGAGTGAAAGAGAACAGGTAAAGAGGAGAGAGAGAAAGTGTGTCAGTGAGTCAGTGTGTGTGCGTGTGTGTGTGTGTGTGTGTGTGTGTGTGTGTGTGTGTGTGTGTGTGTGTGTGTCTGTCTGTGTGTGTGTGTGTGTGTGCGAAAGAGAGAGACACACAGAGAGAGAGAGACAGACAGACAGAGAAAGTGTCAGTGAGTCAGTGAGTCAGTGTGTGTGTGTGTGTGTGTGTGTGTGTGTGTGTGTGTGTGTGTGTGTGTGTGCGCGAAAGAGAGAGAGAGAGAGAGAGAGAGAGAGAGAGAGAGAGAGAGAGAGAGAGAGAGGGAGGGAGGGAGAAGAGAGAGAGGGATAAAGAGAGAAAGAGCGAGAGGGAGAGAGAGAGAGAAAGAGAGAGAGGGAGAGAGAGAGAAAGAGCGAGAGGGAGAGGGAGAGAAAGTGAGAGAGCGAAAAAGAGACAGAGAGAAAGTGAGAGCGAGAGCGAAAGATATAGAGAGAGAAATAGATTGATAGGTTGATCGATATGTACAAGGATAGCAAGAAACATAGTGTGATATCTATAGAGAGATGAGTGGGGACGGAAGTACCATGCAAACCCGTCTGCATGGCCGGCCACACACGTGCAGTTTAAACTGACAGTTACAACTGTTCAGTTATAACTGCCAGTTGAAGCTGCACGTGTGTGGGTATCTCAGTATCACCGAGATACCCACACACGTGCAGTTCCAACTGACAGTTATAACTGAACAGTTGTAACTGTCAGTTTAAACTGCACGTGTGTGCCCGGCCTAACTTTGCTTTGGCTCTGAGGACATTTGTCCCCAGGGCGAAACGTCTTCATTCAGTTGGTGGGAGAATGTCACTGTGGCAAAGGAGATCATTAGAAAATTCAAGCCCACTGGTGTTAAGTAAAGAAGTGAATTAAGTTGAGATTGTGGCAATGATAGGATATACCGGGATGAAGGTCAAGGAATTAATGCAATTCGTTTATCTAAACAAGGTGAAGAAGTGCCTCACTATGATGTAAATTTTTGTTTTGCAATCCTTAGATCCTTGAAGAAAACTTGGAAATGACTAAAAATTGTAACTAAAAAAAATAATAATAAAAAAATAATGATAAAATAAAATAAAAAATAAATAATAGAATAAAGTTTAGAACAACTTACTACACATCAGGATATACTAAAAGAAACTCTATGCCTCTCTTAAAAAAAATACTAGAGCTATACAGTGCAAAGGGTCAGGCCAATATATCACACACAGAGCGGAACGCTGAGAACGAGAGCAATGGAATGTGTATAAAGGTGATGTGGAGTGGGTCGGCTGCTCCAGAATGGAGGAAGGAAATGAAGGACCCGGGCAAGAGAGGGGAAGTGTCGAGGGGAAACAAGGGGATGGTAAAGGTAAGACTCTTATAGACAAGAGATGATAAAAAAAAAAAAAAAAAAAAGAGGATGTGTCCGCTTTCTTCCAACATGGTTCCTAGAATTCTGATCTCATGAATGAATATATACATATATATATATATATATATATATATATATATATATATATATATATATATATATATATATATATATATATTGAAATTTTTTAGAAACTCTGCCAAGAGATTCGAACCCTAACCTGTGCGTACATAATCACAAAGCCAAGACGCTAGCGACTGAGATACGTGCAATAATTCAAAAGGACTGTACATCGCACGTAGCTCAGTCGCTAGCGTCTTGACTTCGGGATTATTTACGCACAGGTCAGAGTTCGAATCCCTTGGCAGAGCTTCTAAAAATGTTCAATCTGTCTTTAACATACACAATATATCATATATATATATATATATATATATATATATATATATATATATATATATATATATACATATACGCACACACACATACCAAGGGCTTTTTCCCCCTTACAAAGGAGGTAGCCAAGTCAAAAGGGAAGTATCCTCTCCCACATATTTCACTCCCATCCACCACCCTTTCTTCCCTCTGATCTTAGCTCCTCATGGATGACGGGTCATCCTTGTATCCCACCCACTGCCCTGGGACAGAAGCAATGCAGCAAGACACAACACATCCACTGCAAGTCCGCTTCACTTAATTAGCGATCCCCACTATCTGTCCCCTCATGCAGAAAAAGAGAAGACCCTCTATCCCTTATCCCCTCTCTTTCTTGCATCTCAATATCATCTATAATATAGATGATACTATATAGATTCTATATACACTCGTTCTCCACTCACCTTTATCTCCTGCCTTCTTCCTTCCTTCCTCAACAGACACTCCCCTTTTACTCAACGCCCCTTTCATCCCATCCATCAATCTCATCCTCGGTCGTCCCTTCAAGTTCACTCCATCCACCTCTGCCTTCCACACCTCTTTTACTAATCTTTCTTCACTCAATCTTTCCATGTGTCCAAACCATCCCAATACTCTTTCATCAACTCTATCTCCCACCTCCTTTTTTAACCCAGCTCCCCTCCTCACTTCCTCGTTTCTTACTCTATCCATCCTTGTAACCTCTACCATACTTCTCAGACATTTCATCACACATTTAAACTTTTTCTCTCTGCTTCTCTTAAATTCCATGCTTCTGCCCCATAAGTGCCACCTGCATAATCACTCCCTCAAATAGTCTCCTCTTTATATCCACTTCCAAATGACTATTTCTCATGACAATCTTTCCCCCCCCCAAGGCATATACTTGTTTCTCTCAGTCTACATTTTACTTCCACGCACTATTCCTCCCTTTCCTGCCACATGCGATACCAAATAACTAAAGATAGCCACTTCCTCCAGCTTCTCTCATTTCATAATTCCAACTCGCTGCCATCCTCTCCCCTTGTAGATCTTATCACCTTCTTTTACCCACATTTACCTTCAACTTTCTTCAATCGCATGCCCCTCTAAATTCCGTCACAAACTCCCTTAATCCCTCCTTTGACTGTGCCACAAGAGCAGTGTCGTCAGCAAACAACAACTGGCTTACCTGTCACTTTTCTCCGTTTTCTTTAACCATTTCCAGTCCCCTCCCCACTACCCTCGCCTTTATCTCCCACACCACCCCCATCCATGTACACTATGAACAGCCATGGCGACATGACACAGTCCTGTCTTTACATCAAACCAATACAAGTATATATATATACATATATATATATATATATATATATATATATATATATATATATATATATATATATATATATCAACCACAATACACTATAATTCTAAGCCATCAACATCGAGAGACTCGACGAGGGCAACATGCAGACATTGAAATGAGTCTCTCGATCTTAGACTTAAAGTTCATTGTGGTTGATAAAAATGTATATCTGTTCACTACCCATTCACACACACACACACACACACACACACACACACAGAGAGAGAGAGAGAGAGAGAGAGAGAGAGTGTGTGTGTGAGTGTGTGTGTGTGTGTGTGTGTGTGTGTGTGTGTGTGTGTGTGTGTGTGTGTGTGTGTGTGTGTGTGTGTGTGTGTGTGTGTGTGTGTGTGTGTGTGTGTGTGTGTGTGTGTGTGTGTGTGTGTGTGTGTGTGTGTGACAATAGAATGTGGTCACCGTAAACTGCTGTTTTTCTTCTAGCCTGTGACCTACAAATAACTAAGCCTACAGAAGCTACATGGGTTCTTTCCATTGAGACGTGAAAGATGGATGTCTGTTGTCAGCTGCCGTGAATTCGCGGGTTTCCAGCAAGAAAAATCCGTGGGAAAATCTTATTATAAAATTTAAGAAGATTCGCGAGAAATAAAGACCTTAAGCTTCAGTGATAACAAGCGTAAGCATGCTCGGTAAAAATCAAGTGAGAAAGAAGAGAGGAATAGCAAAAGAAGCTGAGAGATGATATACGATATATGGAGAGGAGGGGTAAAATCTGAACATGCGTTAAAACATAAATATACGATATATTTGAGAACAGTGTTGACTATGAAACGACTATAATGTACTCATGCGAGGGAAATAGATCTTTTTATATAATATTATTTGACGTAGCCCAAAGAGATTTCTCCCCGTCTTCCCTTTTTCTGCATAAGGGGACGGAGACGGGGGGAGGGGGGGTCACCGATTTAATGAAGCGGCCTTGCTGTGGATGTACTGTGTCTTAATACACTGCATCTTACCAGGGTAGTGAGCGAAATGCAGGAGGTGCCAAGATAAGAGGGAAAGAGGGGGGTGAATGAGAGTGGAGTATTTGGGGATGGAATGGGTGGGAGTGGATTTTGTGGCTTGGGTTTTTTGCACCTCCCTTGTAAGGGGGAAAAAGTCTTTGGTATATGTGTATATAATAATACTGATAAAAAAAGACTGAGAAAAATTGCTGAGGAAATGAGCGAGAAACAGAGGGAGAAAGCGAGTGAGGTATGAAAGGGAGTGAAGATTGTAAGTAGGCGAGTCCTTTGTTAAGCAGAAAGGTGAGCAAATACGTGGGCAGAAGAGGTTTGAGGTTGCCAGGGGGAGTAGACGAAAGCGAATGGTTGTACTGAACATCGGGGGAACTTGAGAACGAAATATCGCTACCGAAGACAAGGAGGTACCATCTAGACCAGTGGTTCTCAAACTGTGGGTCGCGACCTAAAGTTGGGTCGCGAGATTAATTTTAAGGGGGCGCAGAGGCAAAGGGAAAAATCTCACGCTTTCAGTGTATTTCACTTAATTGAATTCTTCTTTTCACCACCAATTACTTATATGCTATGAATCCTGTTAGTTTCGTTTCGCGAAAGAAAGGCAGTGGCCTGGTTCCCAGTAGTTGAGTTTTGTGAATGAAAAGTTGTACACATTATTTTTTTTAAATAAAGTGTATATATCACTGTATATCATCTGTCTCTTTATTCTACTCTGGGTCGCGAAGGATTGAAATGTTCCAAATAGGGTCGGTCACGAAAACTTTTGAGAATCAATGATCTAGACCCTAGGTTATTAACCTTTTTTAGTACCCTTAGTCTCCCTTGATTATCCCAGAAAAAAAATTCTCGAACCACCATCCAATACAAATAAAATACAAGAATATGAAAAGGATTAGTGATACAAACCTTACTTTGCTTTCTCATGGTAATTATACACTACCATGCACTGGCTATCATGTCTCGTATCCCCATACAATGAAAACGTATGAAAAGGATTAGTGATGCAAACCTTCCTTTGCTTTCTCATTGTAAACGTACAGTACCATTGCACTGGCTATCATGTCTCGTACCGCCATCCAATACAAATACAATGAAAACGTATGAAAAGGATTAGTGATGCAAAAATTTGTTCTGCTTTCTCATTGTAAACGTACAGTACCATGCACTGGGTATCATGGTTAGTACCCCCAGGTTTAAGGTTTCGTATCTCTCGGGGGATACAGGTACCTCAGCTTAAGAACCAATGATCTAGACAAAGGAGAGCAACCAGGTAGAACAGGATAAAGATGTGCAATGGGAAGAAAGGAAGAAGAAAGAAGGACAGGAATACAGAGTGTAAGGAAAATATGGCTTGATAACTTCAGCAAACTACAGACAGTGGATTTTTTTTTTTTTTTTCTTTTTTTTTTACGGGAGTCAATACAAAGATTGGGCTCGGAACTGACGGAGATTTTGGACGATCTTTATCAAATTTTCTACTAAATTCGCTCCACCTACTAAATAATTTTTTTTTTTAAATCGCATAAACGGAAATATAAAAACACGCCACCTTTCGGATGGGGTTCAAGGAACAGGAATATACGAGCAACATGTGTTTAGGAAGAAGAGCAAGAAAAAAAATCCACTGTCTTTAGTTTGCTGAAGTTATCAAACCATGCCTTCCTTACACTTTATTAGAAAATATATATATATATATATAAACAAAAGAAATCAAATGTGGAGGGACAACGATAATAAGAGAAGAGCGGAGAGGAAAAAGAAACAAAAAAAATTTAGGAGAGGGAAAAACATATCGAGCGAGAGCGAGACCAAATGGCAAAAAAGCTGAAGATGCAGAGGAAAGCAAGGATGCAGAGTCCGAAGTGCGGAAACGAGACGGAAAAGGGAGTGAGGGAGGGACACCAGCCGAAAGGAACGAGCGTAAAGAAAACGTGAATAAAATATCGGAGCTCAAAAACGAAAGAAAAACGGAGGAACGTCCGAATGACAAGACGCAAATGAATACTCATCATTAATGCTTCCACGACAAACATTAAAGAAGAGCCAGTCGAAAGGATTTTATTTAGTAACAGGAAGAGAAAATAAAGTAGTCTCGAAATTGTATCTTACTACCCGTGTGTACACACGCGCACGCAGATACAAACATTATATAATGCACAAGTACTCGCACACACACACACACACACAAGGCCCTCTTCGCGCACGCACACTCACGCACATAGGCACACGTATATACTTACACACACACACATGCATAATTAGAAAGGGAAAGAGGGGGAGGAGAGAAGAGAAAGAGAGAGAGAGAAAGAGAGAGAAAGAAAGAGAGAGAGGGGGGAGGACTGGAGAGAGAGAGAGAGAGAGAGAGAGAGAGAGAGAGAGAGAGAGAGAGAGAGAGAGAGAGAGAGAGAGAGAGAGAGAGAGAGAGAGAGAGAGAGAGAGAGAGAGAGAGAGAGAGAGAGAGAGAGAGAGAGAGAGAGAGAGAGAAAGAGAGAGAGAGAGAGAGAGAGAGAGAGGGGGGCACTGGGGAGAGGGAGAGAGAGGGGGGACTGGGGAGAGAGAGAGAGAGAGAGAGAGAGAGAGAGAGAGAGAGAGAGAGAAGGGGGGACGACTGGGGGAGAGAGGGAGAGAGAGAGAGAGGGAGATGTGGGTGTTAGAAAGAAACAAAAGAGGTCACGTGCATGCATGTATTCCCCGAGATAAAAGAAATCCACTACAAGAGTACGGAATTGCAAAAGGTCGAGAGGTAAGAGAAAGAGAGAGAGAGAGAGAGAGAGAGAGAGAGAGAGAGAGAGAGAGAGAGAGAGAGAGAGAGAGAGAGAGAGAGAGAGAGAGAGAGAGAGAGATCGAATGCAATAATGCGGTCTTTGCTGCAGACCTAATCTCATTAGGAGAAAGGTAAAAGGAAACAGACGAGAAGGAAGGCGCGACTCGGGGGGAACACCGACCGCCCCTCCTCCTCCTCCTCCTCCTCAACTTCCTCTTCTTCTTCCTCTTCCTCGTCCTTGTCCTCGTCCTCCTCCTCCTCGTCCTCCCTCCTCAACTTCCTCTTCCTCCTCCTCCTCAACTTCCTCTTCTTCCTCCTCCTCGTCCTTCTCCTCCTCGTCCTCCCTCCTCAACTTCCTCTTCCTCCTCCTCCTCAACTTCCTCTTCTTCTTCCTCCTCCTCGTCCTCCCTCCTCAACTTCCTCTTCCTCCTCCTCCTCAACTTCCTCTTCTTCTTCCTCCTCCTCGTCCTTATCCTCGTCCTCCTCCTCCTCCCTCCTCAACTTCCTCTTCCTCCTCCTCCTCAACTTCCTCTTCTTCTTCCTCCTCCTCCTCCCTGCTCAACTTCCTCTTCCTCCTCCTCCTCCTCCTCCTTGTCCTACTCCCACTGCTGCCCCTCCTCCTCCTACTTCCCTTCTTCTTCTTCCTCTTTCTCCGTGAGAAAGAGTCGGACGAAAGAATGTGTTTAACAAGAAGAGTTGAGGGAGGAGCGTGTGGCGGGGAAATGGGAGAGGAGTGAGAGTTGGGTGGCACCAGACCATAAAAGGAGGGAGAGGGAGAAGTGGGGTCGAGGAAGTATAGCACAAAAAACGAAAAGAAAAAGGGAAAAAGAAGAGTACGAAAGGAGATGTGGAAGAGAGACAGAGAAGGAGGAGAGGAAGGGAGAAGGTGAGCAAGTGACCAGTGTTAGGAGTAGGAGAAAAAGATAGGGAGATAGTTTGAGGACAGGGAAGGTAGGACGGGAAGGGGTAGGAGGATAGAGGGGAGAAGGATGGGGAGAAGGAGAGTAGGGAGTGGGAGAGTAGGAGGGGGAGAGTAGAGAGTAGGAGAAAAAGAAACAGGAGGAGATATGGGGAGTGGGAGAAACGAGGAGGAAGAAAACGGGGAGGCAGAGAGAAAAGGAAGAGAAACGGGAAAGGGGAGGAGAGGGGGGGGATAGAGATGAGGAGGAGAGAAGACTGGGGTGGAGTATGTGAGGAGAGGAAATATGAGGGGAGGTGTGAAAGAAGACGAGGAAGACGAGGAAGAGGGGTTATGGTAGTTGAGGCGAGGGGAAAGGAGGAGGGAAGGTAGGAGAACGCGATGAGGGGAGATGAGGGGAAGGAGGGGGAAAAGGGGAGGAGGAATTGAGGTAGGGAAGGAGAGGCAATGGTGAATGAAAAAGGAGAAGGCAAGGAAAGAGGAGAGGAGACGGAGGATGCTATGTTAGCATATTTTGTTGTACGTTCCATCATTGACGAGTTAAACACCATATGAGGACAGAGCCTTTATTTGTACGACGTTTCGCTTATTACAGCTTTTTTCAAGTAATAAGCGAAACGTCGTACAAATAAAGGCTCCGTCTTCATATGGTGTTTAATTCGTCAATCTTGTCGGCAACTGCCACTTTCATGAAAACGTTCCATCATGTCACTGACACAAATAAGAAACATAAATGCTAACACAGAACCCTGTGGACTCCACTATTCACTGCTGTACATTCTGACATCTTATCCTTTACTACTATCCTCATGCACCTGGCCTCAAGAAAACATTTCATCCATATGAGTAATTTACATCTTAGTCCTTCAATATGTAGCAGCTCCCACAGAAGTTGACTGTGAGGGAGTTTATTAAAATTTCTTTAGATCGTGGTACAAGTTCTCTCTCTCTTGCAACACGTCAATGAATCTCAATAAAAAAACTTGTTAGACTTGACACCCATGACCTTCAAGACCTGAAGCCACAATGAAAGTTTGCCAAAAACGTTCATCTCTTAAAGATACACGAATCATCAACCTTTCACATAACTTCACTATTGTGCTTGTTAGTGTTACTGATCAGTAATACAGTGAGGTTTCCTTACTTTCGCCCTTATCAATTGGAACCACGTTACTCTTTTTTCAATCCTGCGACACTATTACTTCTTTTAACAAATATACAATGATCTTGTTCGCCAGTTGATCCCTACATTCTCGGAGTATTCCCTTGGGATTTTCATCAGATCCTGAATCTTTTCTCACTTCCAATGAATCCTATAGATCTTGCACTTCCTTCACTTCTATGTTTATACCTTCTAAGTTATTGCTCACCCCTCCTCCCTCTATAAAAATATTCCTCTATGTGAAGACAGATTAGAAACTTTCATTTATCATTTTGTACCAATGCTGAAGCCTCCTCAAAAAACTTCACCACCAATTATGAACTTGGTGATTTTTCGTCCTGAAACTCAATCTGCCACTGGTAAAATTGTAAACCAGATTTGGGGCATCCTGTCATTTATCTACGATATTCCTTTCAGACAGGCAGACAGAGAGACACACACACATGACTCGACGGCGCAGTAGTAGCGTTCGCTGCTACAGCGATCCGAGTTCGAATCCCGCCCAGGGCTGAAATAATTTCAGTATCGCTGCGCTTTGAGTCGTTACTCCGACTCTCGTGAGCGGGAAGTTGTGTGTGTGTGTGTGTGTGTGTGTGTGTGTGTGTGTGTGTGTGTGTGTGTGTGTGTGTGTGTGTGTGTGTGTGTGTGTGTGTGTGTGCATGTAAGGTCACAACATCACCCATAGATCGGTCGTACATTAGCTCTGAGCTCTCTTCCGGGAGGGTAGTAGCTGTCGATCACGAGTCCGACACGTGATCCAAGACACCGTTAACCACACACAGACTGACTGGCTAACTGGTTGACCGACTGACAGCCAGGTAGACAGACAGAGGGACAGAAGGAGAATGCGATAAAAGAATCGAAGAAGCGTCACAAAAGAGCTTGAGAACGGGGACATTGTTGATAAGAAAGGAGCATCTGTTGATAAGGATGAAGGACAAGGCGCCCCAGACGTTAATGGGACCGTGGAAGGATGAAAGGACCCGACACTTGGCAGTCTTGTCAAAGCAAAGCCTCAGGGACGAAAATGATCACAAATGAAGGACATGGTGGCAGCCCAAAAGAACAAAACTCGACACAATGAGGACCTGAACGTCTCCTTTCATTGACAGACACCTTGAGACGTTTATTATTAACATTGCTGTTGAGTAACACTGATTAATGAAAACTAAATCTCTTACTTTAACCCTCTCATTACTATTGACAAGTTGTACAGTAGTTTCGTCCTGGCTCTCATTAAATTATGTTATTTATTTGTGGGAACATCCTTGCATAGCATAAGTATTAACCTTTCGATAAACTCTATCACTGCCTTTGATCATCTTTATAATCATTATGCAAGTCGTTAGGCAATTATATTCAGCCCTGTGACCCAAAGAGACTCAGTGTATGGAAATATTATCTTTTGCAGTTTCATTTTGACCATAAGCAATTTTTTTTTTTTCACAGACACCTTTAGACTTTACCTTTATCTATTTACTTACTCATTTACTTTTTTCAGCATTCGACCTAATTATGGACCAAAAGGTCTCCTGTCGGCATGCTCTTTTGTAATCCTTCGAATATATTTGTATTGACCTTGTCAATTTAAAAGGCTACTAATACCTTTGTTCTCATTACCAATGGTGATTTTGTTCGCTTATTGAAACTTGTAGCGCGGTAAGCTTTTTTTTTTTTAACAAGAGCGAAGATTTCCTTTTTAACTTCGGATAATTCTGTTTGCTTGAAAGTTCCTGATGTCTCAGTGCTTCCACAAAGGCAACTGCTTTCTCCTTTTTCCGGTCAACAGCAGAGAATATTGTACACATAATGGCCGCTACAAGATAAATATTATTGACACAGTGCATTCACTTATAAAGAAAAAAAAAAAAAAGAGAAGAAAGTGATCATGTCTAGATTTGACAGTTCCTTCATTCTTTAACACTTCCTAAATGTCCTTTACCATCTCTATGATTCTTTGGTGCAATATTTTTCCCTATGCACCGATTATCGGTTATGATGTATGTACGTGTATATATATATATATATATATATATATATGTGTGTGTGTGTGTGTGTATGTATGTTCATGTACATGGACAAAGGAATTTCGCGTGTATATGTGTGTATATATTTACATATATATGAATATGTGTATATACATATGTATATATGTATGTGTACATGCGTATGTATATGTACGTGTACATGTATATGTACATGTACGTGTATATATATATGTATATGTATATGTACATGTACATGTTTATGTACGTGTATATATATGTATGTATATGTACATATGAGAGTGATGAGTGAGGAGAATGGAGGAGAAATAAGGAAGGATGAGGTGAAGGCAGTTGTAAAGATGATGAAAGCAGGTAAGGCACCTGGTCTGGATGGATGCCATGCAGAATGTCTGAAAAAGGGAGGTTCAGTGATGGTGGACTGGTTGGTGAGGTTATTTAATGTTTGCTGGAGAGAGGGTAGAGTACCGGAGGACTGGAGAAGTGCCTGTATAGTTCCTCTTTACAAGGGAAAAGGGGACAAGTGTGAATGTAGTAGTTTCAGAGGGATTAGCCTGTTAAGTGTAGTTGGGAAAGCTTATGGGAGGGTTTTAATTGAAAGGATTAGGAGAGGAACAGGAGTAATTGGTGAGGAGCAGTGTGGATTTAGGACAGGTAGAGGTTGTGTAGATCAGATCTTTGTGGTAAGACAGATATGTGAGAAAGCTATAGGAAAGGGGAAGGATGTTTTTTGGGCTTTTATGGATCTGGAAAAGGCTTATGATAGGGTAGACAGAAAGGCACTGTGGGAGGTTATGCAGATTTATGGGATAGGAGGAAAGCTTTTGGGAGCTGTCAAGAGTTTTTATGAGAGTAGTAGAGCTTGTGTCAGGATTAGAAATGGAGAGAGTGAGTGGTTTGAAGTAAAGGTGGGACTTCGTCAAGGATGCGTTATGTCGCCCTGGCTGTTCAACTTATACATGGATGGGGTGGTGCGAGAGGTGAATGCTAGGGTAGTGGGTCAGGGATTGGAGATGGTTAAAGAAAATGGAGAAAAGTGGGAGGTGAGCCAGCTGTTGTTTGCGGACGACACTGCGCTTGTGGCAGGGTCAGAGGAGGGATTGAGGAAGCTGGTGGCAGAGTTTGGGAGAGTATGTGATAGAAGAAAGCTAAAGATAAATGTGGGTAAAAGTGAGGTGATGAGATGTACAAGGGGTGAAAGTGGCAGTAGACTGGAAGTGAACATTAAGGGAGAGCGACTGGAGGAAGTGGATAGTTTTAGATACTTGGGTGCAAGTGTAGCAGGAAAGGTGGAGTGAAGGTGGAGGTAGAATGTAGATTGAGAGAAGCGAGTAAATGCCTTGGTGGATTAAAGAGTGTAATGAGGAATAGACATTTGGGAATGGATGCTAAGAGGAGACTGTATGAAGGAGTGATTGTGCCAACAGCACTGTATGGGGCAGAAACGTGGAACATAAGAGACAAAGGAGTTTGAATGTGTTTGAGATGAGGTGTCTGAGAAGTATGGTGGGGGTTACTAGGCTGGATAGAGTGAGAAATGAGGAGGTGAGGAGGAGAACAGGGGTGAAAAAGGATTTGGGAGATAGGGTTGATGAAAGAATATTAGGAGGGTTTGGACACATGGAAAGAATGAGTGAAGAAAGACTAGTAAAAGAGGTATGGAAGGCAGATGTGGAGGGAGTGAACATGAGGGGACGTCCTAGGATGAGGTGGATGGATGGGGTGAAGGGGGCTTTGGGGAAGAGGGGAATGTCTGTTGAGGAAGGAAGGGAGAGGACGGAAGACAGAGGTGAGTGGAGAATGGTTGTATATGGATGATGTTGTGATTGCATGAGGAGGAATGGGCGGGGGGGTGGGGTAGTATGTGTGAGTAAATTTTGACGCAGCCCGAAGGGATTTCTCCCCGTCATCTCCTTATATGCCGAGGGGGCCGGAGAGGGGGGGTCGCCGATTAAATGAAGCGGCCCTGCTGTGGATGTGCTGTGTCTTGCGACACTGCTTCTGACCCAGGGCGGTGGGCAGGGTGCAGGGATGACCCGTCATCCAGGAGGTGCTCAGATGAGAGGGAGGGTGGGAGGAGTGTGGAGTGTATTTAGGGATGAAATGGGTGGGAGTGTTTTTATGCCTTTCCCTTTTTGGCTACCTCCCTTGGAAGGGGGAAAAAGCCTTGGTATATGTGGTATGTGATATGTATATGTACATGTATATCTATATAACCTTAAAACTTTTATTATCTCGCCGTTCTGCTGTCCTCTGAGTCTCTCCTTTGTCAACTCCTCCTCATGGACTGCGCCACTGTCCCCCAAGACAGAAGCTCTGGAATACAATCTTTCTCTGCAGAGCAGAGGGTCATCATAAACGCGGAGGGGGAGGACGGAAGCCCGTTATAAAGATCAGTCCGAATAATTAAATGACCGAGAACGACATCGTTAAGAGCTCGTGCAAGAAAGGGACGAGGCGACTCATTCGTAAGTTTCTCCTATTGCCCCAAGAGGAGAGGGCGGACAGTGCGACAGTGCGGCGATGGTTGTGGCGGTGGTTGTGGTGGTGGTTGTTGTAGTTCCATAGAGTCTTGTTAAAGGCTTGGTGGTATTGGTAATTTGGTGGTTTAGTAGTGTGGAAGTGTTGTTTGTGTAGTGATAGTTTAGTGGTAGCGTTTGTATGATAGAGGAAATTGTTTTATGTTGATGGTAGTTTTAGTAGTGGATGGTGGTCTGGTAGAAGTGGTATGGTGGCTGTTTGATAGTATCTATAGATTAGTAGTGATAGTATTAGTTCGATGGGGGAAGTGGTTCTACTTTGGTAAGTGGGTGGTATTTTGGTGGTGGTAGTGGAGGTATTTTGGTAGCAGTGGTGGTGGTTTGGTAGTACTTGTGGTGACTTGATGGTGATTGTGATGATTTGATAGTGGTCATAGGTTGATGGAGGCAGTGGTAGGTTTGGTGGTATTATAGGTTGTGGTATGGTAAATGCAATTATGGTATGATGGTGGCACTGGTACTAGTAGCGTTGGTTTAGTGGTGAGACTGATTTGGTGGTTGCAGTGATAGTGATTTCTTAGTTGTAATGATTTTGATTTAGTGGAAGTAATAATGGTCTTCTTTTCTGATGACAGTGATTTCATGGTATTAATGATAATACTTTGGTGTTTATAATTTAGTGGTGATGATTTAGTGTCTTACTTATGGTAGTGATCGTAGGGCGATTGTTGTGGTGATGGTAGTGGTGATGGTAGTGGTGATGATACTATTATGGGATGATGAGTGTGGTTGGGCTAATGGTGGCGTTGAGAGTAAATGGATGAAATTGCAAGATAAAAATTATGAAATATAAGATGAACACACACACACGCTCTCTCTCTCCCTCCCTCCCTCTCATTCACGCAAACGCAAACACATACACACACACACAAACACACATATACACAAAAAACAAACACACACAGACACACACGCATACACAGAAACACACACGCACACACACATATATATCCACACATACATAAGCACACGCACACATATATCCACACACACACATAAACACACACACACACACACACACACAAACTCGCGCGCATACACAAACACACAAATTATGTATATGCACTTCGTAAATATAAATCCAGCCGAAGAAAGAGACAGAGGCATAGACGCTCCTAGGACAAACGTGCGAACTTGGACGAAAAAGCGTGAGGGGGAACGTCAAGAAAGGCCATCTGATATAGGTCCAAGTAGAAGCGAAGATGACAGAAAGAGTAATGAAAAGTGCCAAAGTTAGCATAATTGAATGAGGGAGGAACTGAGAAGAAGTAAGGGAGGGAGGGAGGAGGAGGAGGAGGAGGAGGAGGAGGAGGAGGTGATGAAGACAGAGCGAAGAGAGGAAAAGGAGAATTTTTTTAGATTTTTTTGGGGGGAGGGAAGGGAGGGAAATTTTTAGATTTCTTTTTTTGGGGGGGGGAGGGAAGGGAGGGAATTTTTGAGATTTTATTTTTGGGAGGTGAGGGAAGGGAGGGAATTTTTTAGATTTTTTGGGGGGGAGGGAAAGGAAGGAATTTTTTTATTTTTTTTGGATGGAGGAGGGAAGGGGAAGAATTTTTTAGATTCTTTTCTGGGGGGGGGCGTCGATGAAGGGCAGGGAAATCATTTATGCATTAAGAAACTGGGAAACTGGGATATGCAAGTGACGATAGAATAACACGAAATAACTAAAATTAAGAATGCAAGAGAAAATTATTATATATACAGTGATTGTTTTTATGTCATGACATTTGAAATTAACTCTCCTACTGGGATTCGAACCCTCGCTTGAGCGGCTTGCTTCTTATAAGACGAGAACCGTATGGTGGCACGATGGTACGGTCTTGGTCTCATAAAAAGCAAGCCGCTCAGGTGAGGGTTCGAATCCCAGTAAGGGAGTTTATTTCCATAGAGTGATCAATGAAAATCAGATCCGAGGGAACGAGGTCGCAAGAAGTAAGCAAATGATGCTAATCGGAAGCGGGATTTGGTTTCATCTCGAAATTGTGTAGACCGGGTTCTATCCCTGACAGCTTCCAATGACTGAAATTCTTCATTACAAAGGATTACAAAGGCGGAGCATGCCGACAGGAGACCTTTTGGTCCATATCTAGGTCGGATACGAAAAAAATCATAATAATGATGAATAGATAAATGAATGGATCAAAAATATAATAATGTAAATAATAAATAAAATACATGAATAAATGCATAGATATAATTAAATAATAAACAAACAGGTAAATAGTAAATAACAATAGACATATAACTAATAATAAATGAGAATCAAGCAAATAATAATAAACGGACAAATGATAACAAAACAAATAAACGATTAATATAAAGTAAATGATAGCCATTACAGCATCTTGCTTAGGTGTTTATCTAAACGATTCTTAAAGCTTCGAACTGAACTACATTGCACTGCCTCTGCAGGAAGTTTATTCCATTCATTAACTACACGGTTGGCGAAGCTGTTTCTACCCACTTCCAAATTAAATCTATTTCCGTTCATATTGAGGCAAATGACAAAACACCTCTGCAGGAAGTTTATTCCATTCATTAACTACACGGTTGGCGAAGTTGTCTCTACCCACTTCCAAATCAAATCTATTTCCGTTCATGTCCGAACGTTGTGGCAAATGACAAAACACCTCTGCATGAAGCTTATTCCATTCATTAACTACACGGTTGGCGAAGTTGTTTCTACCCACTTCCAAATTAAATCTATTTCCGTTCATGCCCGAACGTTGTGGCAAGTGACAAAGCACCTCTGCATGAAGCTTATTCCATTCATTAACTACACGGTTGGCGAAGTTGTTTCTACCCACTTCCAAATTAAATCTATTTCCGTTCATGTCCGAACGTTGTGGTAAGTCATAAAGCACATCATCAGGAGACCCGTCCATGACAGATGTCAGAACTGACGTTTTCGACCGCATCTAACGTTCTGTGGCATCAGCATTACTCTATATCAACGTTTCTCAAACGTTTCCAATACGTGATCCTTTTCAGTATTACCAAACCTACCATGACCCCCACCCCTTATTAAGCCTTCTGAAAACGTACTAATTTTTAATATCGCAGATACATTACTTTAAAATTCATTAATCACAGCAGAGACAGAAATAACAAAAAATAATAATTATTGTTTATCAATGTTTATTAAGAAGGACTGATCTGATAATATACTTTAATGGGAAGGATGTGTTTGCTTTTTTGATACAAGCGAATCAATACGCGGGTCTGTGTGGCTGAATGTACATACAGTTTGACCCTCCATGACCCCCAGATGAAGGCTCATGACCTCTTTTGGGGGTCACGACCCACAGTTTGGGAACCCCTTATCTACCTCATATGAAATAATTACCTTAGCCTCGAGTTTCAGTAACCCGAAACGCGTATCACCACAGTAATTAGCAACATTCATCAAGCCCAACTATACAGTAGATCCTTCTGGGAAGAAATTTACGCTCCGCTCTGTGTCGACCTAGTGTGGGTCTCCTCCTATGTCATATATTGGTAAGTTGAGGAAGAAATGAAGAAGGAGGAGGAGGAGGAGGAGGAGGAGGAGGAGGAGGAGGAGGGGAGGAGGGAGAGGAGGAGGAGGAAGAGGAGGGGAGGAGGAAAGAAGGGGAAGGACGAGGAGGAGGAGGAGGAGTGGGAAGGAGGAGGAGGAAGAAGAGGAGGAAGAGGAGGAGGAGGGGGCGGAGAAGGAGGGTGAAGAGGAGGAGGGGAAGAGGAGGAGAAGGAGGAGGAGGGGAAGGAGGAGGAGGAGGGGAAGGAGGAGGAAGAGGGAGAGGAGGAGGAGGAGGGAGAAGAAGATGAGGGTAGTAGTCATTGGTGAAAGCCTAAGATGACAGATCTTGGCCAAGTCCAGGGACCGATTGCTGGCCAACAGACACAACACATGACAGGTCCTCTGGCTAATATAATCTTGTAGATTTTATTCAGTCGATTATCACAATCACTAGGAGTAATCCCACCCCCTCTCCCCTCAGCTGAAGAAAGTCGCTTAACATTAACCTCAACAAAATATAGGAGACGTATATGATATATCTTGTTATGGAATTCCAGGAAATTTCTTTTCCAGGCTATGGGAGTTCTTCTGCCTGATGAAACTCCATCTTATTCGAGATTTACCCTCCAACCTTAGGCGAACAAAACCGGTTAGTCAAAGTAGATTCAGTGAAGGAGGTTACCATGTCGAGAGGGTTAACTCTTAACTGTCCTGTGGTTAACTCCAAACGATTCCATTCAGTTAAGGGATGTCCTCGACTTCGAAAGGTCCAAGACCCAGCAGGGGCCGAGGTTCCTTTCTGAGTTAAGTAAAATCTTAACATTGCCCCAAGACAAATTCTTTGAATGCATCACGACATTGGAAGAATTAAACCCCTATCACTCGGTGTTTATTTTCATTAATTTCCTCCAATTTTTCCCCCCAACTTAGAGAAAACCTGTCGTCCTTGAATGTCTTAAGTCTATTTCCTTGTCCTCGACTACCTCCGGCCTCGGAATCGAACCCGCCTCCACGAGGGTTCACTGCTCTCCGATCCTTGATCACCACTCTCGCGTTTTTCAATATTCGCGGCTCATTTCCGCGCCACCTTGCCGTTTCCTCCACGAGGCCGAATGTCCTGCTCATATGCACGTGCCTCCCTTCTCTTACGTTTAATCTCCCATCAAATTTCGTATTCGTTTTCATATGCTTTCGTATATTCACTGTTTCATACGAAGTGGGTTAGAAGAAAATAATCA
>NC_134778.1:56577064-56589564 GCF_046742065.1 Oratosquilla oratoria | reverse complement strand
GGCTGCAATAGGCTCGAGTTTTTGCTGAAGACCTTTTTCCGTAAACATATTTAGCTTCAAGTTTTCAAAAGGAATTTCGAGGATGAAGTTAGGCTGCATTCCATCATTTGTTACACTGCAATTTAGGAGTAATATATTTTCACAAATGATCAACGAGGGAAAATTATTCACAATGAAAGACTCTTAAACTGCAACGAATTGGCATATATATTCTTTTTAGAACCACCCTCACGACAGAATATTGTGACAACAGTCCATTCATTTCCTTCATTTTTCTCGCTTTCAAAGCCAAAGCAATACTTTCTCTCGTTACTTAAAGAGGACACCTCCATTAATAAGCTGGCTGAGCGGGTTAGGGCGTCGTTACTTGCGACGAAGGTCGAGGGGATGGCGGTTCGAGTCCTGCCACCGGCGAAGCTGAACCTAGGGGATGGTTCATTAAATTCCACGCTACAAAGTCCTCTGTAAGGGGCACCGTCCTAGCCTTCCGATGGGAGGAGTTTGTGACGTTAAACCTTATCATCATGATTAATACCTGAGGAAAGAAGTTAATCAACGCGTTCTGGTGCGCAGTTTCATTGTCTGATAACGATGTAGAAAACTCTACATAAGAACATAAGAATGAAGGAGACTGCAAGAGACCATGAGGCCTACACTAGGCAGTTTCATGTACGTTAACGTTACTAACTATCTTCCCTATCCATAAAGTTAACTAATCATTTCTTAAAACAACGAACTGTAGCTATGAATTGAAAAATAAAATATGTTTATTTCTGTTGCCAAGATGGACGCTTTCTCGATAATACAAGAAACGAAACCCTTTTATAGCACCAGGAAACAAGTACATTTGGCAAGATCTTTGATTTATCTATTTATTTTTGTTATGTGGTTTATATGGCAATAATGATTTTGTGTTTATGAAACAAGTGCCCAAAACAGTGTCCATTTGTTTCAAATTTACACATCATCCATCCTACACGAGCAGCCGCAACACGCAGAAGTCTTGCACATTATGCATATGCAGAGCTCAACTTTCTCATTTTCTATAGTCTGACTTCAAGGTTGATTCAATGACATTCAGTTCAACAACACATGATTAATAGAACGAATAACAGTATTTCTATAACCGAGGTTTTGCAATGATAATTTGGACAAGCGAAAAGAAAGGAAGATGCCTGCTACTTGGGTGTCAGGACAAAAATAGTGAAAGAAAAGAGAAAGATTTGTAAAGAGTTTGTAAAGGAAAGTATTGAATAGATAAGACACAGAGAGAAAGAAAGGAAAAATGGAAAGAAGAGGGAAGGATAGTAGGAGGTAGGGCAGTAGAAGGGAGGAGAGTAGTAAGAAGGAAAATAAGAACATAAGAATGATGGAGATTGCAAGAGACCATAAGGCCTACACTAGACCAGCACATATACAAAACCTCAATTTTGAGCAGACTCTAGTAGAAAGTAGGATAAATGAACTTCTGTATTAGGCTTCATTAAAGCATTAAAGTGAAATAATCTACTATAATAAAATAGTAGTTTCTGTCTGTATGTTTGTTTGTTCACGAACTTCTATGGTTTTGGAGATGGACCCCCATAACCATATATATTCAGATACCCTATCACTCCAGGTACTTGGATAACTAGATTTCATTTCAAAAAATATCATTTTGGCTAGGGTTAAGAGTTAAAGGGGTATGGGGTGGTAACACGCCACTACTGTAGTGTCCCCTTAAAACGATTGGTATTTTGTGACAAAAATTACTATTATCAAACAAACCATTGTATGTGTTCATATATATAATTTATATTTGTGAAATTAATGTTGCCGCAAACTATGATAGCCTTTGTAAGGAGAAAGCATGTAAATGTAAAATGTTTGTATAATTTACCAAATGTTTAAATATTGGTTATTTTAGTTTTGCGCGGGCAGTAATATACTCGAGTGTAAAGATAATGAAAAATCAGTTCCATTCTTCTCTTACGGCCTAATATATTTTATTTCCAAAGGGCGTCTCCCTTAACATTTTATTTGTGTTAAATGTCCATTGAGTTATATTGATATGTGTAACTTTTCTCCACAAATTCTATCAAAATTAAAATGATCATCATTTGCCCGCAGCAACGCGCGGGTAATTTGGCTAGTGCAAAATATAAAATGGTAGTCTCCCACAGTCATTGGGAAGAGAGGGGGTAATGAACTACGTTTGTTGGAGACAGATCCTGACTGCTTTCACCACACAGTTCCGGGAGGACGGAAGTAGTATTAAAAGAGAGAGAGAGAGAGAGAGAGAGAGAGAGAGAGAGAGAGAGAGAGAGAGAGAGAGAGAGATAAAGAGAGAGAGAGGTAGATGGTAGGAGGGAGGAGTGTAACAGGAGAGATAAACATCCTCAACACAAAAACGCATCTTGCAGATCTTGTTTTTGTTAACGCTGAATGATTCGATAACAATAACAATAACGAAAACAACAACAATGACTAAAATATTCACCCAAAACAAATCAAATAGTCAAATGAATAGATAAATAAAAGGATAAGTAAATAAATAAAGTAAATAAATTATTGAATAAATAAACTGATTAGTAAATAAGTAAGCAAACAAATCTATCAATAAACTAGTAAATAAAAAGATAGATAAATAAATAAACGAATAACCAAATATATAAGTAAATAGATAAGTAGAAACTAAATGAATAAATGAAAGCGAATTCATATCAATAAAAGAGAATATCATATCAAAACACTTGTCAAAACCTATCAATGAGCCTTTACACTTGTTACGCAGAAAAATATTCGACTTGCAAAAATCTAACACATTTCAATTAGGAGAAAAACGTATTCAACTTACGTAGCTGTTGACATTTAATCTTACACCAACTTTTGTCACAAACCTGAAAAGAAAAGAAAAATAGGCTAAAGTTTGCCAAAATGAGGAAATAAAATCTTTTTTAATTAAACTACAACGCTTAACTTATACATGCAATATAAAAACCAGTTACAAATTCCTCAGAAATCTTGGATCCTAGATACCTGGACGAGATGCAGGGATGACCCGTCATAAAGGAGGAGCCAAGATAAGAGGGAGGGAGAGAGGGAGGGGTGGTGAATGGGAGTGGAGTGTGTGGGGGTGGAATGGGTGGGAGTGGATTTTATGCCTTTGTTTTTTGGTTACCTCCCTTGTAAGGGGGGAAAAGGCTTTGGTATATGTATGTATGTATGTATATATGACCCGTCATCCAGGAGGTGCTAATGTAAGAGGGAGGGAAGAGGGGAGTGGATTATGTAGGGGATGGAATGTGTGGGAGTGGTTTCTATGCCTTTGTCTTTTGGCTACCACCCTTGTAAGGGGGGGAAATCCTTTGGTGTATGTATATGTATGTATGTATATGTATGTGCGTATATATATATATATATATATATATATATATATATATACATATATACATATATATATTATATATATACACAATACACACACACACACACGGACAAATACACATTTAATGGAGCAATTGCACACAAAGAGATGATACCGTTGGCTTTTTATCGACCATGAAGCTATGATTGATGCTTTATTACCAACGATAATAAACAAGATAATAACTGTAATGGCTAATGGCCCTAGATGCAATTAAACGAACAGATGTACCCTGTTACGCGGGCAGTTAGCTTAAGCAGCCAATGCTTGTTGAAGGCCAATGGCATTATTAACATTTTTACAATTTCTTGCATCTTTTTCGTATCGAACGCGCGGATTAAGCCTTCCCCTACCACGGTTGTTAATCAATACATTTTCGTCTATTGTCGTAGATTATAATTAGTAAAATGGGTTTTTCTTGATTATTTTATTTAGTCCTCTAACGAAAGGATCAGTAAATATTCGTACATTTCAAGAAATCCACTCAGCCTTGGCACTGGGCTTATTGAATAGTGACAGTTAATGAAGCTGTTTAAGAGACAAGCTTATGGTGTTTTGATAAAACCCTGCTGACCTTAATGCTTTACTCCTGCATACCACATTTTCTACACTTGTTTAGATTCTTCCTTTAGTAATGTTTTTACATCCTTCCATTATTCATAATACTTCGTATTGATCATCTTAATGATTTTCCTCGTTTCTTTCTTCTCGCTGAGTCCTGAGTAATGTCTTGAACGCCCAGAAATTGATTTACCTGAAGTCTAAGTAAAACATTTATTTTGACATGAGATACAATAGCACTTCCTGAGCACGGTAAATATATAGTTTGATATATACAGTGTATCAAGTCTGATATTCTATACGCAATCACTCGTACACATACACCCACACTCGATGGCGCAATGGTGGCGTTCCCGACCACAACTACGGCGGCCCGGGTTCGATTCCTGCCCAGGTCTGAAATAATTTCAAAATCGCTGCGCTGCGAGTCGTTCCTCCAACTCTCGTGGGCGGGGAGTTGGGTGTGTGTGTGCGTGTAAGGTCACAGCATTACCCATAGATCGGTCATATATGAGCTCTGAGCTCTCGTCCGGGAGGGAAATAGCTGTCGATCACGAGTCCAACACGTGATCCAAGGCGATGGTGAATCACACACGTACGCATACACACACGCGTGTATTGCCGAAGCCAGTGATGTTTCCTGTTACATAAAGGGTTGAAGTAAAGGAATAATTGTCTACGGAGTTTATGAAAAAAAACGCCAAACAAACTATAAAAGACAATAAAAGATGAGGGATAATCCAATCCTTTCTCATCAGATTTAGATAACAATTTTACTCGAGGAAAGAATGATAAATTGAATTCATTTTTTTCCAAAGGTTAGATATCCCAACTGTCACATTTAAAGATTTCATTAAACAATTTCTGTTCGGTCTATTAACATAATTTCCTGAGAGAGAGAATTTATTTGTCAAAGAGTATTGTACTTAAAGAAATTTCACCATATTTTCTACACATAACATTTGAAATAATTTAATGTGAACAGATATTTACAAGTGTGTTGTGACTGCATATTACATAAAGACATCCATGTCCAGGTAATATGGAAATTACACGTCATTCATACAATCAGACTTACTATATGTAACAGCAGAATCTCTTTACTCTTGTCATTCGTTAGACTAAATGGAATTTGAAAATTAATTATTAAATAACACTTAAACATACACACTGTCGTTGTGCATATCAGTGATTTGTGATATATTTTTTTTTTTTTTTATGAAGTTATATAATGAACGAAGGAATATCGTGGTAACATTGTTATAATTTCATGTTTATGACAATATATTACATGAGTAATATGTAAATAACGAATATGGATGGACATATATATATATATATATATATATATATATTTTTTTTTTTTTTTTTTTTTTTTTTTTTTTTTGGTGGCCCACTGAGCCTTGTTCACCTTATGTCAGCGTACCACACCGTATCTAGTTTTGTCATTCTCAAGAAGCGATATTTTCATCCTTATCATTAATCAAATCCGTGATGTTATGAAGACAATGTAGAGCGTAAAAACCGAATACCTGTAGTTTGTAGCAATATCAACATTCTAACAATTTGAATCTGAAAAAAAAATTCCTTATCTCCCCCAACCCCAAACCCCCCCGATACACAAAACTTCCCCCCCCCTGAAACTCCACCCCACCCCAAACATCCGCCCTTATTCTTAGAGATGTGGGGGGTGGGGGTGGGATGGGGGTTTGAAAACCCTTGATTGTAAGCTTACGTCACCGGTTCCCAGAAAGCTTCTTCTTTTTTCCTGTCGACCCAATAAATATGCAAACGACACTGTAACTTCTACCAACAATTCATATGATTGCTTCAACCTGGGACTTCAATAAGCATGCAAATGTCCCCCGTGGTTGGTAAATAAGAGCGAAGAAGACGCTCTCGTTTCAATATCAGGCAGGTAGTGTTTCAAGTCACCAACCCTATCGACCGACGTGAATAATGCAAAGAAGTTCGCTGCTGCCTCTGGGTTTGTTTGAACTCGCTAAGACGGCGACGAGTTTCTTGGCTTTTTGCTTTGCCCAAAGGAGGGCGACGAGTTCATTTGGCACACAATAGAAATCGTTCGGGCATGTCGTTGTCATATTCATTTTTTTTTTTTTTTTTTTTTTTTTATCAGGGGTTTAGTTAGTCCCTCACTAAACACTAGCCTGAAACGGATGTGACCTTTTCTTAATTACCTTCTTGATATCTATCAATTTCCATCGCCAAGCAATTTCATTCAACCGAAGACAGCCCTCTCTGTCACTTTCCAATGTGTTAGAGACACTCGATGAAACTGTTTTTGATGTTGCTCTCGTATGAAACTCGTTCTGCATCCACAAGGTTATTTAAGAAGACAGAAGCCCCCAGACAACCCAAAGATTCTTCCAAGTCATTGGAATTGTAGGGATGACGTCATACCACACCTTCACACTACGACAGTTAATCTAATTCATCTGAAGTAGCTTAGTATAACTTCCTATGAGCTGACAAAAAATATGTACATTTTAGCTTGTTGTGTCCTTACTTCTTCGGATGCTTTTATAGAAAACAGAGGAACGTTGCCAGATACACGGAGGCCATGGGTTATTGGTATAAGTAACCCGAAAATGGAGACATTTGTCTCATGTATCTATTTTAGGTCTACCTTCCCTTTCTCAGGAAAACACACACACACACACACACACACACACACACACACACACACACACACACACACACACACACACACACACACCGGTGGCGCGGTGGTAGAGCGCTGGGCTGGGAAGTACGGTGCGTGCTCGCAGTACCCAGTTCGAATCCTGCCCAGGGCCGAAATTATTTCGGTATCGCTGTGCTTCGAGTCGTTACTCTGACTCTCGTGGGCGGGGAGTTGGGTGTGTGTGTGTGTGTGAAAGGTCATAGCATTACCCATAGATCGGTCATACGAGCTCTGAGCTCTTTTCCGGGAGGGAAATAGCTGTCGATCACGAGTCCAACACGTGATCCAAAGACCAAGGTAAATACACACACACACACACACACACACACATATACCAGCTTCTAGAGTATAAAATATACGTTTTAAACGAATCAATCACGTGTATAGAGAGCGAGATTTGACATTCCCGTTGGCGAGTACATTTCTATTCAATTTCGGATACATTTCGAAGAAAGAAAATTTCTTTACTTTTGATTCTAGTTTTCCAATTTTTCCTTCCCCCCACTGAACTATTATTTTCTTTTCCGGGTCCTCAAGGTGAATATTGCTGAATTTTTCTCAATTAATTTTCCTTCTTAGAATCTAATTAATTAATTAGTTAACAAATCAATCACTTTAATCAATACATATTTTAATAAATTGGTCTTTGAATAAGTAAATAAGCAAAGAAACAAATCAACACCCTAACAAAACAAACAAGCATAAAACAAACGAACAGATAAACAAAACGAAATAAACAGATAAAAAAGATAAAATAGACAAGTAAACAAGCACACGTATGTACACAAAAATATGGACAAGGGAAACAGGTTCCGTGACGATCAGCGCACATCGGAATCATGCGGAACGGCACAGAATACAATTTGGCAACCTTCTTCCGTGGCCCAGACGCCCCCTCGGGTCATCCAATCTCGTGATGGCAATGGATAAAGACACTATTGTGGCGAGACGAAGAATAAGATGCTCGGAGAGCGCGGTCTGACGATGGTGAGGAGAGGCCGCGGCGGGAAGAAACGCGGAAACGGCAAAACTAATCATACGATGGTGAGGAAGTAACTGGTGTCCGTGCTTCCGTGCTTCCGTATGTGTGTGTGTGTGTGTGTGTGTGTGTGTGTGTGTGTGTGTGTGTGTGTGTGTGTGTGTGTGTGTGTGTGTGTGTGTGTGTACAGACGTGTGCATGACAGACAGACATACAGACAGAGAGAGAGATTATGGGGAGAATTGTTGGACGATATCTCTCTCTCTCTCGTGTGTGTGTGTGTGTGTGTGTGTGTGTGTGTGTGTGTGTGTGTGTGTGTGTGTGTGTGTGTGTGTGTGTGTGTGTGTGTACAGACGTGTGCATGACAGATATACACAGACAGACAGGCAGGCAGACACAGACAGAAAGAGAAATATACAGATAGATAAAGACAGAGAGAGTGAGATAGAGAGAGAGAGAAAGAGAGAGAGAGAGAGAGAGAGAGGAGAGAGAGAGAGAGAGAGAGAGAGATAGAGAGAGAGAGATAGATAGAGAGAGAGAGGGAGAGAGAGAGAGAGAGAGAGAGAGAGAGAGAGAGAGAGAGAGAGAGAGAGAGAGAGAGAGAGAGAGAGAGAGAGGGGGGGGGAGACAGAGAGAGAGAGAATATGGGCGCAGTTGTTGGTTGATGAATATCTCTTTTTTCTTTATGTGGAGAAAGAGAGAGATGATGTCAGAAGTCGGCTGTATTCTACAACACCAAAAAGCTAGTCCTCTCCGTGAGATCTTCGGATGAATCCCACATAATTATCAGATCGTGAAGGACTGAGACAGGAGATAATGAAACGAAATGTTATCATATTTAACATACTACTATTCATGGATGATGATGATGATGATGATGATGATGATGATGATGATGATGATGATGATGATGATGATGATGATGATGATGATGATGATGATGATGATGATGATGATGATGATGATGATGATGATGATGATGATGATGATGATGATGATGATTATGATTATGATGATGATGATGATGATGATGATGATGATGATGATGATGATTGGAAGAGAGAAGAAAATACGAAGAGAAAGATAAAGAGAAATACGAAGAGCTTAACAGAAAGGTACATAGGGAATGCATAAGAGCCAAAGAAAAATGGATGGACGAAAGATGCATAGAAATTGAACACCTAGAAAGAACAGACCAACAAAAGATGCATGAGAAAGTAAAAGAAGTAATAAAAACAAGAAAACACAAACAAAACATTATTACTATTATCATTATTATTATTTATTTTTATTGTTATTATTTATTTTTATTATTATTATTATTATCATTTTGTGAGTGTAAGGTCATACTTCTGATTAAGATGGAACTAAATTACGATGTGCAATATACCAGGTAGTGAGCAGTTGGGGAAACCCACTTCCTATGGACGAGTTTCTAAAAACCACACGAAATCACACTACTCTCAACTCAAAGAATCGATAATACTTTTCTTCGAAAATACCACGGACAACACCTTGTCTCACCTCCCCTCCCTTATCCTCCATCCCTCACTCTCCCTCCATCTCTGCATTGTCCTCCCTCCCTCCCTCCCTCCTTTCCTGACCACACAAGAATGTCCGGAAGTGTAAATATATATCATCGAGTCTGTTGCGTGGCTTATTTTCCGTAGAATGGACATTAGTTGATTAACTGTATCAAAGAAAAGCAGTTCTTTTTTGCCGTAAGCTGAAGTGATGAAGTATGCCGACAAAAAGCCTGTCAATATATAGTGTGAAACTATTTTAATTTTTTGACGTTGTGAATCTCGTTTAAAAGATAAAAGACTTGTATTAAGCCACCTCCGAGCCTCGTTCTTTTTCTTAAAGGTTCAAATATTCAAGTGATTTTTATACGTTTTGTTTCTTATATTCGATATTAATTTTGTTGCTACCCGTTACAGCTTTTCAAATCTATCAATGAAAGAGATCTAATGTCCATGCAGGAAAGGCATATTCCAAGCCATTGATTTACATAATTGGCTGACGATAGGTGAACTTTTGAAAGTAAAAATATACCAAACTAATTCTAATGTCATATTTGCTCTCTTTAATGGAGAAACAAAATGCTTACATTATGTAAAGTCATTACTAACAACTGAGTAAAGATATTTTTCATTCTCCATTTCGATTAATTTTTTCCAAAGAACTTGTGTTCATATTTTGTATTTTTCTTTTTGTTTTACCTTTACGCATAAATTTACAATTGTAGTTCAGTTTTAATGGTCTACTGCAGGATCGGCCTATCCCACGAGAAACGATACAGCTTCTGTACCTTAACACGACTTGGTAATGTTGTATGGAAGTGCATACGGAAATTTTGCTACGTTGGAATGTCTGTGGTTGTGAATAAAGTCTGAAATATGTGCAATCAGCTCGACCATACTGATTAGGTGGTAGCATATACATGCGACGCTGACCTACCGCAACCTTAATGTCCGTCGTTGTGGACAGTTGGAGAGCCAAGAAATTGCTTTATACTTACCGGGGATCGAACCGGGACCTTTCGCGTTCCGAGGCAGGAACGTTACCGTTTGCCCCACGCAGGATCCCTAGCCAATTACTTGGATTAAATAATATTAGCCATTTTTGAGATTATGTCGATCTCCTCGACTATTCACTAAGTTCGGGTGATCATTTGATATGCTGCACAGTTACCATCGGTATATTCGGAAGCGTGTTGGTATCGCATTCGCTTAATTGTGGGTTCGAATCTCGAACTTCTCTTTGATTTCCCAGCTGTGACAGTTACGTTACCCAACAGTCCCAAGTGCACAGGGCAAATTTTACGGGTTTGGCCCATAGCTACGCGCCTTCACACAACATTAGCAAATGTAGAGGCAGCAAACTTAAGTCCACAGTCAATGAATACAGCTGACCATACAACTGAACCCTGAGGAACTCCGCTTGAGTAATCTTTCCAGTTAGACTTCAGTCTACGATCTGAAGCTCGTGTCGTGAAGCAGTAAAATTAGTTCTTCTGAAGACGAGTATATCAGGTATGCAGCTGTTTATTCTGAAATTGTGTCTTGCTGCAATGCTTTGACCCAGGGCAGTTGGCGGATGCAGGGATGACCCGTCATCCATGAGGAGCTAAGACGGGAGGGGTGGAAAGGATGGTGAAGGGGAGTGAAGTGGGTGGGAATAGGTACGTTCCTCTGTCTTAGCTACCTCATTTACAAAAGGGAAAAAGCTCTTGATATACATATAGAATGCATGAGAAATCACATAAATTCGTGATTCTAAATACGCGGAAAAACCACCAAGGAGTACCCTGAGGATGTCTGAATAGACGAAAGCGCTTGGTCATCAGTTTATCTTTTTCCTTGGTGGTTTTTCCGCATACATATAGAATAGATATTCTGAAACCACTTTATAGTTTGAACATAATTGTACTGTGATCACTGGATATAATGGTTTCACCAATTTATCCACCAGTTATTATATTTCCACGGCCAGCGATAACTAGGGCTCTTTTAAGAATACATGAAGCACTGGATACTTGTCGCAGAGAAAATCTGTTATGCGGCGGCCTACGCAACCACGCTATAGAGTTGACTAATAATGTCAGTGAAATGTTATTCATCATCAGGACATGTAATAATTAATTCAATTTTGACTTCAAGTCTTTCGACCACTAGTTCTAATTTCGTCATTAATCACATGAATAGATAATAAGCAAAGGAATAGATAAATAAGTACATAAACAAGTAAATGAACAAATAAATAAATATAGATAAACAGATAAATGAAAAGATAAATATATGGAGATAAACAAAGATATGAATTAATTAATAAACAAATTGGTAAATGAATATATACATGAATCAATTAATAAATTAATGAACTAGTAACTAGTAAATAAATAAATAAATTGATAAATGAAAAACAAATATAGGAATAACTAATTACATAAATAAGTGAATGAATGGATAGATGAACAGATAAATAACGAACTTAATATATAAATAAATGATAAACGAACTTAATATATAAATGAATAAACAAATATGTCAATAGATAACTCAATCAATAAACATCTAATCTCAGTAAGATGAGAAATATAAAAAAAGAACATATGTAAAATTGCCTTAATATATTTTTTTTTTTTCAACAAATCTGGCTACGGATATTCTTCCCGCTCTCCATTTTGAAAGGACTGCATAATTAAAAGTCAAATTCACATTACAGAGCTGATTACCGCGTAGGAACCAGTGTCTATGCGTTCGATAAAATATTTCCCATCCTCTGTAATTCACCTCAACCAGAATCCTCACATATACTTACTTCTTTTTCTCTTCAATTCTACTCTCTTCCCTAGCCCTCTCTCTCTCTCTCTCTCTCCCTACAGCTCTCTCTCTCTCTCTCTCTCTCCCCACACCTCTCTCTCTCCCCTACACCTCTCTCTCTCTCTCTCTCTCTCTCTCTCTCTCTCTCTCTCCCCACACCTCTCTCTCTCCCCTACACCTCTCTCTCTCTCTCTCTCTTTCTCTCTCTCTCTCTTTCTCTCTCCCTACAGCTCTCTCTCTCCCTACACCTCTCTCCCATCAAGCTGATCCTCTTGTTTGGTCCTTCATATCGTGAAACTGAAGGACGATTTCATCGATATGAAATACTCTCAAGTTCTTCACCCTCGTAACGATTCTTCAGCGATCCTGAGAGTCCTCCAGTTCTCATTAACCCCGCGTTATTCGGCTTTCCTCTGCATAAGTAGAGATGGACGAGTATTGGTGTCAATCCGACGCTCTCGTCACTCTGATGCAGAAAGTAATCATCAACTTTTGTCCTCATCCATTGACTGACACTTCACTTGG
>NC_134778.1:56569564-56572064 GCF_046742065.1 Oratosquilla oratoria | reverse complement strand
CTTTCACACGACGCGTTTTGCGGACGTAGGAAAGGTTCCATTGAACTCCATTGAAAATTAAAACGCGGCGCACCCGAACGCGCGTACGGAAACGCGCTCGTGTAAAAGCAGCCTAAGAGTAAGAGTAAGTGCTTAACAACAATGGCTGAATATCCATCAGGTATAGTGCCTTCATACTTTATAAGCAACATTCCTATCCAACATACGGGACTCGAACAAGACAATTATTGACAGTAATCAGGCATTGTCAATAGAATAGGCTGTCAGGATAATTAGATTTGGATAGATTCCTTTAGGTTAAGGTTACGATTAAGGTTAAAGCTAAGATTAAGGTTGGGTTAATATTCAGGTTAGGTTAGGTTAGGTTAGCTTAGCTTAGGTTAGCCTAGGTAAGGTTAAGATAGGTTACATTGGGTTAGGTTAGGCAAAGCTAGGCAAGGTTAGGGTAGGGTAGGTTAGATTAGGTTAGGATAGGCTGAAGTTAGGCTAGGCTAGGCTAGGTTAGGTTAGGTTAGGTTAGGTCAAGCTAGGCTAGGTTAGGGCAGGTTAGATTAGGTTAGTTTAGGCTAGGTTGCGTTAGGTTATGCTAGGTAAGGTTAGGTTTGGTTAGATTAGGTTAGGTTAAGTTAGGTTAGGCCAAGCTAGGTTTTGGTGTATGAAAGGCACAAGTTTTCACTGATAACGAAATGGATGTATTTGTTGTTATCAAATCCCAAACCGTACAAAGACAACATGGCGCTCTATCTCTTTGGCCAAATTACCGTAGTTCACTTCGGACAGACTTGAGAGTAATCTAATTCTCTTCGATTTACTTTTCCCTCTTCGCAATAAACTCTTTGCATCCACCTCTTTATTCCTTCCTTCCTTCCTTCTCTTCCTTACATCTCAAATTGGCTCAGAACCTTTTCCGATAGATTGAACATTTGTTGGTGCAAACTCACGTACACACGAACTTGTTTACTTATTTTATCTTTGCATAAATTTACGAACATGAATACGCTAAGGGAGATACGCGTTCGTGTAAAACGTATAAGAGTGTATACCATATGTGTAATGCCCCCCATATGTATTTATGTATGTGCGTGTGGACAACAGTGTTCACATGTATGCAAATATGATCACACGCAGGCCTATGCGGAAAAACGAACACATACATTATGCACTCACGCGCATACACACACACGCATACGCATAAGCTCGCGCACATAGACAAACGCACATATACATACATACACACACATATATACACACATACATACACAGATACACACACATACAGTGCATACATGCACAATACACATACTTATACACGGCTCGACGGCGCAGTGGTAGCGTTCGTAACTGCTAACCCAGCTGTCCGAGTTCGAATCCCGCCCAGGGCTGAAATAATTTCAGTATCGCTGCGTAGCGGGTTGCTACTCCAACTCTCGCGGGCGGGGAGTTGGTTGTGTGTGTGTGCGTGTAAGGCCACAACATTACCCATAGATCGGTCACGTATGAGCTCTGAGCTCTCTTCCGGGAGGGAAATAGCTGTTGATCACGAGTCCAACACGTGATCCAAGAACATGGTGAATTACACACAAGCACATAACAGAGACACATACATAACACAAACTCATATTCATTGTACAAAATAGATATATTCCGACTGTAAAATGAGTTGTTCAAATTCTGGGGTACATGAGTAAAGGGGCATTTAGACGGCCAAACGGTTTGACAAACCCGGTTTGTCAAACAAGTGTTTGAAGTGATGCTTGACCGTGTGAATAGGGTATTTGGTTGTCAAACACGTTCGACAAACGTGTTTGATGACCAAATACCCCATTCACACTGTCAAACATCACTTCAAACACTTGCTTGACAAACCGGGTTTGTCAAACTGTTTGACCGTGTAAATGGCCCTTAAGAGAAACAAATCAAACATTGCAACTCATCTGCAATGGCGTGCTGATCTATTAATCATTTCCGGGAAGAGATTTCCCATACAATTTCTCATCTATTTTCCATAGCTGGGCGCGTTACCGCCTGACAGGTACTGCGTTAGTAACGCAGTAATGCTAGCGCCAAGCTCTAGTTATTTTATGTTTTAGAATAGGTTTTATTTTATTGAGAATATTCGTAATAAGTAAATACTTCTCCATTTCATTTTTTTCATCATAATCAGTCTAAAGTAAATCAAAATCGGTAACGCAACTTTTTTTCTATGTTTAGTGAAAAAGAACGCCGACAAGAGACCTTTTGGTCCATAAAGGATGGAGATTATAAAAGAAAACAAACTAGAAATAAGGAGAAAACGCGCAAATAAGGAAGAACATAATGAAAAAAAAAATATTGTTTGGGAAACATTATAGAATCAGACTTAGACGCACGTCCCACGTATAAGTTCGCTTAATCAATAACCTTGTCTCCGTTGAGCTCAAACTATAAACAGGTCGATTCGTTTCGAAAAACAACAATAACAACAACAACAACAATAACAACGACAACAATAACAACTATA
>NC_134778.1:56544564-56567064 GCF_046742065.1 Oratosquilla oratoria | reverse complement strand
CTACTTATCTATTTATTGTTCTATTCGCTAAATTACAGGCAACGGAGTTCGCAATACGAGAATATTTGCCTGTACTTATCTATACCATGTATCCTATTTACCTATTTATTTCTTGCATCTACTTATCTATTTATTGTTCTATTCGCTCAATTACAGGCAACGGAGTTCACAGTATGAGAATATTTGCCTTTATTTATCTATACTATGTATCCTATTTACCTATTTATTGTATCTACTTATCTATTTATTGCTCTAATCACTAAATTGCTAGCAATTTATTTTTAATTTATTTTTTTATCATTTACATACCTATTAATGTATAGTAAATATCTTAACACTTGTTTGGTTATTTATGACTTTATTTACTTCTACATTTATTTATCTGCCAATTATTTATTCAACTATTCTTTGTGGTTCAATTCAAATGGTTTGATTCAGTTCACAGGTAACTTCAATGAAGTCACAAATTATTCCTTTGAAAAAGAATTTCTTCATCTAAAATGTATGTCGAAATAATTATGTGAATGTGATTGTGTGTGTGTGTGTGTGTGTGTGTGTGTGTGTGTGTGTGTGTGTGTGTGTGTGTGTGTGTGTGTGTATCTGAATATTATATATATATATATATATATATATATATATATATATATATATATATATATATATATATATATATATATATATATATAATATACATAAGTGTGTGTGCGTAATTACTAGTGTTTGTGCGCGTATGTACATTCTCAAATTCAAAAGCACTCAAATATTTTGCTTAATCCCAGTTCTAAAATTTACATTTGTGTTAAATATAATGTTTTCATTTATAAATATAATATGCGCGTATTACTCGTATAATTGTTTATATTCCTCTTTTCATTTCACATTCCTCTTGATATTTATACCATCTTCAAATAAGTTTGAATGTCTTCCAATTTCTTTCATCATATCGTTGATATACCGAAGAAACATGACAGATATTACAGTCAGATCCTGAGGCATCACACAATTATCTTTCTTTAGTCCGGATTTTCATCTCTACTCTCTTTCTCATATGTCCATTAATTAGAAATATGTTTTACCTCTTCAATGTTTTCTTTGTTGTTGTTATTATCACTATTATCATTATTATAATTATTTTTTCTTATTTATTTTATTCATTTATTTACTTACTGATTTATGTATTTTTGGGACACTTTCTTGAAGAACCAATGACAGGTACCTTATTGTACTGGTCCTACAAACTGGGCAATGGAGCCTACCATTTCTGAAACATGTTAACCCCGCCACTTCCCTTAGTACGCGCAGCACTGAGGGGTTGCTGTAACCTAAACTGCAATAATACATAAATTCAAAAAGAGCAGTTACAAAATGAGAGCGGGGACCCACGAATGTTGTTCACTTCTTGTGTTCTACAATTACTTTACAGTTGTGGTGGAGACGTAGTGACTTCTGATACTATAAATGTGACTTTTCACCACAACACTGAAAATAATATCTTCATCCTCAGCACTGGAGTCTGCAGCAATGGTATGGGCCACACACAGAATGAAAAATAAGAGAGAGATCAAGATAATTCAAAGAGTAGACCCTAATGATTCTTAGCCTTGTAGATAAATTCTACAAAGAGAAACTAGAGGCATCTGTCATCGTTAAAGAACCGAAGATAAAAAAAATCATTTCGGTGTCGAGAGCATTGAAGTGGATAGACAAAGGTGTCAGAATACCTCTTGACTTTGGATAGGACACCAAGAGGTCATGGTCACAAACTAAAAACAGACCACAGATCCGAAGAATGCGAAAAAAAAAATATTTTTCTTTACAGATGAGTAAATTCTAGGAATAGACTAGGGGCTAATTTATATATATATATACTGTATATATATATATACATATATATATATATATATATATATATATATATATATATATATATATATATATATATATATATATATATATATATAATTCCGACAGTCGTCCCCGGCCTCGAAACGAGGCTTGGGGGGAAGCAAAGCCGACGCCCGGCGTTATTTGATTGACATCGCCGTCACTGGTGAATCTATTCAGATATATATGTACATACATATATATATATATCACAACAAAGTTATGTCGTAGCACATTTGTAAAATAAATACTGATAACCCACTTTCGGAGAAGAATAAGCGAAGATATAGAGATCTGTATATTTCGATCACTTACTGCTGAAGAGGATCACAGTAAGTGATCGAAATATACAGATCTCTATATCTTCGCTTATTCTTCTCCGAAAGTGGGTCATCAGTATTATATATATGTATATATATATATATATATATATATATATATATATGTATATATGTATATATATATAAATAGTATATATATGTATATATACGCACACACACACACACACACACATATATATACATATATATATATATATATATTATTTACATATATAAATGATGACATGCTTTAAAGTCACAAACTCTCCCCCTATCGGGAGGCTAGAACGGTGCCCCTTGCAGAGGACTTTGTAGTGTAGAATCTAATAAAACATGCCATTGGTTGAGCTTTGGGGGTGGCAGGGTTCGAACCATCCCCCTCGACCTTCGTGGCTAGTAATGCCAGATATGTATATATATATATATATATATATATATATATATATATATATAAACATATATATATACATATACACATATAAATATATACATATATATATATATACATATATATACATATACACATATACATATATACACATATACATATATACACATATATACATATATACACATATATACATATATACACATATATACATATATACACATATATGCATACAAATAGGTATCATATATATATGCATATATACATGTACATATAAATATACATATATACACAGACATATACATCTACATGCATATATACATACAAACACAAGCATAGTCGTAGCACACCCCATTTGTCCATAAAAGCACAGCGACTAATACTGCACTACTCCCGTTCCGCAGTAAACGGGCCCGCGTCGAGTACTGCATCATGATAGCCTACTGCAGCATTGCCAGCGCGCCGGAGTACCGCAGTCCCCACGCCTACTGCACTTCCGCCTGCCTACCTTACCTGACGCTCCCCACCCCCACGCTACACACATCGCGCGTAGCCTACCTCGTCCTCTTATCCTTCTCTCGGTCTCGTGCCCACCCTACTCGAGTTACTCGCATTTGTAATCATTGATCCGTTTTCTTTTCTCACTCCTCATCTTCCACCCATCTTCCTCGTGCTGATTCTTGTTCCCTTACGGCTTTTCTTTATAGAGTCTAAATTCTCTTCTTTCCCTCTCTTTGTCTTCCTTTATCTCGCTTTCTCTCTTTCGTTTTAGTATATGTCTTTTTGTTCTTCTTCGTTTCTTTCAGTTTCTTCTTCCTCCCTTTCCTCTACTTCCTACTTTTACTCTAGACCTACTTCTTCTCATTTATCTTCGGTCTTGTTTTGTCTGTGCGATGGTGGCGTATACGGAAGCGTACCTATCTCGCACATACTCTTTTGTGGGTTCGAATCCCGCGTTCATTTCCAATTCCCAACAGTGACTGTCACTTTCCCTAGAAGTCTAAGCACACAGGACAAAGATGACAGCTAGGCGCCTCCGGGCGTAAGTTCCTTACCACCGTTGTCTCATCTTAGTCCTTGTCCTCGTCATCGTTGTCCTCCTTGTTGTCGTTGTTTCCTCTTTTTCCTCTTCCTTCTCCTCTTCTTCCTCTCCCTCCTCCTACTCACCTCTTCGAATGGCCCTCTTCATTCATTTTCGTCTTTAATTAATTTTCATTATTCCTTTAATTATTCGCTTTACTTTGTGCTTCACTTATTTACCTTTACATTTCTCATATTCCGTTTTCACTAAATCATATTTTTCTCCTTCCGTTTCGACATTCCTTTCCTCTCCTTGCCGTTTATCTGGTAACACACCTCTTGTCTCCTCCACCTGTACTCCACTTCCTCCTTGTCTTCCTACTCCTCTTCCTCTTCTTCCACCTCTACCTTCAACTCCACCTCTTCCACTTCCTCCTCCTCCTCTTCCGCGTCCGCCGCCGCGTCCTCCCCCTCCTCTTCTCTCCTCACCTCCTTCCTCGTTCCCCCCTCATTCCCAGTCACTATTGACGTCCTCTTCGTCTACCACGTCAATCTCCACAACTACCTACTCCTCCTCCTCCTCCTCCTCAACCGCACCTGTTCTTCCTCCTCCCCTCCCTCTTTCACATCCTCTTCCTCTTTCTCTTTTATCCTCCTTTCCCTCCTCTTTCATCTCTTCCTCTTTCTCTTGATCCTCCTTTCCCTCCTCTTCCTCTTTCTCTTTATCCTCCTTTCCCTCCTCTTTCATCTCCTCTTCCTCTTTCTTTTTACTCTCCTTACCTTCCTCTTCTTCCTCCCCTTAACAACTTCCTTTTTCTTGTTCCCTTTTCTCCTTTTCTTATCCTTCTGTTCTCAACTTCCCCATTTTCGCTCAACTCTTTCACCGCCATTTTTTTTTCTATTCCTCTTCTTCCTCAACTCCTTCCCCTTCTCTGGTAACACCTCCTCCTCTTCTTCCAACTCCTTCATCTACTCTTTCCACTTCTTTTTAATCTCCGTATTTCACTCTCCCCCTTTCTCCCCTTTTACCTCTTTTTACCTTCCTTCTCTTTCCTCTTTTTATGCCTTTTTCTTTTTCCTACTTTTTTTTTATTTCACTTCTTTCTCTTCTGTCTCTCTCCACCTATCCGATTCTCTCATCATCATCATCATCTTTCTCCTCCTCCGCCTCCTTTTCTCCCCTCCTCCTCCTCCTCCGCCTCCTTTTCCCCTTCCTCCCCTCCTCCTCCTCCTCCTCCTCCTCTTTCCCCGTTCTTCCTTAGCTCCAGACATTATTGACATTTCCCGGGCCACAAACCGTACCTTACCTACAGCAGCAGCAGCAGCAGCAGCGGGAACCCCAGCCAGGCAGATCGCGGGTGGCGGGGGGTCTACGGGCGTCGTTTCCCTGTGAACCTGACAGAAGGAAACCATCTCCTGGCTTAAGTCTTTCGCCTAATTCCTGCCCCTTACCCACACTTTCGCCTTCTCATTCAACACCTCCTCCTTTCTCCTTCACACTTTCCGCACCTCCGGGCAACTCCGCACTGTCCAATATATCTATTCCACCTCTTCCTTCTGCTCTTCTAACAGTCTTTCTTCCTCCAAGATCCCTCCTTTATTCCACTTGCAACAGTCCAGCTTCCTCAGACGCCTTGCCGCTACAGTTTCTTACTCGAACTCGCTTTCCCCGAGTCTCCTCAGAAAGCGACCTCCTCCTCCTCCTCCTCCTCAGCGGTAGGACCTTGGCTAAACCTTGAGGCAACATTAATCACTTCCGCCATGACGAATAAACGGAGTTTGAACGTGGAATCGTCCTCAAATCCTGCGGCACAAAAGTCCCTTTCGGGGTAATGTCGATCTGTGAGCGACTAACCCGGTCGACATGGAAAGCGACTAAAAATTTCATCCGTTTTCTATGGCTGGATGACTTCCTGGATGTCGTGCAGGTACTGTCCTTCACCTCTCTCGGATTACATATAGGAAGTGAGGAGGGGGAAGGGGAAAGGATGAGAGGAGGAGGAAGTGGAGGAAAATGAAGGGGAGGAGGAGGAAAATGAAGGGGAGGAGAAGGAAAGTGAAGAGGGGGAAGGGGAAAGGATGAGAGAAGGAGGAAATGGGGGAAAAGGATGGGGAGGAGTAAGTAGGTAAGGAGAGGAGGGGGAGTAGGAGAAAGTGGTAGGAGAAGCATGGGAAAGAGAAAGGAGGAGGGAGGTGAGGAAGAGGAAGAGGAGTAATAAGGCCGTGAGGAGCACGGCAAGGAGGAAGAAAGCAAGGAAGAGTGAGGAGAAGGAGGATTAAGGAAAATAGGAGGAAGGATGGAAGGAGAAAGGTAGGAATAGGAAAGAAAGGAGGAAGTCGAAGTGGAGGAGGGAAAGAAGTATGAGAAGGAAAGACAGAGAGGAAGGGAAAGAAGGATGAGGAGGAAAGAAAAGGAGGAAGGGAAGGATAATAAAGATAAAGATCAAGAAGTGAAGACGGCGAAGGAAGTGAAGGAGAAATAAGAGAGGCGTGGCAGAAGTCAGAGAAGTTGGGGGGAATGGGGGAAAATGAGAAGATAATTAAGTGGAGGAGGAAGAAGTGGAAAACAAGGAGGATAAGGAGGAAGATGAGCAGCAGGAAGAAAAGGAATTTGGGTGAGGAACTGGAAGGAAATGAGGAGAGAGGAGTTGGAAATAAGGAGGAGGAAGGAATAGAAGACAGAATGAGGGGAAAAAGAAATAGAAGTGGATGAGGAAGAAAAAGAAAATGACTAAGAGGAGAGGCTGGAGGAAGGGATAAGAAAGAGGAAGAGAAGAAGAAAAGGAAGAAGGGGAGGAGAGGAAAAGGAAGGGGAGAAGATTGAGGAAGGGTAAGGAGGAAGAGAAATTGGAGGAGATTGAGAGAGAGGGGGAGAAAGAGAAGAGGGAGTTAAGAAGAAGAAGACAAAGACAAAGAAGAAGAAAAGAAGAAGAAAAAGAAGAAGAAAGAGAAAAGCAGACGATAGAGTCGAAGGAGGTGGAGGAGGAGGAGAAGGAGAAAGAGATGAAGGAGGAGGAAGGAAAGGAAGAAGCCACACAGGACGGGACGTCGACTGAGTACCTGTGTCTCTACCAACAGGACGGATCCAGGCATTGCATTAGACTTCCTCTTGGAGTCTGGAGCAGGAAAATAGGAAGACTTACCCGTGCCATGATCAAACGGTGTCGAAGAAAAAATGAGAAGAAAAAGCAAACAGAAAATTAAAAGGCTCCACGCAGCGGCCTGGGTTAGGAGAAGAGAAGGCCTCTACTACGAGAAGGGGTCAGGTAAAAACGAGGTCTCCGCATCATAAGATCAAACTTCTCAACGAGAAGGCCCTGTGGGCTGAATATGGTCGAGGCATTGGAGGAATCTAGAGCCTCAAGCCTGGGTCGTTGTCTACAGGAGAAGTCTCCATGGCAGGTGGAGGTCGGGAACAGAACCCGTTCAAGTAGTACGAGAGAGGAAGACCGCATGACCCGCGAACCGGTCCGAGCCAATGGCTCAGAAACGTTTGCTGGGTACTCTCATTTCCTCCTGTACCTTTGGGCTACGGCAGCACAGTATGCAATACAGAAGAAATGCTCAAAACACAAATGCACACGCACGCTCAGTTGCCCGCAATTTCTATGACTAAACTATTCTCTATGGAGAAAACTTCCCGGGACATCATCCGTTGATTGTTTCCTAAACGGTTTCGCTCGTGAAGGCACTGAACGATGTCAGGGATCATAGTCCCACCCTTCCGTGCTAAGTGGCATTTTTCCTATTGTCTTAGCTTCCGTTAGCCTGTTTCGCTTATCACTGGCAATCCCTAGGGAGCAGCGAAGTTACAGCTTACCTGACGAAAACCTTCTGTACCTGTACCAGATGACATGCGTGTCTTTATTCTTGATGCTGCCAAGAGGAGTTACTCACCGCCTGGGCACAACTTTGGAAACAAAAGGGCTGAATAATCCTGAATACGCGGTGGAATGTGACCGCGCTTCTTGAATGCAGTCTTTGTGTACCTACCTTACTGACTTCTTAAACATAATGTTCCTGTGTTGGAAAGGAGCACTGACCCCCCCCCCCAAAAAAAAAAAGAATATTCTGGAATTACGACAGTGGCTATCAATCTCTTTTATGTCAATGTCTCCTTCTGACATGTAATTTACCTCCATACCCTGCCTCAGGGCTGCTATTAGAAACAATATAACTTATATTCACACTAACTGAAAAATATGATTTGTGGCTGTATTATAACGAAAGCGTCTACACCGTCTTACAAAAATGGTCGATTAAATGGGCGCGGGTACTAAATGTCCTTTCTATTGTATGTAGCTTACAGGTAGAGAACAAAGGAAAAATAGTCCGATATTAACTGTTTCATTTCGTTTTACGAATCGAGTTCGGTTCTCTTGGCTGCCGCCTAGAAATTCTCTTCAGCACCAGAAAACTCTTTCGGTTGTCTAGGAATGGAACTTACACCCTTATGTATAAGCTCTATAAGGTCTAGATATGGTTTAGCTGACCAGTGGAACTCGTCTTGTTATCTAGATCTAGATTCTTCACGTTGGGTCCTAAAGTTCTATGGCTTGGAATGTTAAGACTAGATAACACTATCATCTGAAGTTTCTGTGACGTAAATTTTCTGCAAAAAAACACGTGCCATAACTTATTACGCCTTGGTACACTGCTTCTGACCCAGGGCAGTGGGCGAGATGCAGGGATGACCCGTCATCCAGGAGGAGCCAAGAAAAGAGAGAGGGATGGTGATGAAGAAGAAGAAGAAGAAGAAGAAGAAGAAGAAGAAGAAGAAGAAGAAGAAGAAGAAGAAGAAGAAGAAGAAGAAGAAGAAGAAGAAGAAGAAGAAGAAGAAGAAGAAGAAGAAGAAGAAGAAGAAGAAGAAGAAGAAGAAGAAGAAGAAGAAGAAGAAGAAGAAGAAGAAGAAGAAGAAGAAGAAGAAGAAGAAGAAGAAGAAGAAGAAGAAGAAGAGGAAAAAACGCAAGCCCTTCAACGTACTTGTCCACTCCGGAACGAGTTTCTAAACCAGCAGCCGATCTGTGGGCCTCCGACAAACAATGTAGGATACGACCTTAGGATTTTGGTCACAAGGTCCAATAGTTTCATCAGTTACCAGTTACCATATTTTTGCAGCTCGTGATCAGTAGGTCGAGTATGTTTTCTTGTTTTATGGGTTAATTTGCATACAAGTAATCATTCACATGAGGTGAGGAAGGTGATAACGTCACGTGATGAGGGCACGTGATGTCACCTGACGATGTCACGTGTTTTGCCACGTAACGAGGTGATGTTACTATCCACGTGACTAGTAAAGGTTACTAGTCAATTGATTAACAAAGGTAACCAGTTACGTGACGCAGGGAAGACAATAATTCATGTAACGAGTGTAGACGATAATTTATGTAACGACGTGGTGATTAGCCACGTGACGATGGAAAAGGATTCGTCACGTACCTAGGACGTGATTATTTACGTGATACAGGAGCGCTTAGTCACGTCACGAGGTGACGACGTTTATTCACGTGACGTGGGGGAAATGATCTGTCATATGACGAGGGAAAGTGACAAGCGGAGGTGATCAGTTACTTGATGAGGAATGAGCCTTAGTTATAAAAGGACAAAGGATTAATCACACGGATCGAGGTCCAGACATCAATCATGACGTGACGAGGGACATGCGCGACCCCCCCCCCCACGTGACGTGACGCGGACAGAGGTTTAATGATACGGAAGGGCGCTGGGTGATTAGCATCGTAGAGGGACAGGGATGGATGAGAAGTGAGAATAAGGAAGGAAGGAAGGGAGAAAGGGAGGAGGGAAGGGAGGAGGGAAGGGATGAGGGAAGGGAGGAAGGGAGGAAGGGAGGAAGGAAGTAAGTAAGGAAGGAAGGAAGACGGGATGAGGAGGAAGAATAAAGGAGGTCGAGGAAGAAGGAAGGAAGAGGAGAGAGAGGTCAAGGTAAGGTGAAAGATGTTGAGAGAGGTAGAATGAGTACGCGGGAGAAGATGTCTATTCCGAGAATTCTGATTAGAGAGGGATGGGTGGAGGGAGTGGAGATAGAGAAGAGAAGGAAGGAGTGAGGGAAGTAAAGGAGAGAAAGGTGTAAGGGAAAGGAAGAGGGAGAGGGAGAGGGAGAGGGAGAGAGGAGGGGAAGGCGAGGGATAGGAAGAGGAAGATGAAGAAGAAGAGGGAGAGGATGAGGATAGAGAAGAGGAGCAAAGAGACGAGCGGAAAGGGGAGGAGAAGGAAAGAGGGGAGAGGATAGGAGAAGATAAGAAAAGAGGGGAGAGGAGAGGGCATGAGAGTGGAGAGGAGAGGAGAGAAGAAGAGAGTGGAGAGGAAAGAAATGGTAAAAAATAAAGAGAGAGAAATAGATAGATAGAGAGAGAGAGCGAGATATATATAGATAGAGAGAGAGGGGAGAGGGGGAGAGGAGAGGGAGCAGGACAGAGAGGAAGAAAAAGAAGAAGTGAGGAAGAGAGAGAGAGAGAGAGAGAGAGAGAGAGAGAGAGAGAGAGAGAGAGAGAGAGAGAGAGAGAGAGAGAGAAGAGAGAGAGAGAGAGAGAGAGAGAGAGAGAGAGAGAGAGAGAGAGAGAGAGAGAGAGAGAGAGAGAGAGAGAGAGAGAGAGAGAGAGAGAGAGAGAGAGAGAGAGAGAGAGAGAGAGAGAGAGAGAGAGAGAGAAAGTCAGAGAATGAGTTAAACTCCAAAGATATTCCCCTGATGAAATTTATAACATCTAACAGGACAATTTACTTAACCCTACGCTTTGGTACCGTAGTTGGCATTTTCCTTTTTTTTTTTTTTTTTCTTTTTACCGCCATGTGACCTCGTTTACCGTTGGTCATGTCACTTAGGTGGTTAGCGTCGAGTGGGTCCTGGAACAGTGATGACAAACCCTTTCGCCCCACAGACCTCTGGTCTCGACTTCGACTTGTATTCCGGTTGGAATCCGGAAGTCATCTGGAAGTCTTCTGGAAGGGTTCTGCCCTGCATGGAGATCCTGTCAACGTAATGTTCGGGTAAACCAAAAGTTATTCCTGTTTAGGTACTCCAATATGATGGGTCAGTTTTAGTTTAACTGTTTCTTTAATATATCCTCTTTTTTCTTTTTTTTAACTTATAACCACACAAGCCAACCAAGACTATTTACTCAACTTCTATCTGCCTAGTCTTTAACGGTGGTATTCTTAAAAAAACTATTCTTTCCTTATATGAATCTTATATAAATCCTTGGAAGGGGAATATTTATACAAGGAAATTATCTTTTTAAGAATACGACCCTAAGATTCTTACGGTAATATTCTTATTTAAAAGAAAAAAAAAAAAAAAAACTTCCAAGGATTTATGTAAGATTATAAGGAAAGATTTTTTTTTAAGAATACCACCGTTAGTCTTACGAGATGGACCTGGAAGATTACAGTCTTCGACCAAGTGATCATGGAGGTCAATGTAGGTGGTGGTGGGTCGGCCAGATCACGAACCACAGACCCGCTCATGACGTCACGTATGAAGGCCCAGCAACGCCAAATTTGCTTTACACTGACATCTTCGCCACGGTGACACAGGACATAGATCTCAATACTGGCGCCAGTAAGTTTATTCCACTGAGAATTATATAGCCAAAACACAGGCCTTGTAACCTAATTTGGTCCCCGTATCTACCCCTTCGCTGGGTAACCTCACCTAGTGGCAGCCTTGACAAAAATCTAGGAATTTCATATCAGTGTTTAAGAGGTTAATGTCAATGGATTTGGAGACTAGGAACTGTGTAGACGTGGGGGTATTTCACCGATGGTCGATAAATTCGTAGAAAAATTGCGGATTTGTTTGCATGAGAATGGACAATGACAAGGCAAAGAGTAACACAATCGCTTATAAATTTACTGAATACATAACTTTCTGAAAGAAGAATCATATGGTTTAGGAGCCGGTTGGTTATGCTATTATTTGCTATCATACGTATAAATATGCACAAGCTTCACAAAGCACACGTGAACACACCAATTATGCTAAACACCACAGGGAAAGAATAAAACGGGAATCCGAGCGCTTTCGTGATATTTTCACATCTCCACATTCTCTTATAATCCTTGAAGATGTGAAATTATCACGAAAGCGCTCGGATTCCAAGTTTTATTCCTTCCCCCCCCATGTATAATGTATGAATATTATATATATATATACATATACATACATATATATACATATTATATATATATATATATATATATATATATATATATGCAGGTCTCCCATATGTTTTTGGAAAAATGTACGCAAAATTATTAGAGGCTTAGGAGGAAGAATATCTAGAATTAGCAAATGAGCACCCAAGCTCGCTTTCTTAAAGAATGCACGTAATGTGCACTACGTTTCGCAAACCCCTATTTTTTTCCTTAAATTTATTGGGAATACCTACGGGATACACATCCATTTAAATCAAAATTTTCTCCCACTAAAGAAGCAGAGACTAATTATTAAAAGGCCTTTATGAAAAGCTGCATGAAACTAACAGGCGAGACAGAACATTTATTTATAAATTTATCATTATTATAAATTTTTCGCATCCGACCTAGTTATGGACCAAAAGGTCTCCTGCCGGCATTTTCCTCCCTTGTAACATCAATAGTGAAGAGCACCTGGTAATGTGTGTGACCCATAAATAAGACCAACAGTTGTAAAATTGTGGAGTAGTGTGGAAGGATTAACTGGGAACCGAAGTGGAACAAGTGATAAAACATTCAGAAGGCAAATTTGCCCACACACGGTGGAATACCTATAGAAGTTTCCGACAACTGTGGAACGGTGGAAGAGAGGGAGAGCGTGCCACGAGGTGGAAAATGTGGACCAACGAGAAGGTGGAAAAGGTGAACCAAACAAATGTCGAAGAAGGCGATTATGCGCCGGACAAGATGGAGTGAAGTCTGACGAAGCTGAGAAAGATGAGGCACAAGGGAAGCTGAGGCAGCCGGTAGAAGATGGAAGAGCAGAAGCTGGTGAAGAATATTTGGGTAAATACGAAAATACGAAATTCCAGGTAAAGCCGTGAGGGTGACAGTTCAGTAATAAATAGGGAATAAGATGAAGCTTCTTCTGCTACCAGTTGAAGTGTAGATGTTGGTGTGTAGACCGGAGGAAGTTCAGGACACTTCAATGTAATGTATAAAGCTATGGCAAGACGAGAAGAGAACGAGAACGAAAAGCCACAATACAAGCTTGTCGTTTGTAAGCACAAAAATCGTTATTTGCGAGTAACAATATGATATCGTTATTTGTGATATCAAGAAGATGTAGTTTCACGTGCAAATTCAAACGCAGTCATTCAAATTGTGAGGTTAAGTTTACATACAATATCATACCACTACATTTACAAATAATAAAGCTAATAAAATGGATAAAATGCAAGAAAAATACTTCATAGAAATTATTCCAGCTGATTTCCAATGCGATTAGAAATAAGAATCAGGGATTTACTTGAGTATGTTGGTCGTGGATGTACAATTGGCTCCACTTACACGTGCTCCAGGCTCCAGGGCCTGGAGTCTTCTGTGACGCTGGGGTTGAGTATGTTAGGGACGGGATGGGTGGGAGTGGTTTTTATGCCTTTGTTTTTTGGCTACCTCCCTTATAAGGGGGAAAAAGCCTTTGGTGTATGTATGTATTTGTTTCTTTATTTTCATTTATTTATTTATTTATATATTTATTTTGCGTCAGACGTTTTTGACACAAACAAATTTGTCAGGTGTTAGAAATACTCATTCATGTCATAAGTCAACGACCCAAAGACACCACCAGTTAGTGTTGGACAAATTTAGATTTAAGAAGGAATTAAAAGAGAAATGGTTTGCCTATAGAGTGATCAACGAATGGAATAGACTCGGTAACCTTGCAGTGAGCACTGAAACTATCAGTTGCTTTAAGAAAATATCAAACGACTTTATGGATGGGGATGACAGGTGGTAATGGACATGGAACTGCCTAGTATAGGCCTTATGGTCTTTTGCAGTCTCCTTCATCCTCATGTTCTTATGTTACCCGCAGAGGCAACTGTATAACTTACAGGCAGGTGTTAGTACATAAAAGGAAATTTACATGTGTCGCATCTAATCTTGCAAAGAAAGGTGATACTCAACGTCAAGGGTAGTACAGAATTATTGAGGAACAAGTTAATTTGCCCAGCTCAGTGGGCAAGATGCAGGGATGACCCGTCATCCAGGAGGAGCCAAGATAAGAGGGAGGGAGTGGGGGCGAATGGGATTGGAGGATATGGGGGATGGAATGGGTCAGAGTGGATTTTATGCCTTTGTTTTTTTGGGCTACCTCCCTTGTAAGAGGGATGGAAAAGACTTTGGTGTATGTATGTGTATGTATGTATGTATGCATGTATGTATATATGTATATATGCAAGTATATATGTATGTATATATGTATATATGTATGTATGCATGCATGTATATATGTATGTATATATGTATGTATGTATATATGTATGTATAAATGTATGTATATATGTATGTATGTACGTATGTATGCATGCATGTATGCATGCATGATGTACACGTAGTCACGTGACATTACCCACGGCGGATCTAACTACCGGGACGGATGTTCTAACCGAGCAAGTAAAGGTCATAAAATTGACAAGTGACCCATGCTGAACTGGATTCACAGAGGGGAGGGTGACGAAGGACGAAAGTCATCAAAAGGCGAAGTAAACTGACCTTGGAGAATGAAAGTCTTTCATGGGGACTGGGCGGGAGTAAGCTTGGGGAATGGAAGTCTCTCACGGGGACGGGGCGGGAGGGAGATTGGAGAATGGAAGTCTCACGGAGACGGGGCGGGAGGGAGGGAGCTTGGAGAATGGAAGTCTCTCACGGGGACGGGGCGGGAGGGAGCTTGGAGAATGGAAGTCTCTCACGGGGACGGGGCGGGAGGGAGCTTGGGGAATGGAAGTCTCTCACGGGGACGGGGCGGGAGGGAGCTTGGGGAATGGAAGTCTCTCACGGGGACGGGGCGGGAGGGAGCTTGGAGAATGGAAGTCTCTCACGGGGACGGGGCGGCAGGGAGCTTGGAGAATGGAAGTCTCATGGGGACGGGGCGGCAGGGAGCTTGGAGAATGGAAGTCTCATGGGGACGGGGCGGCAGGAAGTTATGGGGGAAAAGAAAAGAAGAATAAAAATTAAAAAGAAAGAAATGTGTAGAAAAAAGGGGAAACGGGGATGGAAGAAGAAAAGAGGAAAAGGACGAGATGTGCGTAAGGAATGAGAGATTGGGAATAAAAGAAGTAGAGGAGGAGGAAAATAGGGACAGGAGGATAAAAAAGGAGATAGAGGGCTAAAAGAGTGAAATAGCTATGAAAAAAGGCTGAGGCAGATGGAAAGAGGGAAAGATAAATCAAAAGATAGAGAGAGAGTACGATTAAGAGGGAGAGAGTGGGGAGAAGAAGAAAGGGAGAGAGGGAGAGCGAGAGATAAGGAGTCAGAGAAAATGAGAAAGGAAGATGGAGATGAGAGAGAGAGAGAGAGAGAGAGAGAGAGAGAGAGAGAGAGAGAGAGAGAGAGAGAGAGAGAGAGAGAGAGAGAGCGGCAAATACGGAGTCAGAGAAAATGAGAAGGGAAGATGGAGATGGGAGAGAGAGAGAGAGGGAAAGAGAGAGAGACAGAGAGAATGAGAGAGAGGGATAGAGAGACAGAGAGAGAGAGAGAGAGAGAGAGAGAGAGGGGGGGGGGATAAGGAGAGGCTTCGAGGAAGATGAAGATGAACGAGGAGAGAGAAAGAGAAGATCGTGAGGAAATTTAAGGAAGGTAAAAGAGGGAAGGCAAGAGGCGAAAAGGTAAGAGGGAGCAATAAGCAGGAATCGTTATTGAAATTTGATTCGCTCGTGTAATAACCTGAAAATGAGGGGAAAGAGGGGGAGGGGGGGAGGTGACGGGAATGGCGACAGGAAACAGCGTCGCCAACGGGAGAGAGAGTGAGGGATGGGAAGTGGGATGCACCGGGAGGATAAACGAGACGGAAAATTTGTACGAGACACGTAGGGTTGGGAGGGGAGAGGAGGGAAGGGGAGGATAGTGTAATGTAGGGGGGAGGGAATACGAGAAGAGGGTAAGATAGGGGGAAGGGAAGGGAGTGAGGGGAAGGGCGGAAGTAGTGAGGGGAGAGAAGAGGAAGTAGGGGAGTCAAGGGGGAGATAGAGAGGGGAGTTGAGAGAAGGGGAGTATAGAGGGGCGTAGAGGGGAGGGGAGGGGAGGGGAGGGGAGGGAAGGGGAGAGGGGAAACGATGAGAAGGGGGAAACATGAGAAGTGGGAGGAGAAACGGGAGGGGAAGGGAGTACCAGGGTGAGGGAGTGTTAAGAAATAGTCGACAGTCGAGAGTTAAAAATCTGTCTGAAGTTGGCAAACCTCTGATGAAATGACTGGAAGAGGAAGGGGAAAAACAGATGCAAAACTGGAACTGGAAATGAAAATAGTGGCGAAAAGGTATGGAAAATTCTTGTTTTTGTTTTATTTTATTCTCTTTTATTCTATTTGTTCATTTTTTGTGTATGCATAATCAAAATATGTTATACACACACACACACACACACACACATATATATATATATATATATATATATATATATATATATATATATATATATATATATATATATATATAAAAGGGGGGAACCCCTTCATACTAGCAATGTTGGTGGTGACGGCAGTGATGGTGATTGTAGTAGTGATAGTACCTGTGGTAGTGGTGGTAGTACGATGGTGACGGTAGTGGTGGAGGTGGTTGAAATAGTGATAGTACCTGTGGTGGTGGTGATAGTACGATTGTGACGATAGTGGTGGTGGTTGTAGTAGTGATAGTACCTATGGTAGTGGTGATAGTACGATGGTGAGTGTAGTGGTGAAAGTGGTTGTAGTAGTGGTGATAGTACGATGGTGACTGTAGTGGTGGAGGTGGTTGTAGTAGTGATAGTACTTGTGGCAGTATTGGTAGTACAATGGTGACTATAATGGTGGAGGTGGTTGTAGTAGTGATAGTACCTGTGGTAGTGGTGGTAGTACGATGGTGACTTTAGTGGTGATGGTGGTTGTGTTTGTGGTAGTGTTAGTACCTGTGGTAGCGGTAGTAGTACGATGATGACTGTAGTGGTGTTGGTGGCTGTTGTAGTGATAGTACCTATGGTAGTGGTGATAATACGATGGTGAGTGTAGTGGTGGAGGTGATTGTAGTAGTGATAGTACCCGTGGTAGTGATGGTAGTACAATGGTGACTATAGTGATAGTGGAGGCGGTTGTAGTAGTGATAGTACCTGTGGTAGTGGTGGTAGTACGACGGTGACTGTGGTGATGGTAGTAGTTGTAGTAGTGATAGTACCCGTAGTAGTGGTGGTAATACGATGGTAACTGTAGTAGTGGTGGTGGTAGTAATGCCGGGGCCTGGAATCTAAACAAGGACAACGACGCGTCGCCCACTTTAGAGGGAGAACGGACAGCCGAAGAAGAGAAATCCAAGACACACGATGACGTTGACTCCTGGAGCGGGGCACTGAAGGTGGAGGAGGGTGAAAGAAGGGGAAGAACTCACTCACTCTCACTCACTCACTCACTCTCTCTCTCTCTCTCTCTCTCTCTCTCTCTCTCTCTCTCTCTCTCTCTCTCTCTCTCTCTCTCTCTCTCTCTCTCTCTCTCTCCCTCTCTTTTCTATGCCGTGGTCGGGGAAGGGGGACGAAGGCTTGTCCTCATGCACGTAGAAGTCTGTGTGGAATTGGTGAAGATTTTCGGGTTTAGTTGTCAGTAATTACAACTGCCACGACATCGGTCCATTTATGCGGCAGCTAAGTGTTAAGAACATAAGGATGAAGGAGACTAAAAGGGACCATATGGCCTACACTAGGCAGTTTCATGTCCATTACCACCTATCAACCTCATCCATCAAGTTATCCAACCATCTCTTAAAACAACCAATCATTTCACCGCTCACTATGTCTATTCTATTCTTTAACCACTCTATTAACCATTCTGTTTACTTCTACCATTTAAACGTAAAAAAAATTATGTCCAGCATTAAAGAATAAACACTTCATCAGTTATATATGCTGACGACTGTACCTTGTGTATGGCCCAGTCATGATAAGGCAGAGGGAGAGTCTGTTCGTTAGACAAAAACCCACTGATGGACATGCACGAAAAGTCATATTATTGCAAAGGATTACTAAGGCGGAATATGCCGACAGGAGACCTTTTGGTCCATAACTAGGTCGGATGCGAAAATATAATAATGATATATAAATTTAAAAAATACATAATAATAAAAATAATAATAAATACAATAAATAAATGCATAGGTATAGTTAAATAATAGACAAACAGGTAAATAGTAAACGATAATGTATTGACATAAATGATAATAAATGAAAATCAAGCAAATAATAAACAAACAGACAAATAACAACAAACAAATAAATGAATAATATAAAATAAATGTTTACCCCTCTCCACATCAAGGGGCACTTTGAATCAGAATAAATCAGGCGATTTTACTCAGTAACGCGATGTTCCTTTGGCAAGGAATGTGATGGTAATGAGGTGGGGGGTTGAGAGTATACAAGAGCACTGGGGAGCTGTTTAATCTATTCGAGAAGGTCAACGTTTCAGCATATGGAGGAACCAAACACTGTTCAGCCCATCATGGCGCCAACTTCTGGAATCGAGAAACCAGAGGCTTTTTGGTTTCAAGTCTGGAATAGCCGCTGCATACTCTAATATCAGTAAGAGCATACGATCTTAAATCCTCAAGTTTTGATAGAACGTTTCAGTGGCGGCGCCAGGGGGGGGGGTTAGCCCCCCCATTAGCCCCCCCCCAACTGAAATGAGCAAATTGAAAATTTAAAACACTCATTGAAATAAATTTATTAAGTGGAATTTTTAATTGCCAGGGCTAAAGATTTGTCAGCCATCAGTGCTAGCCCTACCATTAACCCCCTCCCCTTCTGAAATGAGGATAATATATGTGTATTATCATATTACTATTAGCCCCATAAAAAAATTTGCTCAGCCCCCCCTTAGCCTCCCCAACTAAAAATTCCTGGCGCCGCCGCTGGAACGTTTTAATGTCTGTCTATCTCCCAGAACGGTTGATATTTGTGACAGCTCAATCCTTGGTCCTCCATAGATCTTCCGGCCAGGGTGGGACGACTGTTGATGTGTCATCGATTAGCCAGAAGGGAATAAGATGATTGAAAGATATCTTAGGCCTGATCCGGGGACGGAACACCAGTACCTCGGGGCTACACTTCAGAGAGATGGGCTTCACGGACGGCTGGCTAAAAATATGACCCTTTCCAACGTCCCTCCTTTAGGGTTAAGGGCCATTTTCACGATCAAACTGTTTGTCAAACCCGGTTTGTCAAACAAATGTCTGAAATGACGTTTGACAGTGTGAATGTTGTATTTGGTTGTCAAACACGTTTGGCAAACGTATTTGATAACCAAATACCCCATTCACACGGTCAAACATCACTTCAAACGCTTGTTTGACGAACCGGGTTTGACCAAAATTTGGACCGTGTAAATGGCCCTTTACCCAACGCTGGTCCCTCAAAGGCTCTGTATACAGCCGGGGAAGCCAAGGTTGGTCTGTGAAAGGGAGACAGATACAGTGCATGTCTGAGACAAAGACCATGAGACCTTTTAGGGGGGTCACGAGGACAGGGTGTGGCATCTTCATGAGAAGGAGGGGGGACCGAGGATGGGGAGGGGGGACCGAGGATGGGGAGGGGGGACCTAGGATGGGGAGGGGGCGGTGGGGGGTGGAAGAGTGGCTCGGGCCGCCTACGTAAATAGGCGGGGTTTGAACTCTTCACGGCACGTCGCAGAAGCACGAAATGTATTCGCACACTCTTCTAAATTGGAGTCATAAACATGCAATGGAAACGTGTTGGAAAATATTCAAAATTGTAAATTAATACATTCACGCGTGTACAGCTTGCGCTGGCTTGCATGCACGCACGCACGCACACACACACACACGACTCAAATATTAAGAAACATCAAGTATAGTTAATAAACAAAATTAAGGCATTGCAAATAGATTACACGTGTACGAGTAAATGAATTACAAAAGTTATTAGAAATTAGACACTCTCAGAGGTATCGTTATGGAGAAAGTACATAAAAACACCGTTTGTGACAGGGCGACTGATATTTTTTAATTATTTACAACAAAAAATATTTATGGTTCTTGATTAACGAATCAATGTCTGATATATAAAAACTACAACTGTTAACACACTTTCATATGGGTAAACTACTACTTTGTATTTATTTCTTTTAAATGTGTAATTGAAATTACCACTTGAAATTCACTATGATGACTTTAAGTATATCAAACCTACATTTAACCAGCAAAAGGTGGTTATCGTTCTTCTAAGACTTTGTATCGTTGCCAGGCGATTTTAATCAGATCAAGGTATTGCAACACCTCCGTCCACCCACACGCACCTTACATTAAGGCAGAGCTGGGCGCGTTACCACTGGACAGGCAGTGCGTTACCGAAACATCTGATTTGCGTTTCAGTCAATCCGTTTTCCCCACATTCACAATTGAATGATTTTTGGCAGAGCTGGGCGCGTTACCGCCGGACATGTAGTGCGTTACCGGTAAATCTGGGGTGCGTTTCCGCCAATGCGTTACCGATTTTTGTGTCCTTAGTGTGTGTATAAATATATACATATATATATATTTTATATATATATACATATATATATACATATATATATATTTTATATATATATACATATATATACAGTATATGCCAATAAGAACACGGGTACGTGTGTTCACTTATGCAAAGTAGATCACTTGGAAAAAAGAAACTAACGAAGCAGAGCGCTTTCGTATTATATCCAGTGCAAAAAGTACTTTTTGCACTGGATGTAATATACGAAAGCGCTCTGCTTCGTTAATTTATTTTTTCCAAGTGGTATACTTTGCATATACATATACACATACGCAGTAACACGGACCGCTCTAACAAAATTAAAATCGGTAACGCAATGACGTAAACACATCGTAGATTTTCGGTAACGCAGTACCTGTCCGGCGGTAACGCGCCCAGCTGTGCTTTTTTAACATAAGCTAGAATAGATTTTGTGACTAATTTTCTAGCAAAGGGGGTGGATCCCATTTCTAGAAGATTCTATCATGTGGTGATATACTCTTAGAGAGGAAATATCATCGTAAAGAAATTTCTAAATTCTTTTAGTTACCCTGTTAGTTATGGGGACATTCTCCAGATATAGGTCGTTGTAAGACTCTAGAATTCAGGAATCTACATTCTGAAGTTTCTAGGTCTTTGGAGGATATATCCAAATTTTCGAAACTGTTACACGTACAATATACCAACTGTTTTCCCCCTTACAAGGGAGGTATCCAAAAAACAAAAGGCATAAAATCCACTCTCATCCATTCCATCCCCACACACTCCACCCCCCATCCACTCCCCCTCCCTCAGTCTTATCTTTGCTCCTCCTGGATGACGGGTCATCCCTGCATCTCGCCCACTGCCCTGGGTCAGAGGCAATGTAGCAAGACACAGCACATCCACGGCAAAGCCGTTGTTACACGTAACCTGTATTCTCTGGGTTCCGTCCTTTGTTTTGAATATTGGAAGTTATCGAATTTCAGTGATGCTCTTCAGAGTCAAATGTATTTAGTATAGGGAGAATTAACGAGGTGAGTAGCTCCCACCTGGCCTAATTGCTCTGACAGTATTGGCAAGTGACGGTCATTAGTTGCCTCTAGGGGTCAAAATCTAACCACTGTATTAAGACAAGTCAACTTTCAGGGCAAGACAATATTTAGTATAATTATCGTTCAACCTATCTAGGTAAACCCCTTCCACAGAGAAGAATATTTTATTTTACTCTATTTTGGCTATCGTCAGATAACTTTGGCAGGTTACGTTAAACCTTTTCAGTGTTGCAAAGAGGTTAAGTTAAATTCATGTCGATTAACATCATGTCGTGAAGTTCTTGTCCTTTTTCATTTTGATTAACCTTAGGCCGGCCACACACGTGCAGTTTAAACTGACAGTTACAACTGTTCAGTTATAACTGTCAGTTGAAACTGCACGTGTGTGGGTATGTCAGTATCACTGAGATACCGACACACGTGCACTTTCAACTGACAGTTATAACTGAACAGTTGTAACTGCCAGTTTAAATTGCACGTGTGTGGCCGGCCTTACACGATTTCGTTCAAGTGTTTGGTGCTTCTTCTGCAGAACTGGGCGCGTTACTAACGCAGTAACGCATGTACCCAGCCCTGGTTATTTCATGTTTAACATGTGTTTCCTGGTTATTTCATGTTTAACATGTGTTTAGGTGATATTTTATTGAGAATATTCATAAGAAGTAAATACGTCTCCATTTCATTTTTCATAAAAATCATCCCAAAGGAAATTAAAATCGGTAACGCATCGACGGTAACGCACTTCCTGTTCGGCGGTAACGCGCCCAGCTCTGTTCTGCTTATTTAGTCTGCAATCAGGCAATTTCATTCAGCAAAGGTAAAACACTTTTAGCACCCGTAAAGTGTCAAAATCGTTCAGATTTCGCTAACAAGACTGGAAATCACGGGAGTTGAAAGTTGTGGATAATTGATTGACGCTGTCAACACGTGCGAAGAGTAAAAATCCATTACATATACCTTTTCCGAGTTCGTCAGTGATTATTTAAAAAATAGAGGAGGAGGAGGAGGAGGAGGAGGAGGAAAGAGAAGGCGGTGGGTAGGAGGGGGAAGGAGAGGATGATGGGAAAGAAGGGGAAGAAGGAAAAAGCTTGGAGGAGGGACGAGCAGGGAAGAGGAGGAAGAGGAGGAGGAGGATGGGGAGAAAGAAGATTAGAGG
>NC_134778.1:56507064-56539564 GCF_046742065.1 Oratosquilla oratoria | reverse complement strand
TGTGTGTGTATGTGTGTGTGTGTATGTATGTGTGTGTGTGTGTGTGTGTGTGTGTGTGTGTGTGTGTGTGTGTGTGTGTGTGTGTGTGTGTGTTGTGTGTGAGAGCGTGTGTGTGTGTGTTCCTTACGCAACCACGCACACTATATGTACAGTATACATGTTGGCGTACATGGACAGCTGAATATATTGATACATTACCAGTTCTAGGTGGAAGTCACAGCAACAATGTTTTCATTATGATGACAGTGGTGTTTACCGTACATATTTGCGTTTCATTTAATAATGTCGTTCCTACACGAAAAGAATATGTTTGATGAATATGTATTAATATATATGTATTAATACTATGTATTAATATTAATGACGTGTATTGATATATATCAATAATAGAAGAATATGTATTAATCATTAAACTCTTCTGTGTTCCAAGTCATAATTGAACTTGGTGGCATTGAAGCGTACTGTATATATATATATATAAATATATATATATATATATATATATATATATATATATATATATTTGCTGATATTAGAATACAGTAGCTGGATCTTTCGATAATACAATCCATTAGTGATGCTAACACCATGCAAAGCACAAGAAGTTAAACGTATCCTTACTACACTTGGGCATGAGTATACGACACAGTAAATTCCCGAGCCAATGAGTATATAAAGAACAAGTGCCGAGAGAAGTATGACAATGATTTTCTGTTACTCTTCTATTTGTTCTGAACCATACACAACATTTAGTTTGTTATATGTATCAAATATTTCTTTTACTTTTCTAATTTCTCCTCTTCGTTCACCACTTGTGATCTGTCAACCGCGCCTCCATCACACCCAATCAATTTCCCATCATCGTCCATCGCCTCAGGAAGTAACGCAGATCAATCCCATCCCATCCCGGCCCTACACTGCAGAAACCTTAAACATATCGTATACCAAATACTTATCTATCACACGAAACACCATCTGAGTGCTCAGCTTTTATTAGTAAGACTTTACCTTTTCTTCTGATACACTTGTCAGCAATTGCCAATAACAGACAAATATCCACGGTAAATATTTGTCTGTGTGTGTGTTTGTAATTTACCATGCTTTTGGATCACGCGTTGGACTCGTGATCGACAGCTATTTCCCTCCCAAAAGAGAGCTTAGAGCTCATATATGACTGATTTATGGGTAATGCTGTGACCTTACACACACACACACACCTCAACTCCCCGCCCACGAGAGTTGGAGTAACAACCCGCAGCGTAGCGATACTAAAATTATTTCAGCCCTGGAAGGAATTCGAACCCGGATTGCCGTCGTGGCAGGCGAGAACTCTAACCACCGCACCACGAGGTTGTGTGTGTGTGTGTGTGTGTGTGTGTGTGTGTGTGTGTGTGTGTGTGTGTGTGTGTGTGTGTGTGTGTGTGTGTGTGTGTGTGTGTGTGTGTGTGTGTGTGTGTGCATTCAGTTCGCAGTCTTTTGGCCAAGGCTTCGTCCACTTTTTTCTAAGAATATAGATTTTCTTCTCGTGGCAGATTTGCACTAAGATCATCATGAAGAACGCGATGGGGAAGCCCAGTGTCATTCAGTAGACACTGTCTCTCCCTCACACATTTTCTCATCTTCTCCCCATACTCCAAGTAGAGAAGTTGCCCTGTCAGTTGTGATGTCTCCTCGCAAAGTTTCTCCATTAGGTTCGATCTCTGTATCTCTCTTCGTCTTCTATCGTCTCCGTTGTCTCTCTCTCCTCTCGTTTCCGTTGTCTCTCTGATTCCATCCTTCCATCTTTTCCTGGGTCTCCGTCTTGGCCTTGTCCCTCTCGGTGCCCATAGGTAATACCTTGGATCAGCGTTTCTCAACCTTAAGGGTTCCCCGGAACCCTAAGGTTCCGCAAAAGGTCCCTAAGGGTTCCGCGAGAACAAGTGAGATAAGCTAATGCACTTTTGATTTTTTTTTTCAATTTCATATACGTAATATAATTAAACACGCACGACATATTCTTGGTTATTGTAATAATGTAATATAGACATCATCCTATCTAACCTGTTATTACCATGAAAAGGAAATGAGAAAGAAATGTTTTTTTATTTTTCATTTATTTATTTATTTATATTTTTTTTTTTTGCGCAGGGGTTCCTTGAGACATGCAATTTATCTTAAAGGTTATGCAAGGGTAAAAATGTTGAGAAACGCTGCCTTAGAGAGTATCTTTCAATGTCAATCCTCATCACGTGTCCATGACCATCTCACACATATCAGAATTAATTCATACTCTCATGTTCCTAAAACACATGCTATATCAAACATTCAAGTTTCTGTATATCATGTTAATACCTCCAGTAATTTCACTGTCCACTTCAGTTCATGTATCATGTTCATACTTTGTTCAAACTACTCGTACTTTTCATTTGAGGGTTGTACAGAACTATAATAACATTCATCATACAATATCCCGAACCACTTGCGTCAAATATCGAAAAAACCAAAACAAAAGGCGCTCAGGACGACTGCAATTATAGTCCTTTTGAACCATCGCACGTAGCTCAGTCGCTAGCGTATTGCCTTCGTGATTATGCACGCACAGGTCAGGGTTCGAATCCCTTGGCAGAGCTTCTAAAATGTTCAATCTGTCTTAAACATACACAACATAATTACAATAATTGTTGCCTCAGAGTTTCTGTGACTAAAACCCCCGCAGCCGGCAACGGTCCTCGGGTCGCCCGAGTAGATCTCAGTGGGTAGAAACGTTGGATCATTCTGTGTTGTTAGTAGGAGCCTCTTTCCGTCACCGGCCAAGAAGGCATCATTTACTACTTGTTAGCTCTTTATACAAAAATGTGGCGGAAATGCAGTCATACAGGCAAGAATTTGTTTACTAATAGGATGGTCAACGAATGGAATAGACTTAGTAACCATGTAGTGACCGCTGAAACTATCGGTTGTTTTAAGAAACGTTTAGACAACTTTATGGATGGGGATGACAGGTGGTAATGGACATGGAACTGCCTAGTGTAGACCTTATGGTCTCTTGCAGTCTCCTTCATTCTTATGTTCTTATGACAAAAAGATATCTTGGATCAGAACAGAAGATCAAATGTCACACCCAAGGAGACGCGGCAAATAAATCACAAACAACACGTGATTCACAAAATGTGCAAGTGACCACTAGGAAAATGAAAACTTGGTAACCTTCGTACCTTTGAAGATGTCTTTAATAGACGGAAACGTTCGGTCACAAAGGTCTCGTTTTCCTAGTGGCTACTTGCATATGGAGATAGAGTTTACAATTCCTGAAGAGGAACCGAGGGGAGGTAGTCCTCTTTCACGTTCGTCACACAAGACAGACTGTAGATACCTACCGTAGGTCCCTGTCACACACACACACACACACACACACACACACACACACACACACACACACACACAAAAAATCATCATCATTTGCAAAGAAATTATGCGGGAACGAGAAAACCGTCGGCAAACATCATCCTGATCAAAGATCTAATACGGTAAAGATCCGAGGAACAAGTGACAGCCCACAGGGTTGCACTCCTTATAAGAAACAAGAAAGATGGAGATAATGTCCCAACGCCAGGACAACAGTATCATCGTGTTCATATATACATATATACATACATATATATATATATATATATATATATATATATATATATATATATATTCCTCAAATAGGCGATTTGTACTACATCCACGAACGACACACTCATATAAATCATATGGAAATCGGTTGACAACATGCACCTTTACAATAACACCACACTTTGCATACGCTGGGGACTACAACATCTGCATCCCATCCCCAATCGAAGCTCACCATAAAACAAACGGCAAAAAGTACACCGTCATCACACGGCCAAATCCCATCAAATCCCGCGTCATTAACAAACTAAATACTACTCTGCATCGCAACGACTGAGTGAGAATACAAGGCGAGAGAGAGAGAGAGAGAGAGAGAGAGAGAGAGAGAGAGAGAGAGAGAGAGAGAGAGAGAGAGAGAGAGAGAGAGAGAGAGAGGGAGAGGGAGGGAGGGAAGAAGAAAGAGAAAAAAGGGAAAATTTAGAAAGATGAATAGATAAATGAATAAGAAGACAGACAAGTAAATAGATAGATAGGTAGTTACATAAATAGATAAATAGATAAATATAGATAGGCTATTACATGCATATATACATAGACAGATGCATATATAAATACAGATTAACTGACTGAGGGAGAGAGAGAGAGAGAGAGAGACAGAGAGAGAGAGAGAGAGAGAGAGAGAGAGAGAGAGGGAGAGAGAGAGAGAGAGAGAGAGAAAGGACGTGCTGGTGATTTGGTGTATGCGCCATCAAAAGAAGAGGATCGTGGCAGAAGCGATGAAGCTTCGCCTCATTTGAGTCAGAGTGTAGAGCACAAAGAGAGAGGAGCGCGGGGGGGGGGAGGGGACGAAATCGGAAGAGCAAAGCAAAGAGAAGGTGAGAGACAGACGCCAGGTACATCGTTGCCGCGACCTCAATCGCCACCTTCAGCCTTTGGGGGGATTTGTCTACGTTTTGGTCTGCTAGAAATCAAGAAGGAGTGCGGGACTCGAACCAGCGATTACGTGGGTTTTAAGAAACGGTTAGACAGGTTTATGGACGGGGATGACAGGTGGTAATGGACATGGAACTGCCTAGTGTAGGTCTTATGGTCTCTTGCAGTCCCCTTCATTCTCGTGTTCTTATGTTATTATGAGACCCTCACTATCTCAGTTACAACACCAGCACACAGCAAGGGAAGAAAATAAAATATACAAAAATGTAGAGGATGAAAGGAGGAGGAGTGGAAGGACGAGAGGGAGAGAGAGAGGGAGAGGGAAAGGGAGAGGGGGAAGTGAGAGTGGAAAGAGAGTGAGGGAGGGAGGGAGGTAACCTAAGAGTGATGAGAACATGGAAATCAGGAGCGGCTCTCAGAAGGAGGCAAATGAGGAGAGAGGGGGAAAGGATTACAGCAAAAGGAAATTCAACGAATCAGCATGAAGAGCAGAGGGGAGAAAGGACGACTTATGGGAGGAGAGGAGAGGAGAGGGGGAGAGGAAATTAGGGAAGGGAAAGGAAAAGGAAAGGAAAGTGAAAGGAAAGTGAAAGGGAAATGAGGTAACGAGTCAAAAGAAGAGAATGTAGAGGGAAGAGAGGGAGCTGAAGGTAGAGGAGGAAAAAGGAGAAAACGGGAAGGTGGAAGAGGGGAAAGGAGAGGACGGTAGAACAGAAAACGGGAGCGGGGAGATGAGAGAATGAGGGGACAAGAGGAGAGGGGAGATGAAGGAGATGTAGCAAAAGGAGGAAGGGGAAGTGGAGAGGAAAGGTGGGAAGGGGAGAGAGGAGGGGAAAGGGAGAGGAGGTATAGGAGATGAGAAAGGAAGTGAAAAGAGGGGGGGATGGGAAGTGGAGAGGAAAGGGGGGAAGGGGGAGAGAGAAGAGGGGTGGGAAGGAGAAAAGAGAGGGGAGAGAAGGAGAAAAGAGAGTGGGGTTGGAAGAGGATAAGGAGGGATAAAAGAGAGGGGAAATGAAGAGAGGGGAGGGGAAGGGGAGGAAAGAGAGGCGAAAGGAGTGGAGGGGAGGAGGATACGGGGCAGGAGGAGAGGGGAGAGGGGAGAGGAAGAGGAGGAGGTGGGGAGGCAGTGGAATGGTAGCGATATATAGGAGAAAGATTGAGTGGGCTAACGGGAATCAATTTTCACCTGACAAGGAACGGAGAGTTGGTTGACCAAACGAGATACAAGATCTGCAACGGCGGGGAGGTAGGACAAGTAGACTCCTTGACTGTAATTTCGTTCTTTAGTTTTTGTCCTTTTTTAGTAAACTCCTTGACTGTAATTTCGTTCTTTAGTTTTTGTCCTTTTTTAGTAAACTCCTTGACTGTAATTTCGTTTAGTTTTTGTCCTTTTTTAGTAAACTCCTTGACTGTAATTTCGTTCTTTAGTTTTTGTCTTTTTTAGTAAACTCTTTGACTGTAATTTCGTTCTTTAGTTTTTGTCCTTTTTTAGTAAACTCCTTGACTGTAATTTCGTTTTATTTTTTTTTTATTTTTTTTTTTTTTTTAGTAAACTCCTTGACTGTAATTTCGTTCTTTAGTTTTTGTCGTTTTTTAGTAAACTCCTTGACTGTAATTTCGTTCTTTAGTTTTTGTCCCTTTTTACAGGTGATTTTATTCGGTTTAGGGCATTGTACTTAAGGGGAAGATAAATAGAAAGAGGATTTATTCAAAGAGCGTTTGAGTAAATCATATGTTAAGGGGATCATACGTAATAAATATTGATTGATAATATGCAAATAGTTTCACCAATAGTTTCATCAGTATTGGAATGATACAAAATACTTAAAATATACACCGAGAGAATTTTTGGTAAACAGTGAAGGCACGGAACATCATTGTCGTCAATAACAGAAACAGTGACAATAGAATTATTGTCAACAGATTTTGATCATGTGAAGACTCTTTCTGTTCAGACTCTCTTCACGAAAATCTGGATCGATCCTTCCAGGGACTCAAATTCCACAGACAAGGTTACAATAACAAAGCTTATATCATAAGACGGGGCCGTGAGATTATATTTTGACCATGTGAAGACTCTTTCTGTTCAGACCCTCTTCAAGAAAATCTGGATCGATCCTTCTAGGGACTCAAATTCCACAGACAAGGTTATGATAACAAAGCTTATAAGACGGAGCCGTGAGAGTAGTAATTATACTGTCTCGCTCCCACGAGATGTGAGATGAGAAACCCCAAAAGCACAATCTCAGTAGAACAGTCAGTTGCAGCAAGCTGCAGGTCTTTTAGACCAATGGTCGGGTCGCCTCCCAACCAGGGGCTGTCAGGAACCAAAGCGACAAAGCGCGCAGCAGGACCGGGGATCGAACTCACAGCTGGTCATGAGTACGATACTGTATCCACTGGGCTACCGCTCGGCCCAATAGTAATCAGAGTGCGGGGTGATCTAATAGAGGTGTTCATGTGGATCAAAGGCTTCAAACAAGGATGATGCAAATAAGGTCATCATATCAAAACAACAGGGCAGGACTCGCAGTAATGGATTTAAACTGGACAAATTTAGATTTAAGGAAATAGGCAAGAATTGGTTTAGTAATAGGGTGGTCAACGAATGGAATAGACTTAGTAACATGTAGTAAGCACTGAAACTATAAGTTGTTTTAAGAGACGGTTAGACAACTTTATGGATGGGGATGATAGGTGGTGATGAATATGGAGCTGCCTTGTGTAGGCCTTATGGTCTCTTGTAACCTACTTCATTCTGATGTTCTTATGATGTAAACACTATGTGAGGACGGAACTTTTATTAGTACCACGTTTCGCTTCTTACAGATTCTTCAAGTACATAGTCGCAATACACGTGACTGCATGAACTGAAACGTCGTAGTGATAGTCTCCGTCCCCACATTTTGTGTTTATTTCGATAGACTTCTCGGCAACTGCCACTTTCATACAATACTAATAATGGTTCTTCAGAAGTGACACTACCCCGACCATCCTGGAAACAGCTGGTGAGTTGCATTACCATGAAGGAAGAGTAATGAATGAAGAACGAGAAGGAAAGAGGAGGTAATAAAGCAGACGATGGAAAGGTGGAAGAAGAGGCGAGTGGAGGAAGGTGATGAAGAAGGGTCTTGAAAGTGGATGTAGGAGGAAATAGTAGTAGAAGGTGATAAAAGAAAGGAGACGGGGGAATGGAACAGAAAAACCGATATGGAATGTAATCAGGAAATGGAATAGGATTGGCGGGTGAAGAAGGATGGCATGTTGGGCAAGGACAAGAGAAAATGGAGGATGACGGTAGAAGGATTGGGGAAGGGGACGGATTAAGGAATGAACGAGTAATGGGGATAGAGGAAGGAGGAAGGGAGGTGTGAACAGGTAAAGAGGATACGGAAAGGTGGAATGGAGAAGAGAGGGTTACAGTAGAACGAAAGAACTTGGACCAGGTTGTAGTGGAGTGGCAAAGGTCTCACTACAAGTAAGAAAATATATTAGATCAGAAGTTCACCAAAGAACTGCAATCGAGAAATGCGTGCGTACAGTTCGGAGGCAAGCTACAACTGGAAAAATTGGAAAATCAGTGGATTTGGGTCAGGTCCGGGGATCGAATGTCAGCCCCTCGGGACTGTACCATCGGGTGGAGACAAGAGCATTGATAGGCTTTGGACACGGTTGGTGGGGAGATAATCCTCTTTGACGTACATACAAGAGCATCACCTGGTCCAGAGGCCCCGTCATTACTACCTTCTATTAACACAGGGGTTCCCAAACTGCGGGTCATGACCCCCAAAAGAGGTCATGGGCCTTTATCTGGAGGTCATGGAGGGTCAAACTGTATGTACATTCAACCACACATTGATTTCCTTGTATCAAAAAAGCAAATACATCCTTCTCATTAAAATATATTATCAGATCACTCTTTGTTAATAAACATTGATAAACAATAATATTTTCTGTTTCTCTCTCTGCTGTGATTAATAAAGGTTAATGTATCTACGATATCAAAAACAAGTATGTTTTCATGAAGGCTTATAAAGGTGAAGGTCATGGCAGGTTTGGTAATGAACATTTTTAGAAGTTCCGCCATGGGATACGAACCCTGACCCGTGCGTCGATAATCACGAGGCCAAGACGTTAGCAACCATGCTACACACGGGTCAGGGTTCGTATCCCATGGCGGAACTTCTAAAAATGTTCAATCTGTCTTAAGAAACATACACAGGTTTGGTAATACTGAAAGGGATCGCGTATTGGAAAAGTTCGGGAGACAGAGTATTAACACTAAGGAAGCGAATAGAAATATCCGGGGCAGCAATGCATACGACTGCAAGATTATTGCAATGGCGATGGCCTCGCTCCCGCCTCATTTCCAAACTCACAAATGGGCTATTTCCTGCGACCCGCAAGTTACCCTCCTCCCTCTACCTCTCCGCCACAACATCACCTCCTCCTCCATCAACGTGTGCCCGCCAACCCGAATATTAAACACTTATTTTCATTTCCCGCGCTGCCTTCCCTACATCTTCCGATTTTATTCCGGTTATTTCCTTTCCCCTTCCCCGTCCCCCTGTCCCACCCCTCTCTCCCCCCCACCCCACCCACTCATCCTTCCTCTCCTCCGTTACTCCACCTCGTCACTCCACACTCGTTCTCAACAGAGATCCATACACCACCGTTTGTAGGAATTCTATTTATCTTCGTATTTTTGTTTTACTGGAATTTGGAAACTGCCGTCTGGTTTTATATACATGCAGCTTAAACAGCATAACAATGCTCGGCTTGTGACATATGAATATATGCATTTATCCCAGAAATAGCTGAAGTCAATATTGCACATTCTGTCTATTTTTGTTGTACGCGTTCTCGAGTGAGATTGTGGTTGGGGAAGATGGAACGGGACAAAAATTGTTGGGAGCTTTTGCATCACTCGGGTGTCTATTTCAAAAGTATCTTTTGAATTGATGTAAAGAAATTTCACCCAGAACTTCGAATTTTCATCCTATGCTATGATGACGAAGCCAGGATATGTTTCTCATTGGCACATCATTATTCTATTAAGCTGAGGGAAAGTCACCAATTTCACCCAGAACCTCGACTTTTCATCCTACGCTATGATGACGAAGCCCGGACATGTTTATCATTGGCACATCTTTATTCTATTAAGCTGAAGGAAAACTCACCAGATAGGAAGAGATCAAACTATTTCCTCTACACCCTTCGGTACAGCAAACTCTACAGATCTTATGCTGTTTCCCACCAAACCGTTCCAAGGAAATCTAGAATCTCACTGCAACTTAACTATAAGTAAGTTTATTTGTCATTGAATCAATATACATGAAGTGCAGATAATAAATAGAACACATAGTTCGAAATAAGAATTGCCGAGGATAACACAAAAAAGCATGTAAGCTTATTTCCATTGTGGTCCTCATATTTCCATTGTGGTCCTCAATAATAGCTTAAATTGTAATTAAATCATACATCTATACACGTTGTGCTCTTTACAAGCTTCCTTGCGCCCGTCTAAAGATTTCATTCAATTTGTTGATCTGTTATGTATAATAACGCCATGCTATTTTATTCAGCTGATGAAAAGACAGCCATAATGTTGATTCAGGTGCTGTCATTTTTTCTATATTCTTTCTCGCGTCCGTCTGTGAGTTTTAATCAGAAAAGGAGGAAATTCCCTCGTCTATTAATAGTTGACACCCACGCTGACCTCATTACCGGCCCAATCACCTCCCTAATCCACCCATCTCGCCTAATCACCACCAAGACCGCATCACCTCCTTCCCTCATCACCCGCCCCATCATCAATACCCCATCATGACCCAATCCCTCCCTTTTCCCTGATCGACCTCATTCTTCCCAATCATTTTTATGTTCTCTCACCGACTCAGTTCTTTGATCATCGTTCCCATCAATCACTTTGATGATTTCGTTCAGCACAACGGTAGGCTTTTTCTTCAGCTTATAGACAGCTTTCCCCCAACCGCATAGCTGGAAAAAGTTGTTTTAAGAAACGGTTAGACAGCTTTATGGATGGAGATGATAGGTGGTAATGGACGTGGAACTGCCTACTGTAGGCCTTATGGTCTCCTGCAGTCTCTTTCAGCCCTACGACAGGTGGTAATGGACGTGGAACTACCTAGTGTAGGCCTTATGGTCTCTTGCAGTCTCTTTCATCCCCATGATAGGTGATAATGGACGTGGAACTGCCTAGTGTAGGCCTTATGGTCTCTTGCAGTCTCATTCAGCACAACGGTAGGCTTTTTCTTCAGCTTATAGACAGCTTTTTCCATCCGCATAGTTTGAAAAAGGTGTTTTAAGAAACGGTTAGACAACTTTATGGATAGATACGACAGGTAATAATGGATGTGGAACTGCCTAGTGTAGGCCTTATGGCCTCTTGCAGTCTCCTTATGTTCTTATGAATGTACCGTCCCGGTTTACCTTTTCCAGTGAGGTGATTCTCCTAATAATCTTGTATGGTTTACCCTGTGTTGTTTCCTTCGGCTTCCCATGGTTTCCTTTTTGTTACCAGACACCTCAATTCAGCCCAAGAGGTCTGATTGTAGTATGGACTACCTATGGACTACCTATGGACTACCTATGGACTACCTAGGACAGACCACCTGTTTCGCGGAATCGGTAGTTGTAGGAGGGGAAGAGACGTCTGTATGAAAATGAAAAGATAGTTGTGTATAAAAGAGGACTTCTGACACTGGGCGATTTTTAGCGGTACTTATTTCGTGGCGTCGTGGCTTTGGAGGGTTGGGCAGGAGACGGAGTTGGAAACTGGGATTAATACGCGTAATCGTGAGGTTACGTAAGGATATTTATTCTTCTTAAACTCATCCAACAAAGTTAGACAATGAGTAGGAGGCTTGACTGCACTGAGGAAGTGAAGTTGAGACTACTTCGAGTAAACCCCCCGGTCACACATACACGACTCAAGCGAGTTCGGTTGCACAGAAACGACTTCGTTAATCTTTTATTCTTCGAATCTCCAAATGTCAAATCACCTTTGGGTCATATATTGAGAAGCTGAATGACGATGTAAGAGAAGTTAAACCCATAGGAATATTAGACACACTGAGGAATTGTGGACTTAGGGAAGTCTATAATACTGAAAACGAAGTCGTTTTGCTGCTTTTCGAATTCACAACAATTGACAAGAATCGTGACAGTGTGACTGGGGCTTAAGGCTACTGCCACAGTGACGTTTTTTCAGGTACTCATGCGATCAATACTCTAGACGATCTTAAAGTATTGTCTGAACTAGCTCCACACTGATAGTACATGATATATTACCACCGTCTTAAAAATAATAATGTAATATTTTCCGACAATGATATACTGAAAGTACTGCCACAGATATAATTTCTCTTGCGTAGGGCTGTTCAAAAATAAGAAAATAAATGAATAAAAAATAAGTAAATAACAATAACAACAACAATAATAATAACAATAATAATAATATTAATAATAATAATAACAACAATAATAAAATAGGCTACTGTCAGACTCCTTTATTCACTTGAAAGAGGAACGAAAGAACCATTTTTTCCTGTATTGATGAGGTCAAACCCTTGGTACAGCGGCAGCCTTGGCAAACTTCTCTCTGGCTCAAGCTAGGAGACTTCATGGTGGAGAACAAGTCAAAAGGAGTGTGTTACAAGGGTGTAAAAGAGAATACGAGGTATTGACGCAATGATAACCAGGATAGAATTCGTTTTGGCAGTAAGAATCCAATCATACTTGAGTCGGTACAATACAAAAATTTAATTTCATCAAATTCAATTTAGTTCTAGTTAAAATATTTTCATTCCATTAAAACAGGTGAAAGAATATAATGAGATCGAATTAGATAAAGTACAAAATCAAATGAAATTAAATAGATTAATCAGAGAATTAAAGGACAAGTAAAGTTTTTCAACAAACACCCTGCTCATTACCTCTACCATTTACATTTCCAGTCTACCTCGACCTTCCAACGCTCCCTCAACATCCTCGACAACCCTATTTGTCATTAACCCAACCTGACTGGACATTAATTATTTTCTTCATCTATTCTATATACAAAGAGAATTTTCCCACTTATAGGAGAGGTAGCCAAGTCAAAGGCACGCACCTACTCCCACCCATTCCACTCTTATCCACCATCCTTTCCCCCATCTCATCTTAGCTCCTCGTGGATGACAGGTCTATTCTCTTCACACCCGCGACAAACCCTTTGGAAGTGAAGGTGTTCTTGGTTATCCTTCCCTTTGCGATCTGCGTCATCTGTGAAAAACATCTTCGGACCAAAATCATCATGGTGCCAATAACGGAAGAAAAAATAATAATAATAATTAATAAATAAATAAAAATGACAATAATATTAATTAATAAATAAATAAAAATTATAATAATAATATAAATAAATAATAAATTAATAAATAAAAAAGCATCGCACTGGGATGCTGCGCAACACGCCCACCAACATCTTCACCTCTGTACGGATGTGGTGCCCCGATGGGCCGGTACTCAGTCTCCGGCCCGAACCCAAGAATTCTATCAACTTCACTAAACGTTAGCCACTGCTTCACACAAGGAGAGCAGTCGACCATCGAATATTTTCTTTTCCTCGTGTAGCTGGTGACATAAAACAGAACGCATTCACATAAAACAGAGTATTATATCTTTTCTAAGAGATCTAAGGCTGACTGACCGTCGCCAGCTACCTTGAAAGCGCGGATTTCGTGTAAAATTAACCTGAGGCTCCCGAATAAAAGTCCTCATTGATTTCGTATTTTGTCTTAACAAAGAAAATGTTTTGAAAGGAAAAAGATGCTAACAAAGGGTCACGCCATCTTCCTGACCACATTGACATGCCTCTGTCAGAAGCCATGATTTGTTTAAACATTTATATATTAATATTTTATTGTTTGTGGGAAGCTCGATGGCTGAACGGGTTAGGGCGTCGTTACTTGCGGCGAAGGTCGAGGTGAGGGCGGTTCGAATCCTGCCACCGGTGAAGTTGAACCAAGGGGTTCATTAAATTCCATGTTACAAGTCCTTCTGTGAGGGGCATCGTCCTAGCCTCCGGATAGGGGGGAGTGTTTGACGTTAAACCATATCACATGTTTGTGGATGAAATCACCTTTATCAATGATCACTGTTTTCATTATTATAAATGTTGATAATATAATTCTATTTATATATATATATTTTTCTCTTTTTATTTTTCAACTTGTTTCGTCATTTAATGCACCTTGAAATCTTAATGACAAAAAAGAAAGAAAAAATAGAAGAAAAAATACAAAAAGATTAATAAAAAACAAAATAAGATAAATGTTATAATTTTGGCAACCCTACCACTATATACAAAGAATGTCACCCTACGGAGAAGGGTATTGTATCCACTTTACAAGTACACTATATCCTGGTCTTAATTCTTTCACAACCAAAGTAGCGCTACAATGACGAAAGAAGTAATCAAGTGGCGGACGAAAGAAAACGTACCCGATGACGTCAATTGCGTTTTTTTTTTTTTATTTACAGACTTTATTCCCAATAATGTTAACAACTTTATCTTTTTCATCAGCCGAGGAAATATACTTTGGACAAAAACAGAAACCTTATTTGTCTTTTTCCTTGAATAAAATCGTACGACAACATAACAGGCAAGAATTGTGATCCGTTTCAAGGTCTCGTAATTATTCGTTGCCTGCCATATTTCAAAATCGATTCTGTTACACTGCGAGGTTCTGCCAATACGTCACCCATCCGACCGTGCCTCTACGGAACAAATGTCGCAATTTGATGACCCAAAGTCACGCAAGATATCCTCTTGAAAACTCGACGCTAACACCTTCCACAAATTTTAATTACTTCCCTAGATTCTGCTAATTGTGAAAAACAGGACCCAGGTGAAATAGGTAATAATCTAACCCACAGATTAACAAATTGGTTTAGCTTCGGCCAAAACATAATTCACAAGGATGCAATTTAACTTTATAGTCAATGTTGATAATTTTTTTTTTTTATCTGATTGATATCAAGTGATTTAATTGACATAAAGTGACACATTCCCGTCGTCAAAAGATTTAAGTCATAATTTATTCGGTCAAGTTCCTGACAATGATATCTATACATCTTAGATACAGAATGACGTTGATCTTTCATATACCACCAGATTATACAAAAGTACACGCATGCATATAAATATACATCCATAGATATATGCATATACTGTATACACATGTAAATACATACACTCATACATGCATACTTACATATACGTATACTGGCGCCTGGGCGGTAGGTTCGAGTCCTGCCCGCAACGGCCATAAAAATTATCTGATATGTATACATATATAGATATACTGTACGTACATACATATGTATGTGTGTGTGTATATATTATATATATATATATATAAATATATATATATATATATGTATATGTATAGCCTTTACAGCACTTGCCAATTGCACTCTTAAACCAACCATCTCTTTGAATAAAATAACAAACCAAAATCTAATTTCCCGAGGTCCAAAATGAATACGCGATTTTTCAGAAGCATACGATATGTATTTTCAATCCAACACGTATATGTATTGAAGATGTTGCGTTCTTTATTCACTCGTCGGTCTGAAATTTCTTCCATTATATCTTACCCAATCCTACCGCTAGGCGATTGAACTCTGCTGCCGGGCAGTCCGATTCAATCCTTTCACCCAAAGATTGATCGTAATCAAGCCAATGTACGATTAGATTTGATCCTCCTGGTTCTTACGCGGGTTGGTTTGCCTTCATCCTGCCAACATACTATTTGATATGATTATTGCTTGATTCATATACGTGAAAACACACACATACATACATATTATCGGAAAATTTCAAAACACTGGACTCAGAGTAACAGAATTTATCACCGACGTTTCGAACCCTGTCCGGGGTTTGTCCTCAGGGTTATGTACAGTATATCATAACCCTGAGGACGAACCTCGGACAGGGTTCGAAACGTCGGTAATCAATTCTGTTACTCTGAGTCCAGTGTTTTGAAATTTTCCGATGGCATGGCTCCAGGACTCCAGCTCTTTAAGAACATACACACATACATACATACATAAATACATACGCGAGCCCGCACACGCACAATTAATTATATATTTACATATGTATGTATGCAGAAAATCCACAAGGAAAATAACAGGAAATAAACCGAGCGCTTTCGTCTATTTAGACATTTTCAAGGTACAGAGATACAAACAACAGATCAGGCTATATATATATATATATATATACACACACAGTGTTAGGTGGATCTCTCCCCGTGATTTACAAACCTCTGTCATCGATAATTCGTGCAACAATTTAATGTTAAAATCCAATTTATACAACCCTTGACTTAAATTTAAATTGTTAACAAATGTATTCTTCGTCATATTGGAACCTACGATATTTTTTTATTCAATTGTGAATTACTTTTCACAATGACTTTAGCACCCTCCCAAACAATGCAATGGTTGAAATTGCCCACTTCTGACGCTGTACTTGTTGTTTTAATTTTACATTTAATTCCTTTACGGTCAGACAAATATTGCATTTGTTGCAATTTTTACATGGAATTGAATACACACACCCTTCCTTATTTTCCGGTGAATCTCTAATTAGAAGACATTTGACTGCATTGGAGGTTTTGAAAACTACTGGAATGTTGAAATATTTAAGAATATGAGGTAATTTCATGAAATAATCATACATAGATATACATATACATACATATATATAGACACACACACACACAAACATATATATATATATATATATATATATATATATACATATATATATATATATATATATATCCTACAGTATACGTTACATCCTAAAACAAGTTTACCCCCATACCTTTGTACCATATTTTTACATTTCTATCATATCATCTTATCTTTGTATTATCACTTTGACTTGTCAATATGTAAACATTATTTTGGATTACCACTGCTGTTACCATCCTACAACAGCCATGATGCTAATAGCACTCACTGGAATGTAGAAATTTGATGTCAACATTTTATGTATAATATGCCCCTCTTCGATCCATTATGCGAATCGCAAAGGTATTATACTTGTCTCTGTATTAACCCTTCAGTGGCGTAGGTTTTAAGGACTCTATCTCTGCTACAGACGATTTTCGAATTCTAAAACGTAAATCGAACCAGCTTTCTATTCATAGCCATTCTTCTGCAACATGGGGGGAACAAGTGGTTTAGAAATCCCAACACGGGCCTTTTCGTTAAGGAAATTTAATCGTTTCTCCTGTGAGTCACAGTCTTAATTACATACAATGAAATGTCTCTAGGGGATCTTGGGTCTTCTATTAAGTTTATCTCCCATTTTTCCCACTCAAAGGAGTACAAAGGATTACAAAGGCGGAGCATGCCGACAGGAGACCTTTTGGTCCATAACTAGGTCGGATGCGAAAAAATTACAATAATGATAGATATAATCAGAATATAATAATATAAATGATAATGATAATAAATAAAATAAATACATGCAGGTAAATAGTAAATAATAATAGACATATAACCAATAATAAATGTGAACCAAGCAAATAATAAACAAACAGACAATTTGATATCCAAACAAACAAATAATACAAAATAAATTACAGTCATTACATCTTCTTTACGTGTTTATCTAAATGATTCTTAAAGCTTCGAACCGAAACAGGAAGTTTATTCCATTCATTAACTACACGGCTGGTGATGTAATCATCGAGATGACTTTGCTTATCATTATCGCAGATAGGACTGTACCCTTACGTTGACAAATGTAGCCTACTTACTGCTGTCATTGAGGTTATAGGACCAAAATATTTGATTAACCTCCCCAACCCCCGCAAGAAATCAACAGTTCTGTACTTTTAGCAAACGTTTGTTAAAGGTGTGTGAAAAGTATGTTTGTTTGATAACTGCAATATTGTATATTTATCCATGTAAAATCGAACACAGTAACAAAAATATATTATCTTTGACTAAACATTTCTCTTGTTATGCGATGCTAAGTATGCAATACAAACTTTAAACAAACTTTTGACAAATTGAAAAAAGTACTATTTTGTCTCAAGTATAAATAAAATGCTAGGAGGTGCTAAGATGGGAGGGAGGGTGGAGGGGTGTGGAGTGTTTTCGGGGATGAAATGGGTGGGAATGTTTTTGTGCCTTGTCCTTTTTGGCTACCCCCCTGGTAAGGGGGAAAGAAGCCTTGGTATATGTATGTATGTATAAATAAAATGTGAATATATATTTGAAATATCCTAAAGAAAAACACTGTTTCATCACATATTAGTATACATGTCATGTGACAACCTTTCAACAACCGTTTGTATAACATTTGCTCTCAACCCATATGCTCACTTCGCCCTCAAGTGATCAAATTTGTATTACTAGAAGAAGATTTACATTTTTGTTCATTTTTTGCTTGCATGTTGAATACATCTATCATCTACTTTAACACCCTTTTAACAAGTAATGTGCAATAAAACAAAAATGAACAACGTAAAAATCGAGTCGCACTGCAGTCATGTTTTGAGATTCATGACTAAAGTCACGTGATACAAAGGTCGGAAACCAATTATTTAAATGTCCACCTATTCTCGTCTTAAATTTTCAGTTTCATTCATATTACCAGCTTTTCTAATATTAATATAATAGTTTCATATTTTCCGTATTTTTCCAACTACATACAAAAAAAACATGAAAAAGTTGCCTTAATAACAGTTCTTCGTCATCACCATATTAAAACTTATGAAAGGTAAGTGAACAAAAGGAATTTTCTCAAGTGTGGCGAGGCTCAGTAAGCTCCTTGGGGCTTGAAAGCCTTCGTGATGTAGGAGTACCCTCAAATACTCATAGACATGCGATTGAAAGACAGACAAATAGACAGAGACAGACAGACAGAAACTAGGAGACACACAAAAACAGGGAGAGAGAAATATGGTGACAAACATACAAAGTAGATCCAAACTTGCATATAAACACTAGTACACGTATATACACACGTACACACACACACACACACGCACATACATACCCATACAAACAACACATATACATACCCATACAAACATACAACACACAGAGAACACATATATCAGTTTCCAATGTTAACACAAACTTACATTCTGATTCACCCATGCAAAAGTACCTACAACCAAACACCCACTTACAAAACAGAGATATCCACTAGCACAACCACGATCATACATATACAAAGAGCACCAAATGTAACCCCCAGACATCCATAAGATCACAGACAACTATACATTACAATAAACAACGATACATATCAATACACAGGCTGGGATATTGGTTATAAATGTCGACTGATGTCACGCAACAGACCCGAGATCACACATATGCACGCACACACACACACACACACACACAGATAGGCACGCACGTACACAGGCACGCACGTACACAGGCACGCACGCACGCACACACATACATACGTACACACACACGCATATCCATACACATATACACACACATGAACACACAAACGCATACACACACGTACGTACACATACAAACACACACGCACGCACGAAAATGTACACACGTTCACATACACATACGCACAGAAACACACACACGTTCACATACACATGCACATACGCACAAAAATACACACAACACGTTCACATACACGCACACACACACACACACACGTCCACAAACATCTATCATTCCTAAACAACAACCATATTACACATACATACACATACAGGTCCACAAACATCTATCATTCCCAAATAACCATATTACACATATATACACACACGCGCTAACACAAACGTATATAAAAGTACAATCCCACCATCGCATCTTTTCGCTTCCAGAGATGCAGAGCTTCCAGATGCGGCGGGGAGGCTGGCCATCTGGAGCCAGACCTCAGGCAATACCTGTTGCAAGACAGCCATAAACCTCATTGGATCATGTGGCGAAGCGAGAAATTCTTTTATTCCGAAACCTTTTGCTATGATAGCCTAACGAAGGCTCTGTTGCAGATTAAGGTACATGATAAGTTAATTGAGTTGTGGAGAGTATCCCATGCTGAAGATGTTAGAATATCAGGCGACTTGTTGATTTTGTTGGTAAATGGTGTTGATTTTTTTTTCCTTCTCTAACCTTGAGCAAGCCCTTCATGGTGATATTACAAAGAAACTAATGAATACTGGTACTGCCTAGCCAGTGACGAGTACATTTCGTGTGATTGTTACACGGGATGTGAGAGTATGGTGAAACTAGAGAAATCAAAATTGAATTCAAGTACCTACAGTACACACTCTAACATTTCCAAAGTGTCTGACCTCTCCAATCCATCATTCCTCAAGAGCTGACCAGAAAACTACAAGGAAATCTGATATGGTTTAACGTCACAAACTTCCCCTTATCGGAAGGCTAGGACGGTGCCCCTTACAGAGGACATTGTAAGGTAGAATTTAATTAACCATGCCCTTAATTCAACTTCGCCGGTGGCAGGGTTCGAACCGCCATCCCCATCGACCTTCGCAAGTAACGACGCCTTAACCCGCTCAGCCATCGAGCTTCCAAGGAAATCTATGTAACAATAGTCTCCTTTGAGACAATATTTCCTCGGTTACGTGTACTGTGATCGTGGCTACAATGTTCCTGCTTATGGTATTCTGTCAGAAGAATACAATATTTGTGTGATATAATTTTTGGTCTATTGTTACACTTTTCATGCATTGGGGTATTGTATCCTCACCAACCCCCTGACCCCGGTGTGTACCCATACGTGCATTTCCCACTGGCTAATGATCTCTAGGAACGTGTCTCTTATGACCCAAGACACTTTTTCTTATCGTTCTTCTAACTAAAGACGTACGCTTATTACAACCTCGTCAGAAGACGCCAGTCACTGTAACACTTGAAGCGAAGCCAACTGTGCACAGGATTAATTTGACCGCAGCCTCCTCATTTATATCCCATTCTCCAATTAAACTACTCTCACAGACACATCTTGAAGCTCATCTTCACTCTAATGAACCAAGGACTCAGTTCATTCTCAGAACATATTCTCCATCTCCACCGCTTGCTTCCAAGTCTTGCAGGTCCCTCTTATATATTTTGCATAAGGATATGAGGTAGATGTAGCGACAGAGAAGATACGAAATAAGAAGTATAAAAGAATGTGGATGATGTGATAAGATATACTTTTAAGGAAGGTATAATGTAGTGGCACATTTGTAAAAAGATACTTTTTGACCCAGTGTCGAAGAATGAGATAAGATGGACAGAAAATATGTATATTTCGACCACTATCTGTGCTGAGGAGGACCACAGATAGTGGTCGAAATATACAGATTTTCTGTCCACCTAATTTCATTCTCCGACGGTGGGTCAAAAAGTCTCGTATCCTGGAAGCAAACTGGAAATTTGGAAAAGGTGGGTGAGGAAAGTGAAGGAAAAAAATCGTGAGGAAATGGATACGATAATGAAAAATGTAAAAATAAGTCAAAGTATCAGCATGACAAACCTCTTAAAAAAAAACGTGACAGAAGGATGCATGTATATGGAAGAAGAAAATGAAGGAATTTAATATGAACGATAACATGGGTGTTGAAGACCTCACTGTTGGCAATACTGGTAAGGGATTTTAGAGGTTAAGCTTTTAGGAAAAATTTGAATTAAACTGAGAACCAATGATGGGTTCTGCATTATGGGAGTCTGAGTTTCATCCTCACCCGACCCTAAAGTCCACCAACACCCTCATCTTTACCCAGAAGTGCCAATTCGAGGAGCTAGCTTTTGCCTTCTGCTCGGGTCCAAAACCTACATAACTTTTCATTATTTTTCCATCATTATTTCATGCAATGACAGCCAACAACTGGCAACTTTTATGTTTTTATTAACAGCTGGTGACTGAACAACCCTATACTTGCACAACACAAAGATAAAAGTGTGTATGTGTGTGTGTATGTGCTTGTATGTGTATGTATGCATGTATGTGTGCGTGTGTGTATGTATGTATGTATGTATGTATGTGTATGTATGTATGAGTGTGTGTGAGTGTGTGTGTGAGAGAAAAAGAGAAAGAAAGAGTGACAATGAACGAGAAAGGAGGGAGAGGGAGAGAGAGAGAGAGAGAGAGAGAGAGAGAGAGAGAGAGAGAGAGAAAGAGAGAGAAAGAGAGAGAAAGAGAGAGAAAGAGAGAGAGAGAGAGAGAGGAGATTATGGATGATAAAGTGGCAAAAGTTTTTCTGGGGAAGTGTGGGCATGTGGAAGGCGGTGGGGAGGAAAAGTTGGTAAAGGAAATATATGAAGCGCGATCTGAAGGGCGAAGGCTCGCAGGGAACACAAGTAAAGAGATGGAGGAAGAACGAGTAGGCACCTGTGGGAAAAGGGGCTCAGCAAGTAGGGAAAATGCGAAGGTGCTGGTGAAGATCAGATGATGATGAAGGTGATGATAATGATAATAGTGACAGTGATAATAGTGATAATAATGATAATGTTGTTGATGATGATAATGATGATGATAAAAATAATGATGATAATGATAATGATAATAACAATAATAATAATAATAATAATAATAATGATAAAAATAATAAAATAAAATAAAATAATGAAACAAATAGATAAATAAAATAATAAAAAGTGAAAAATGACAAGGGAAGGAAAAGGAGAATGTTAAATAATAATAACAATAATAATAATAACAATAACAATAATAGTAATGATAAAAATAATAAAATAAAACAAAATAAAATAACGAAACAAATAGATAAACAAAATAATAATAAAAAAAGGGAAAAGAAATGACAAAGGAAGGAAAAGGAGAATATGTTAAATCTAGAGATTAGGGAGCAAGTAAAGGAGGGCGCAGAGTTTCCCACAATGAAAGAACTTTAAAAATGTATAAACAAGTTGAGGACAACGTTCTGTGTTGTTGTTGCCACTCTTCTAGTTCCAGAAAGTTAGTGATTTGTACGCATGTTAAGGAGTTTGGTCTACTTCCTCCATTCCCCTCTTTGGCTTAAGAGTTATTATTGATAGAGTACTGTAAGGCCTTGGTGGATATATTATGGATTTGTTCTAAGAAATGTGGTATTTTGGCTTGTGGATCGGAGTGGTGTGCCGAAGACTTGAACCGTATAAGATGTGTGTGTGTGTGTGTGTGTGTGTGTGTGTGTGTGTGTGTGTGTGTGTGTGTGTGTGTGTGTGTGTGTGTGTGTGTGTGTGTGTGTGTATATATTTATGTGTGTGTGTGTGTGTATATATATGTGTGTGTGTGTGTGTGTGTGTGTGTGTGTGTGTGTGTGCGTGTGTGTGTGTGTGTGTGTGTGTGTGTGTGTGTGTGTGTGTGTGTGTGTGTGTGTGTGTGTGTGTGTGTGTGTGTGTGTGTGTGTGTGCGTGTGTATGTGTGTTTGTGCGCGCGTATGTGTTTTGCTGACCTCGTTAAACAGTGGTTATCGTTGCTGCCTTGAATGCAGTAGATCCGGGTTTCATCCCCGGGAAGCGCTAGGCAATTGTTCGAGTCGGAGTTTCATAGCTTTCCACTCCCTCTCTGCAGCAGCGGGCATCAAGAGCGCAGTATAGCAGAGTTGCATTCTTCAACATCCATACAATCTTATCAATTCGAGTTCAAACTGCCGTGGAATAGTACTAAAAGCTCCTCCATTCCCTAAGAGATAGACTGATGTCTTGTACTGGGTCTCCCAGGATTGAACGCTTTCACGAACACATTCACGGTGGTATTCTTAAAAAAAAAATCTTTCCTTATATAAATCTTATATAAATTCTTGGAAGGGAAAGTATTTTTTAGAATGCCACCGTAAGAATCTTACGGTGGTATTCTTAAAAAAATATTTCCTTATATAAATCTCATATAAATCCTTGGAAGGGATTTTTTTAAGAATGCCACCGTAAGAATCTTACGGTGGTATTCTTAAAAAAAAAATCTTTCCTTATACAAATCTTTCCTTATATAAATCCATGAAAGGGAAATAATTTTTTTAAGAATACCACCGTCAGTTCCTAGTACCGTGGTCGGCAAATCTCACTTACAGGAAAAAAGATCATAGGTAGATTCTTTTATGTACCATATGTGATCATTTCTTTCCAGCGTGGCCTTCATTGCTAACGTATAACATCCCGCCAAACTGTCGCGTCTGCTGCGCCCCCGTCCGGGCCAGCCAGTCCGGGAACAAGGTGCGACATGTGGGCCGCATTAACTGTCGGAACCGCTAAACCACCACCAGACGTAGACATTCCAGCCACCTGCTATCACCACCTCGGAATATCACCGCTCCACACAAGCACACCACCTCTATTATTCCACCGCCAGGGCACACCACGAAATTGCGTTCTCATTCGGACGAAACATTCTGAGAAAGGGCTCCATTCAACCCGGCTCCAGGCGGCACAATGCAGCAACACTTTCCGAAAATATACGCATCCCCCTTTTATGTTCTACGAGACTTGGTGATCGAAAGCGATGTCTCCAAGAATTGCAGCAAACAACTCGTTTTCCCTTGGTAGTTCCGGATACGCTTTGCTCTTGATATCAATAGAACGGAACCCATGTGGCTTTATGAAACAGCTTCATCTTTGTATCTGTTTACCGATATTGACTTGTAAAAAAGATGTGATAATGATATGAAATCTTGTGTCAACATAGCAAGTGATCAATGTATACAACCACATGGATATATATCTACATACTAAATCAGTCTTCAAACATACTATTTTCATCACACTGATGTGGGGTGACAATACTACTGTCATATTGCTAATGGGATTATATCGGTAAAACCATGTATATTACGTATGCCACTAAGCAGTATTTAGATCGTTGTGAATTACTACTTATATACGAAGAACTGGTAAGACTGACGCTCAGAATATTATGCTCATTATACAAATACATTGAAGCCAATATTGTTATCATTGATACTCCTAAAACTTCTCCCCACCACCGTCAAGGGATCATTAAAGTCTCGTTAGCTTATATAACACACTGTCACCTTATTTCTAGAAAAAAATAACGTTTCTATAAATAACTGGCATAATTTGCAGTCACTATAGTAATGTATCTTTTTATCATCTCGCTGTAGGTATAATTTGCAGTCACTATGGTAACATATCTGTTATGTCAATGTAAAGACTGGCCTCTTTATGACGTCATTATGACGTAAGGATTTTGACATCGCACAAAAAGAATTATCACCGTAATATCACAACAAAACCATTACTGTTACATTAACCCTTTTCCTGATAAAAAATTTCAAATCATTTCTAACACCATATTATTTACCCAAATTGATCTTTAGATATTTAGTTTTAAGCAAATGAGATAGAAGAAAACTGTATGAACTCTTCATTTCTTGAAAACGTAATCAAGTATTACAGTATTTCCTTATACTTTTAGATGACTGTATACCACATACAATTATGAAACAGAGACGGGACGCATATATAGACAGAAGGTTGAATTGATTTTACTACTGTAACACTACCACTCGTATTCAATATCAAACATATATTACAGCTCTATAAGCTTCAAACAACTATCATTACAACAGTTACATCAGTCACACAAGCAGTACTTTTGTGTACGATTGTGGACATTTGATACTGACCCATGACAAATGATAACTCAGTGAATACATCCTCTGTTTACCTCTGTTTTCGACAGCCGAGACAAGTGGAAATCATCAATATCTGTTTGGGCTCATTCCAAGCCCACAGAGCACCGATACCATTTTGTGTGAATTTTCCACAAATTTATGAGAGAAATTTGCTCACGTGGGATGTTTTGTGAGCAAATTATATGTTGCAATGAACTTATTTGTGTATATAATAACTTCTTTTTTGTGGGAAAATGTGGAAATCCAGATTTTCTTTAGGGAATTTTGTTGAAAAAATATCATGCATTTGTAGGAGCTAGGATAGATCACGATGGCAACACTGCCTCAGAGACTGCGTTTACACTAAGCGGGTCTCGTCCAATGCAGTGAATTTTAATATCTAGAGGAAGACTTTGCTTGAATCTTTCTAAACTTACCAAAGAACACTTCAACAATGTATCTAACATTCGTAAACGTTCAACTCCTTCCAGTTCGCCATTCAGTTGCTAAATATAATATGACACAATGGGCAAATTTGACATCTGAACACTGGAAGAACGAGAGATTGTAATTGAAGTCGTTTTTACTCAAACGAACTTTGTGTCTAACATTCGTAAATGTTTACCTCTTTTCAGTTCGCCAGTTTCTGAATATAATATGACACAATGGGTAATTTGACATCTGAACACTGTTTTGCTATCATTTGTCTGTTTGATTCTCATTTATCATTAATCATATGTCAATTTATTATTATTTACTATTTACCTGTTTGTTTATTACTTAACTATACCTATGCATTTATTAATGTATTTTATTTGTTATTTACATTATTATAGCTTTTATTTATTCATTTATTATTATTGATTTTTTTTCGCATCCGACCTAGATATGGACCAAAAGGTCTCCTGTCGGCATGCTCCGCCTTTGTAATCCTTTGTAAGATTTCAACCGAAGTCGTTTTTACTCAAACGAATTCGTAACAGTTCAGGAGAGTCGGCCTAGACTCGCTAAATGTAAAACTCAACCTCAGAGTCTGAGAACCGGAGACCAAAATGAACAAACAATTTTCCATATCTATGTCCCCCTCAGTGTTTCTACTAGTCCCAACACACCACTATACTAGTCCCAAACCACCACTGTGACACCAAAATCACACCCAAAACATCTATCACCATACCATATTCATCACTAAGCTCGCAGAAGCACCGAAGTACAACTTCCCACACCAGTTGTTTAAGATAAACGTCTCTACATTATTCAACTTTCTTGAATTCCTCCTTCTCGGCTTGATTGCACTAGATTCCTGGCAACAAGACAACGCGTTCCTCCATCTTCCCCACACTAATCTCTATCTTGTGCATTCACATGCATTCCTGCTTGCTTCCTAGTTTGCATGTGACAAATCAATATAGCCCAGCTCCTCGCTATACCTTTCTAATACTCCTTAAACTTCAAGCTAAGCTTCTGTGAAATCATATAACCCACCAAATATCACATTTAACCCTTAATCCTCTCATATCTTTCCCTTAACCTCCAACTCCACACTCCAACATCGAACCCCTTCCAAGAAAGACCGGCTGAGCTTTGGAGGTGGAGAGCAACACAAACACAGACACAAAGACGTGGACAAAGAGACATCCACACATATTTAAGGACAGACACACGGGCAAACAAACAAACACACACAGACACACACACACACACACACACACCGACTCGGTGGTAGTTGGTAGAGCGCTGAACTGGGAAGTAGAAGTGCTCCCAGTACCCATTTCGAATCCTGCCCAGGGCCGAAATTATTTCGGTATCGCTGTGCCTCGGGTCGTTACTCTGACTCTCGTGGGCGGGGAGTTGGGTGTGTGTGTGTGTGCAAGGTCATAGCATTACCCATAGCTCTCTTCCAGGAGGGAAACAGCTGTCGATCACGAGCCCAACACGTGATCCAAAGACCACGTGAATATACACACACACCACCGAGCGGTGGATGTATGGAACATACTATACGAAACAACAGTGTGTGCAAAAACAATACAAGTTTTTAAAAGCAAATTAGATATGGTGAGATACAGAGACGGGACACCACGAGCGTAGCTCTCCTTCCCGTAAGATACTAGGTAAACACACACACACGGCTTGATGGCGCAGTGGTAGCTATCGCAACTGCTGTCACAGCAGTCCGGCTTCGAATCCCCCCCCCGGCTGAAATAATTTCAGTATCGTTCCGCTGCAAGTCGTTACTCCAACTCTCGTGGGCGGGGAAATGGGTGTGTGTGTGTGCGTATAAGGTCACAGTATTACTCAGAGATCGGTCATATATGAGCTCTGCGCTCTCGTCCGGGAGGTTAATGGCTGTCGATCGCGAGTCCAACGCGTGATCCAAGACCGTGGTGAATCACACGGACACACACACACGTACACGCACACACACACACACACACACACACACACACACACACACACACACACACGTACACACTCCTACCTTCCTTCCCTTCCCCTTACCTTATACCACACTCAATTTCCGTCAATCCCAGCAGGCAATATGTCACCATAATCAATCTTTCTCGTGAGGATCAGAGTACCATGGCTCATACAATGGCGTCCATCACGCATCCATAATTACCTCTGCTCAGGCCACATATGTTTGTTTCTCCACAATCCCGTTTCCAGATAACTTAATACTTTTCGTCCGTCACCGTCACAGTACAATGATACGATTAACCAACGATAATCGTTTGCTAATTTGCTCGTCATAAAGTTTACGGAGTATTTAGTCCGGGGGGATAATTCTAATGTCGTTTCGTACGCGCCGGCTGTTATCGTCGGTAATTTGATGCTCTTTAAAATAATTACAATTATGAGATCGCTTTCGATGTTTGTAATAGCCATATTCTCGTCGTGGCACAGGGAGATTACCCCTTTGATTAGCTTTATGTAAATCTTCCATCGTTAATGTCCATGAAAATATTAATTCATGACAGACCAATGTCCAAATGACCAAAGATCAACGACAGACCTCTAAACTCTAACAGCGACCACCAGATAATACATCTCGCTTAAATGAAATAATTGTTATTAAATGAAATCGAATCAAATTAAATGAATTGGAATGGAATGGAATCATTATTAAAAAATTAAATTAAACAAAACGAAATTATATAAACAAAATAAAATAAATTACATAGAATAAAAATAAATCATGTTCAGGCGCCTATTGAGGTCTTCTAGTTGATTACTTTTTTATTTTTAATCCTAGAATATGGAAATGAATTCTAATATATTGCCGTTACCATTGATTGCCTTCATATATTGTGACAATCACTAATGAAATATTTTTCTTCATAATCAGTAAAAACATGATACGCTAACGAATGATCACATATGAATACTTTAACAATCATTTAACCTCCACACACACACACACACACACACACACACACACACACACACACACACACACACACACACACACACACACACACACGACTCCATGGCGCAGTGGTAGCGTTCGCGGCCACCACTACGGCGGTCAGAGTTCGAATTCCGCCCAGGGCTGAAATAATTTCAGTATCGCTGCGCTTCGAGTCGTTACTCTAACTCTCGTGGGCGGGGAGTTGGGTGTGTGTGTTTGTGAGTGTAAGGTCATAGCATTACCCATAGATCGGTCATATATAAGCTCTGAGCTCTCTTCCGGGAGGGAAATAGCTGACGATCACGAGTTGAACACGTGATCCAAGACCATGGTTGCAGCCAGATTATTATCTTTATCTTCGAGGCATTCCGTCGGAAGGTATTAAAAGGCATATGACGTATCTCATCCAACACCCTTTCGTATCGGATGATATTCTCTCACATATTTTGGTTATCGTGAAACAAAGGATTACAAAGAAGGAGCATGCCGACAGGAGACCTTTGGGTCCATAACTCGGTCGGATGCCAAAAAATATATATATATATATATATATATATATATATATATATAATATATATATATATATATATATATATCCGAGGTACTCCCTCAGAGGTGGGTGGGGACACTAACAACCACAGGCTCCATAATACCGCTTGAATACCATACAAGACAAAGCCTTACATAATAAATACTTCAGACAATATTCAAAGGATTATCAATAAAAACTGATCATGAAACTACCAGAAATATGTATAGGAGCTTTGGTTGATGCTGAGGATACAGAAGAGGTCATAGATACGAATGCTTAAGGAACCAAAATATGAATGTACTAATATATTGCCTCTTCTAGATAATGGGTACATGAAATATTCTTAAGCCTTTGATTACGTAAAGGTTCCTCTAGATCAGTGTTTCTCAAACTATGGGTCGTGACCCAAAGTTGGGTCGCGAGATCAATTTTGATGGGTCGCAGGGTCGCATGATTTGCAATACTGGTAAATGAAAATCAGCATCACGGATACCATTAAATTAGTTTTCTGAAGGAAATGCAGTGCCATGGATTCTGTTAATTTAGTTTTGTTAAAGAAAAGTTGTACACATTATTTTTTTTCCCAAAGTAAAGGGTATATATCACTGTCCATTTGGTTTCTTTTTACTTGATTGTTTGTGTCAATTGACATTTGGAAATAAACTCATCTGCTGGGATTTGAACCCTCACCTGAGCGGCTTGCGTCTTACAAGATGAAGACCGTGATGGTCCGGTCTTCATCTCGTAAGACGCAAGCCGCTCAGGTGAGGGTTCGAATCCCAGCAGATGAGTTTCTTTACTTTATTCCTTTCTTCATCCTTTCCATTTTCTTTATTTCTCCTCTTTCCGTCTCCTCTTCCTCTTCCTTTGATTTTCCTTCCCTATTTTCCTCCTTCTCTTTATTTCTTCCTTTATATCTCCTACTAGCGCCATTTTCATCTACGCTCCCACCTCAACAAAGGAAGAAATAAAGATAAGGAGGAAAATGAGGAGGAAAATCAAAGAGGAGAAATGTTCCAAATAGGGTCGCTCACGAAAATGTTAGAGAACCAATGATCTAGATCAGAGTTTCTTAACCTTTTTTCAGTGCCCGTACCACTTGATTATCTAAAAAAAAAAAAAAAAAAAAAAAAAAATCCCGTGCACCCATCCAATATAAACACAATACAAACATATGAAAAGGATTAGCGATACAAACCTTACTGAGAAATCATCAGATATATTCAGTTATTAAACAAAGGTACTTTATTATTTCAAACTAGAAATGTCAATTAGTAGGATACAGTGAATGCACATTATGCTTTCTCATGGTAAATATACATTGCCATTGCACTGGCTATCATGTCTGGTACCCCAAGGTTAAGGCTTCGTGTCCCATGGGGGTACGAGTACCCAAGATTAAGAACCACAGGCATAGACGAACAAGATGTCTGTATTCAGGGTTAAAAAAGAACCGCATATTGAAACAAAAATGACATATCACAGTGACAGCCCCGCACTCATAGGCGCGTCAGGTCTATCCTTGTGGGTGTAATGCGCGTTCCATGCCGCGTGTCATCGTAGTATGTTTTTTTTTGTAATATTATACAATTGTATAAATATGATTGATTATACTTCGTATGTGTTAGCCTTGCTTGTCAAAAGTGGACCTTTAGTCCATTGTCCCTCTTTATAGAACACCTGTAGTAGGTTCCTTCAATGAGCGTTTTGTCTCCATTTCCCTGATTTAGCGAATAAAATCCGTAATCAGAAAAGGAGGTTTTAGTGAGTTTGTGTTATCGGGGTAATGCCACACGAGTCAAACCCGGCCGCCATAGTGGTGATCGCCACGTACTTGACTTTATGGCCACAAGACTTCGAAAACATTATCGATCCGCTTTTGCGTCACGGGCGAAAAATATGTTAACTCTTTTAAGCCCATAAGGAGACTTTCCCCTAGCTGAATGAAGTGCGTGTCAGTTGAGCTGAGCATTCAGAGGTAAATAAAATAAATAAATAAAATTCTTTACTGGTCACGTAAATTACATGAACTTTGTCTTGTGTGTTTTCATAAGAAATCGAGGGCAATCATACATAGATGAGCTACTACAATCTTACAGTGGTATCATCAAGGTGAATTTATATTACTTCTCCCTTAGTTTTCAATTTTAAGTGGTTTATTTTAACTATCGCTTGATAAATCCTTCGATAAAGCATTGTTTAATCCTACGAGAATGTAAGGAACTTCCCTCGACTGAATCAAATCGTCAGATTAACCTTTCGACTGAGCAAGGAACGTCCTTTGCGTGATTAAGATCCTCTGGGGTCAGTCAGGACAATTTCAAAATCCGAGCATCCCAATTTAAATTGTTAATCACCAAATTAGCGCCGCCGTAAAATTTTTGCATTTATGAATCACCGAAAATCTTGTCATCTTTTAATTGCAATTGTTGTCCCGCCGAATGGCCAATGACACGATCCAGTAATGACCACCCACCAATTACCTAATCATTAATTCCACACCCATCCACTCGCCCAACCACTCATCCACACGACATCCCACGAGGATTCTCCCCCATCATCCCACTACCTCCCATTTCAATATCTTCCCTCCCACTGCAATATCCCTTTAATCTGGTGGCAAAATTGCATTGGTGCTGGAGGTGGTGGTGGTAGTGGAAGTGTTGGTGGTAGTGGTGGAGGTGGAGGTAAAAGGGGAGGGAGGGAGGGAGAGGTGGCAGAAGAAGAAGGGAGGAAGAAGTGGAGACGGAAGGAAACGATACGAGCATGAGCTAGGTGGAAGAAAATAGTGGAGGTTTGGTGGTATAAAGTGGAGGTAGGTAGGTGGAAGTCTTGAGAGGTGGTATTTAAGGAGGTGGTAGGGAATGGAGGTGGTATGAGGTGGAGGGAGATGGCAGGGTTTTGTGGAAGGCAACAGGAGGTGGTGGAAAGTGGTAAGAAGTAGTGGGTGGTTAGTGGAAGACAGTGGTGGATCGAGATGGTGGAGGAGGTTGGAGAACGAGAGTGGGGGTGGAGGATTGAGGTGGAAGCGTAGATGAAAATGGCGCTAGAAGGAGAGATAAAGGAAGAAATACAGATGAGGATGAAAATGAGGAGGAAAATCAAAGGAAGAGGAAGAGGAGACGGAAAGAGGAGAAATAAAGAAAATGTAAAGGATGAAGAAAGAAAAGAAGGAAGTACAAAGAAGAGAAGGAAGGAAAAATGGGATAAAAGAAAGAGGAGGATAAAAAAAAGAGGAAAAGAAGGAGTAGGAAGATAAGAATGAAGGAAGAGGATAAGGAGGAGGAAGAAAGGATAGGAGGAGGAAGAAAGAGAAGGAAGAGGAGGAAGTGGAGAAAAAAAATAACGAAGAAGTGGAATTATAGGTGT
>NC_134778.1:56489564-56502064 GCF_046742065.1 Oratosquilla oratoria | reverse complement strand
TGGAAAGAGGAAGATTATAAGGAGGAAGCGAAAGAATGTACAAGAACATAAGAACATAAGAATGAAGGAGACTGCAAGAGACCATAAGGCCTACAGTAGGCAGTTCCATGCCCATTACCACCTGTCATCCCGATCCATAAAGTTGTCTAAACGTTTCTTAAAACAACTGAGGAAGAGGAGGCATAGAGGAGGAAGAAGGTGGAGGGGGAATGGGAGGAAGAGGAGGAGGAGGAGGAGGAGGAGGAGGAGGAAGAAAGAAGACGATTAAGGAGAGTAATACTAAAGAGAGTTATGAATGATGATATTGAGGATAATATGTAGGATGAAAAGAAGGATTGGTAGGTGACAGACAGTGAAGAAAAAAATGAAAAGGGGAAATTAAGGAGATAGAAGAGAGTGGGAAAGAGAAAAGAAAGAGAGAGGGCGAAAGGATGAGAGAGAGAGAGAGAAGAGAGGAAGACCAAAAAATAAATGGATAAAAGAAGACAAAAAAAAAAAAAAAAGCAAAGAAAGGATAAAGAAAGGAAAGAGGAAGGGAGAGGGAAGGGTCGTGAGGTCATGTTCAGAGGTGAAAATGCCAAGGGAAAAGGAGAGATGATGATGATCACGATACTGATCAAGATGATGATGCTGATCATGATGCTGATCATGATTACAATCATCATGCTGATCATGCTGATCATGATGATGATGATTAAAATCATCATCATGAAGAAGAAGAAGAAGATTGAGAAGAAGATCAAGAAGAAGATCAAGAGGAAGATGATCAAGGAGATGATCAAAAAGAAGATGATCAAGGAGATGATCAAGAAGAAAAAGGAAAAGAAGAAGAAGAAAAAGACGAAGAAGTAAAAGACGAAGAAGAAAAAGACGAAGAAGAAAAAGACGAAGAAGTAAAAGACGAAGAAGAAAAAGACGAAGAAGAAGGCGAAGAAGAAGATGAAGAATAAAGAAGAAGAAGAAGAAGAAGAAGACCACCAGACTTGAGGAACGAATAGAAAACCTGGAGAGAGCTTGGAATTGGAGTTATGATTGAAGTAGAAGGAAAAAATGGGATTGATATAAACGAATTATCTGTAATTAAAATAGATGAAAAAAGATAAGATGACGCAAAGAGGAAGAGATCTGAAACAAGATATCGAAAATGTTCACTTAAAAACAAACAATATCAAAGACCTGAATATATGTATGAAATATAATAAAAAATATGGAATCTAAAAATATAACACAAAAGAAAATAGAAAACAGACGCGAAGGAAAATATAAAAACAAAATATTTTTCATAAGACTAACATTATGAATAGAATTATAAGAATTTTTTATAAAGAGTAAACAAACAATAACAAAACGAGCGACAATACTGTGAAATAATGACAAAAACAAGGACGAATGCTATATGACAAAGGGACAAAAAATCTAGCAAGACGAAAAAAAAAAAAATAAAAGATAAAAAAAAAAAAAAAAACGGTGTTTGGTGTTTGAAGGAGGGAATGCAGTTCAACGCTACAGAGGCAGCAAGGCCGAAGGGAGGCACGGCCAGAGGCAGAGGCAGAGACGAGAGGCAGCTAGACAGACACGAAGACGGAAACACTAATGCAAAAGATGAGATCGGGTGAGGCGCGTTCCCGCGGAATATACGACGCGAGCAGAAGAAGAAGAAGAAGAAGAAGAAGAAGAAGAAGAAGGAGCACAGGAAAAGACAGGAGGGAGAGACGAGTGAGGAGGAAGAGGCAGGAGTAAGAGGAAGAAGAGGAGACCTAGGAGGAGGAGGAAGAGGAGGACGAGGAGGAGGAAGAAAAGGAGACCTAGGTGGAGGAGAGGAAGAAGAGACCTCGGAGGAGGAAGAGGAGACCTCGGAGGAGGAGGAAGAGGAGGAGGAAGAAAAGGAGACCTAGGTGGAGGAGAGGTAGAGGAGGAGGAGGAGGAGGAGAATAAGGGGGAAGAGAGAGAAGGAAGACATGAAGAAGGAGGAAGGGTACGAGGTGAAAGAGGTGATAAAAGAAGAAGTGATGGATGAGGCAAAGGATAAAGAAAAGAGGAGGAGGAAGAAGAGGAAGAGGAGAGGTAGGAGAAGACCTTAATGGAGGAGGAATAGGAGGAGGAGGGGGAGAAAGAGGAAGAAGGAAGACATAAAGAAGGAGGAAGAGTACGAGGTAAAGTGGTGGATAAAGAGGGGAGGAAGCTGAGGGAGGAGGAAGAGAAGAGGGAAGAAGAGGAGGGATTGAAGAAGTGGGTGAAGAAGAGACGGGAAGAAGAGGAGGTGGAGGAAGAGTACGAGGTAAAGTGGTGGATAAAGAGGGGAGGAAGCTGAGGGAGGAGGAAGAGAAGAGGGAAGAAGAGGAGGGATTGAAGAAGTGGGTGAAGAAGAGACGGGAAGAAGAGGAGGTGGAGGAAGAGAAGAGGGAAGAAGAGGAGGGAATGAAGAAGTGGGTGAAGAAGACACAGGAAGAAGAGGAGGTGGAAGAAGAGGAGGTGGAAGAAGAGGGGAAAGGAGAGGAGATGAAAGAGGAGCCGTTCCAGAGCAGGCACTTTGAAATGGATTCCAGCACTGGAAAGAGTGCTGGAAAGTGTGAAGTGTCAGAGGGAGAAGACTTCTGAAGGAGACCCGGAGTGCCGTTAGCTGTTAGTAACTTCGATTTTTTTTTTTTTTTTTTTTTTTTTTTTTTGAGCGACTCGTCCGGATACTTTCGGATCACATCGCATCCATCCGGTTGAGATTTCGACAAAGTTTCTGTGAAGTTAGTTTCTAGTTCTTAAATTCTTTGGCTCATATTTTTTTTGTAAATACGTGTTGCTGCATTTACTTCATTAAAATTCATAATAACTGCTGGCATATCTATCCTTTCCTATAAATTTTCTATCAGGTTAGAAGACAACTCTGGCTCGTGACCCGGGTTGCATCGCCTAAATAATAAATGATAATGAAACAGGTCAATCAATCAATCAATTAATCAATCAATCGTGGCTGGTGCACGATCTGACAAGGCTGGTAGCGATGTCTCCACCTTGACATGTGGAATACGAAACAGGAATTATCAGCACTATTTTGCTCAAAATTGACTAAACGTAATGACAAACCTTATTAGCAGAATGTTTAGATTTTACCTCGAATAAATAAAAGTAATATAGTATGTGGGAGGACCTACTTGCAGACTTAGTAATAGTTCATTTATCATTATAATTATAATATATATATATATATATATATATATATATATATATATATATATTATATATATATATATATATATATATATACATATATATATTATATATATATGTATATATATATGTATATTGATAAGCATTTTAGACAAATTATTCGGATGATGGAGAACATAAACACAGGGGAAGGCTCGGAACCCTAAACACTCTAACGTTTCGTTCGCGAAGAAGTTCTACGCGAACGAAACGTTAGAGTGTTTAGGGTTCCGAGCCTTCCCCTGTGTTTATGTTCTCCATCATCCAAATATATGTATATATATATATATATATAGATATATATATATATATATACATATATATATACATATGTATGTATGTACCTTACGTTAATCATTGTTTTTGTTGTTGTTTTTTAAGCAGCGATTTTCAACAAAATATTGTTTGCCATAAAAACATGATCCAATTTTTCAAATAATAAAACTAATATGTTACTCGGTGAAGTGCGCGCCATTTCGTCGTTCTGTACAGGTGACCACAATATACATTTTTATTAGCGAACCAGTTTCAACCATTTTTCTATTTTCATCCCAGCATTACCTAGGGCATACCTTGTGGCGATGGAGATACAGACGCACAGCCATCACAGACAGAGGTCATCCCTAAACTAATTCGTTATTGTATATGGACGACAAAATTAACGGGGGGGCACTCTCACACAAAAAACTAATGAGGAAGTTTTTGAATAATGAGAAAAATGTATTTCCAACAGAAATAAGTCCTCAAAATAACTAAATTGTAAAAGAAAAAAAAAAAAGAGAGAGAGAGAGAGAGAGAGAGAGAGAGAGAGAGAGAGAGAGAGAGAGAGAGAGAGAGAGAGAGAGAGAGAGAGAGAGAGAGAGAGGTTAAAGCAAGGCTAAATGAAAAATATTATTTCCCGAAAGTAATTAATTACCATCAACTGGTTACTCACTGCCCCTTCGCCCCACACATACAACTCTGGCTTGTTAAAAGCCGTGACACTCGAAATGCATCCTGATGCAGCAAATGCAAGACTATTCTGACCACGGCAATTTTCAAAATTATTTTTGACTGTCACCAAATGATTTTACTCAATCGAGAGAAACCTCAAACCAGAACTAAATGTTAAGGCTGAACTTTCAATGTTGGCATTCCTTCTATAAATTTTCTACCCGGTTAGAAGTAGATAATACATGATCGGGTTGCATCGCTTAATCAGCGTTTCTCAACTTGAACTACGGCCGGAGACATTGCCTCTATCAGTGAAAAGTCAGCATAGTGGTCTTCAGCAGTCGACGTCAAGAATTAACAGTGAATCTGTGGATTCCTGAGTCAAGATCAAAGGCAACAAATGTTTGCGTGATACACAAGTAGCACACGACGAAAGCTCCGTGATGTTGCATGTCTTTTGCACAGGAACCGTTTGGTCCAGCGTTTCTCAACCTTAGGGCTCCCCGGAACCCTAAGGTTCCGCAAAAGGTCCCTAAGGGTTACGCGATAACAAGTGAGATAAGCTAATGCACTTTTGATTTTCTATTTAATTTCATACAGGTAATATAATTAAACATGCAAGACATACTCTTGGTTATTGTAATAATGTAATATAAACATCATCCTATCTAACCTATTACGATGAAAATAAAATAAATGAGAAAGATATGGTGTATATATATATATATATATACATATATATATATATTTATATATATATATATATATATATATATATATATATTTTTTTTTTTTTTTTTTCTTTTTTTCTTTTTACCGCAGGGGTTGCTTCAGACATGGAATTTATTTAAAGGTTACGCAAGGGTAAAAAGGTTGAGAAACGCTGCCTTACCTCAACAAAGTCGTTTGTCTTTGTTACATTCCTGTTTATACGATATTTCACGGCACTTAAGAAGGTTAGGACAAACGCCAAAGGATGTAAGGGATTGGAATGATAACTATGTAAGGAATCACAAGTGCAACGACAGTGGCATTGATATATGCGGCAGACCATTTATTTATCACATCCGATTCAGCTAAACCATTTAACCTCTCAATATGGTGACAGTCTTTCCAAATTTGTAAACAATGAAAAGCTATATTTTTTAAGCTCCACATGAATAGATCTTGACTTGAGAGATCTTCAATAAATATTATGCCTCTTGATTCTTTAAATGATTTTGTGTGTCCGTGTGTGTGTGTGTGTGTGTGTGTGTGTGTGTGTGTGTGTGTGTGTGTGTGTGTGTGTGTGTGTGTGTGTGTGTGTGCGCGCGTCCGTATGTGTGTGCGCGCGAGTGTGTATTTGAGCGTATGTATGTATGCGTGTATCTGTGTATGTATATACTGTATACATAAACAAAACAAAAATATATCGATTCTTCTGGTGAACTATACTTTCCAGTTCATAAAGATCAAGACTGATATATCCGCTGGATCCTCCTTATGGTGAAGAGGGACCGTAACTGTGATCTCTGGACTGGAACAGTCAAGACAATTAGTAGACGACACCAGCCGTTCGATTCGAACTTGAGTCTGCGTAGCTTTAAAGAGAAAGTGAACCTGAACTCTTCATGATGACTTCAATAAACTCTTTCTTCCGCTTGGTGACACCTCATACTTCTTATGCAAATGATTTCATCCACTGAGGCAACTTTACTGTAAATCCATCTAAGTTCCCTGACAGAGGAACAACTCCTAGTTTTGTGTGACGCCAAGACTAGTTCATTCAGCTACGAGAGGAAAAAGTAAAATTATCCTATCTTTATCACATCGATGTCCCGCGTTTTATTATTATCATTATCATTATTATTAATTATTATTATTAATATCATTATTATTATTTAGCTATTTTATTCGTTTTTGCAGTTGGCAGATGGATGATGCAGGTGTGACACGTCATCCACGAGGAGCTAAGATGAGAGGGGTGGAAAGGGTGGAAGGGGTACGTGGTAATAGGTACGTGTCTCTGACTAAGCTACCTCCCTTTTAAGGGGGAAAAAGCTTTTGGTATATGGATAGACGAATAGAATCATGTATTTTTTTTCGAAATTACCTCTCTTTTTACCCAGGCTTCATTATTATACAAAGATAAAGTAAATTACCTCCTTTTTAATATTTAATTTTGTTCAGTACCCAGAAACGAGGTATCAATAGCTCCAGTTATAGAATAGACAGAAGTAGTATAAGAAAAAAGAGAAGACATAAAGAGCAAAATTCCAACTAAGCAGAAAAGGGTGTGACAAAATAGTCACCCATCTTTGTGATTTTCTTCTTCTGTTTTTAAGTTTTGTTGATTTCTATATCCGACCTAGAGCGTTCTAAGATGACCAAAGTAAGGAAAGTTAAAAAGGATGCCAAAATTGAAAGTTCAGCCTTAAGAAATGTGTGTGTGTGTGTGTGTGTGTGTGTGTGTGTGTGTGTGTGTGTGTGTGTGTGTGTGTGTGTGTGTGTGTGTGCGTGCGTGTGTGTGTGTGTGTGCACTATCATGTCGGGGGTGGGTTGAACATAAAATACGTGTACATGTATGTATGTAACTCGGGCATACAAATATAGGAAATTGTGCTTAACTTATATCCCTCTTGATTGCGCAATGATTTTAGGTCACGGTCCACATATATCTAGATATATATATATATATATATATATATATATATATACATATATATATATACATATATGATATATATATATGTATATACATATTATATATACATATATATATATATATATATACATATATATATATATATTATACATATATACATATATATATATATATATATATATATATATATATATATATATATGGTCAAGAAACGCCGTCCTAGACTTCATGAGTAAGGGCACTGTTGAATAAGGAGACATGTAGAGGGGGCGTGATCCTCTCCGACGCCCGTCCCGTAGAACCACCACGTGCGAGCACCTATCCTTTGCGTCCTCATAAGATAGATTGGAATATGCAGAGTGAGTAAATGTCTGGAAATGTTTCTTAGGTAGAAAAGAAAAAGAAGAATAAATCACTCTTGTGTTTTATGAAACTCAAACAGAGCAAGATAAGAGGACTTTTCCTGTAACAGTTAGAGCGCCACCAGCTCTGTGCCTTTACCTATTCGCAATAACCATTTCACTTCCTTCTCTACCGCCAGACGATTTAATTCAGCAAAGAGAAAGCACCTCACCCCTCAAAGAGGTAAAAACGAGAACCATAACATTTGTATCATACACGTTAAACCCAAATAATCCATTAAATACTTTAATCCAAAATGCAGCATAAATATTCAGAGCACAAGCTTTATCCGTTTGTGACAACGACGGAAATAAATGTTAGTTTACAGTTCATGGAAGCGCAGCACAAACTGTCAACAAGATCGTTTAAAAATGTAAATCTAAACACAAAAGCACACATTTTTTCCTTTCATTTTCAGAACGGGTAAAAGGTGAATTATTCAAATGTACCTTGAGTATCAATGATGTGTTATAGTTTTTATTGATTATATAATGTACTAAAAAAGTGACCGTGATCATAGAGAGTTCAATTCTATGCGTAGTTATACTCACAGAGACTCAGGCCAAAGAGCAAATTGAGGACTGAAGCGTACCCACCATTCCCCGAGACGAGGGCACTGCCGCTAATACCAGAAGTTTCGTGTGGAAAAAAAAAAATCAATTTTATGTGTCGGTTCCGTCAGTCTAATTGCAAATAAGAATATAAGAATGAAGGAGACTGCAAGAGACCATAAGGCCTACAGCGCACACTACATGGTTACTACAGCGCTCACTACATGGTTACTAAGTCCATTCGTTGACCACCTTATTAGTAAACCAATTCTTGCCTACTTCCTTCTTAAATCCAAATTTGTCCAATTTAAACCCATTACTGCGAGTCCTGCCCTGTTGTTTTAATATGATGACCTTGTCTGCGTCACCCTTGTCAAAGCCTTTGATCTACTTGAACACCTCTATTAGTCTTATGTTTGCCGCTAATAATAGAAGCTTCGTGTGAAAAAAAAATCCTATAAAAAATCCTATGACAAAAGAAACGTGTCACATAAATAATTTTGCAAGAAAAACAAACAACAGCATCGCCTCAATCCTTTATGGCGTTTTTTTATGAATTGCACATAGTTATAAGATGAAAAGGTCAAATATCAACTGAATCAGACATGGAAACGGTGGAATTTTGTATCTTCAAGCTGTGAAACTGCCCTACGTTCCTAATTTTTATGTTTTTTCTACATGGCAAGGATGCCCAACTGTAGAAAAAAACTAATAGAATGCAGTCAAGTTAAATACGATAGTTTCTATTGATACATCAGCTATGGTATGGTACACATTTTCTTCACAAACAGAAAATACGAACACATTTAAAGCACGTATGAACGTAAAACACACACACACGCGCAAGCAAATACACACACACACACACACACACATATATATATATATATATATATATATATATATATATATATATATATTGGAAATAGGTATGTTATAACACATATGTTATAACATTCACTATTAATCCACTATCGGAGAAAAAATGACGGAAGTACAGGGAAGCTGTATATTTCGACTACTATCTGTAGTCCTCTTCATTTTTTCTCCGATAGTGGGTTAATAGTGATATATATATATATATATATATATATATATATATATATATATATATATATATATATACATATATATACACACAATGCACACCCAATACACGCAGACAGACACACACACTCGCACACTCACACACATACATACACACTTACACACGGGTCAGTGTCAATACTAATTGTCGCAAGTCAAGGAGATGAAGCCCTGATGAAGCAGAGCGTTGATATATGATACGATGCGCTGTCGCATGACATCGACCTAATAGCTTATGCAAAGATAAATGATGACCCCGGGATTTGATGTAGCGTTCGTTTACATTCCATACATTATAAAAGAGATTCTCCTGAATAATAATGACTCAGTTATATCATCAAAAATTGCAACCGTGGTGCTTTTTCCAAAATGATGCTGACTGATGTTGGATGGATGTATTCAGGCTTTCGGGCCTTCGACTCTTTACACAGACTCTAAGACTCGATATCATTTCTCGTCTGTTTCCTCACCTATATAAGATCTTCCGTCTTCTGTTAGGAAAAATCTACGTCCTCTAGGGATGAAGTAACTATTTGAATAAAGAAATTGGCCTATCATGAAGTAATGTACTTCTCGTTGTGAGTGTAGATAAAATGGGGGAAATATCAGGCACTGTGCATTTCATAAATTTGTGAATCATTGTCCAATTAATCAGGATTTCCTACGAAACCTTCAGCCAGGCTAAATCCCTCACCACGATAGGTTTATCCAAACAGGACAAAAATGCATGACATTGGCTATAATATTTCGTTACGCCATTGTAGCGAAGATAGTAATCATTAATCAGGACATCATGATAAAGGTAATATAAGAATGAATGACAAAAATGACAGGTCTTAATAATTAATCAGGACATCATGATAAACGTAATGTAAAAATGAACGACAAAAACGACAGTTCTTAATAATTAATTAGGACATCATGACAAAGGCAATGTAAGAATGAACGACAAAAAACGACAGTTAACAACAATTAATCAGGACATCATGATAAACGTAATATAAGAACGAACGACAAAAAAAACGACAATTATTAACAATTAATCAGGACATCACGATAAAGGTAATGTAAGAATGAACGACAAAAAATGAGTTATCAACAATTAATCAGGACATCATGATAAACGTAATATAAGAACGAACGACAAAAACGACAGGTATTAACAATTAATCAGGACATCTTGATAAAGGTAATATAAAAATGAACGACAAAAACGACAGGTATTAACAATTAATCAGGGCATCATGACAAAGGTAATATAAGAATGAACGACAAAAAACGACAGTTAACAACAATTAATCAGGACATCATGATAAACGTGATATAAGAACGAACGACAAAAACGACAGGTATTAACAATTAATCATGACATCATGACAAAGGTAATATAAGAATGAACGACAAAAAAAACGACAATTATTAACAATTAATCAGGACATCACGATAAACGTAATATAAGAATGAACGACAAAAAAACGACAATTATTAACAATTAATCAGGACATCACGATAAAGGTAATGTAAGAATGAACGATAAAAAATGAATTATTAACACTTAACCAGGACATCATGATAAACGTAATATAAGAACGAACGACAAAAACGACAGGTCTTAACAATTAATCAGGACATCATGACAAAGGTAATATACGAATGAACGACTAAAAGACGACAATTATTAACAGTTCATCAGGACATCACGATAAAGGTAATTTAAGAATGAACGACAAAAACGACAGCTTTCAGAGACATGAGTACGTCTTCTCGACTTTGTCTTCAGACGAGAACCTATTGTTCCTCCCTTCCTTCTTACGTCTCAAGTATGAGCCTCTTCCCTAGATCCTCTCTCCTCTCCTCTCCTCTCTCTCTCCTCCACTTCTTTCTACCTCCCTTTCCCCTCTCCTCCACCATACTAATTCCTCCCTCAATTTCCATCTCCTCTCCCCTCCACCTCCTCCCTCTCCCTTCCCACTCTCTCATCCTCCACCTCATCCTATCTCCTTCTCCACCACCGCCTCGCCTCTCCCCTACCACATCATCACCTTTCTCACTCTCCACCTCGCTTCCCTTCCACCTTCCCTCCCTTCTTTCCCTCGACATTCCCTCCCCCTCTCACCTTCCTCTTCACCTTCCTTCTATTATCTTCCTGCACCTCTCCCTTTTTTCCCTTCCATGTCTCCTCCCCTCCTCACAAAACCCCTCCATTTTCCCTTCCACCTCCACCTCCCCACTCTCCCCTTCCACTTTCCTAACTCTCCCCTTTCCCCTCTCCCCCTCCACCTTCACACCTTCCTCTTACTCTTCCCTTTTACCCTCAACCACCCTCCTCCTCTTCCCTTCCACTTTTCCTTCTCTTTCCCTTTTCCCTTTCCTTCCCCTCTCAACCCCCCTTCTCCTCTTCCCTTTTACCCTTGACCTCCCTTCCCTTCCCTTCAACTTTTCCTTCCTTTCCCTTTTCACTTCCCTTCCCCTCTCCCCTTCCACCTCCCATCCTCCTTTGTGCCCCATGAATTGAAGAATTCTGCATTTTTTCCTCGACGATAAAGAAATGGACCTTTTCCTTACATAGTCGCTTAGTAAAGATGCTACAGTGTAACAATCACCACATTTAATCCAACTGAGTGTCTGAATACATCACGGGAAAGGGTCTCGACCGAAAGATATCTCTTTCCGACGAGGAACAATTACGGATGAACGAAATTGTCCATTTGAGGGAAAATTTCCATCACACCAAAGGAAGATTGTACGAGTATTAACTTCTTACTATGAATACCGGTAACCATTCTCTCTCTATCTCTCTTTTTACGTCACGTTTTTTTTTCACTATGGCTGCCGGTAACCATGCTCTCTCTCTCTCTCTCTCTCTCTCTCTCTCTCTCTCTCTCTCTCTCTCTCTCTCTCTCTCTCTCTCTTTACGTCACGTTTTCTTTCACTATGGCAGCCGGTAACCACTCTCTCTCTCTCTTTTTACGTCACGTTTTCTTTCACTATGGCTGCCGGTAACCATTCCCTCTCTCTCTCTTTTACCTCTCTTTGTTGCAAAGAGGCTATGGCATCCGGACAATTTCATCATCATCTGTGTCACCTCCTCCATAGCGGAAGAGATACATTGCACTGCTGTGCGGTGTATTAGACGAGAAAGAGCTTGGAAAGGCAAATTAGTTATTCATTTGTCATATGTCATCAAACGATTTATCTTTAATGCATTTCAATGAAAAGCTGGAGGGGACGAATAGCATTTTGTTACAAGAACTGCATTGGTATAAGATTCCTTTTGATTACTGATATTTATCTATTTTTTTTGTCTTGTTTATTTTTGTCTATTCATATATTGTTACAATTTTTTATACACTTAGGAAATGGTAGCGGTCGAGATGATTAAGATACGCTAACTATATACCCTCTCTCTCTCTCTCTCTCTCTCTCTCTCTCTCTCCCTCTCTCCCCCCTCTCTCTCTCTCTCTCTCTCTCTCTCTCTCTCTCTCTCTCTCTCTCTCTCTCTCTCTTTTCTTAGGCTACAGCTGCTATTAGGCCAGATATGCGCTCCCTACTGACCTGGGGGAAAATTATCTTAACAAGAAAAAACACAGGAGGGCTGTTGTACATACGTAGTCTGGCAAAATTCAACTTCATCCCTTTGGCGCTCTACCTAACAACTAAGATGCTGTGCAATTAAGCTAGGG
>NC_134778.1:56479564-56487064 GCF_046742065.1 Oratosquilla oratoria | reverse complement strand
AATACCTTACATGCACACACACACCCCAAACTCCCCGCCCCGCCCACGAGTTGGAGTAACAACCCGCAGAGCAGCAATACTGAAATTATTTCAGCCCTGGGCGGGATTCAAACCCGGACCGCCGTAGTGGCGGCCGTGATCTCTACTATTACGCCACAGACTGTGTGTTTGTGTGTGTGTGTGTGTGTGTGTGTGTGTGTGTGTGTGTGTGTGTGTGTGTGTGTGTGTGTGTGTGTGTGTGTGTGTGTGTACATGTGTGTGTTTGCGTGTGTGTGTGTGTGTATGTGCGTGTGTGTGTTTGCGCGCGTGTTTGTGTGTGTGTGTGTGTATGTGCGTCTGTGTGTTTGCGTGTATGCGTGTCTGTGTGTATGTGCGTGTGTGTGTTTGCGTGTGTGTGTATTCACTTGGTCTTTGGATCACGTGTTGGACTCGTGATCGACAGCTATTTCCCTCCTGGAAGAGAGCTCAGAGCTCGTAGGTCCGATCTATGGGTAATGCTATGACCTTGCACACACACACACCCCCAACTCCCCGCCCACGAGAGTTGGAGTAACACCCCTCAACGCTGCGATACTGATATTATTTCAGCCCCGGGCAAGAGTCGAACCCGGACCTCCGTAGTGGCAGGCCAGAGCTCTAACCACAGCGCCATGAGAGGTGTGTGTGTGTGTGTGTGTGTGTGTGTGTGTGTGTGTGTGTGTGTGTGTGTGTGTGTGTGTGTGTGTGTGTGTGTGTATGAATGCATGTGCATGTATTTCATATATATATATTTGATCATAGTCTCCAAACACTTTTATTCAGGTGAAGTAACACACATTCCACCTTTGTCGAGCACAAAGGACAATAACGCCTTTTTTTCTCTAAAAATATACTTCGAAGGATCAATATAGATTGTCTGTCATTAATGTCATTTGTTCCCTATAGTGCACTATTAGCATCGTAACATCATTTAACTAACTTAATCCATTTGTGTAGGTGTTATAATTTAGAGTTCGGTCTAAAGATGGACGAAATTGTTTACTGATTATGATGGGATCTTATATAAATATATACATACATATATACATATATATATATATATATATATATATATATATGTATATATATATATATAATGTCGTATAAAGTATCACAAATATTTAAGTACGTTTTCAAGATATCGAACCTACTGTATAGATAACTACATTCATCAGAACAATCAGTCTTGAGAAGGCTAATTAACTCGAATTTATTTAAAAGAAAAACTCCCATAAACTTCCATTACAACACCTTGCTATACACTGTACTAGACGCACAATATCACTCAGTTGGTTGCGTTTGTGGGATTCCTACAGTCGGGTTGGTTAGTTACTTCTGAACACAATTACACAAATTGGCGTCGGAGTAGCGACCCGTGGCCATAATGTCACTCATGTGACACGCACCAAAGAAGGGTGAAGGGTATCGTACGCACCGACCGGTATAAGAAGAGCCGCATACAGACATTTGTGGACTTAATCAATAACAAGAATTTACAATGTTGTGCAACACGGCTATTCCTTAGCTTACCGTTTTTTTGTTTTGTTTTGTTTTTTTAATGCTTGTAACATCTTTTCACTGTTATATTTTATCATCTTATAATTCTGTAGGCTGCGTATCTTCCAGCAGTAATGCTGCTATACCCAATAAACCGTATGATAATAATAACAATAATACCAACAATATCACCAACAATAACAACAATAATAATAACAATAACAATAATAAAATGATAAAATACTGATAAAATAATAAAACAATAATAATAATACGTTATTATTATTATTATTACTATCATTATTATTATTATTATTATTATTATTATTATTATTATTATTATTATTATTATTACTATCATTATTATTATTATTATTATTATTATTATTATTATTATTATTATTTGGACACATTTGAGACTGCACATTCGTATAAAACAGTGTTTCCCAACTTTTTTTTTCAGGCGACCCCTATCATGATCCTTTTGATATAACCACGACCCCACTAACCTACTGTAAGGTTATAAAAGACAAAATCAACACTATTGAATTTTATTACAGCAATATGAATTTAAAAAATTAGCATACAAGATGTCTTGGCGACTGTCCTTTGTCAGAGCAACAGCGACTGTAGATGACTTTAATACTACCAAATTATGGAGAACTGGCTTTCACATATGAGATTAACTATGCAAGTAACCACTAGGAAAATGAGAATTTGGTAACCGAACATTTTCGTCTAAGATATTTTCAAAGGCACACACACACACAATATATATATATTATATATATATATGTACATATATATATATAATATATATATATATATATATATATATATATATATATACTGTATATATATGCATGCTAATAAGAACACGGGTACGTGTGTTCACTTATGCAAACTAGACCACTTGGAAAAAAAAACAACTAACGAGGCAGAGCGCTTTCGTATATTACATCCAGTGCAAAAAGTTCCTTTGCACTTTTTCGCTCTGCTTCGTTATTTTTTTTTCAAAGTGGTCTACTTTGCATAAGTGAACACACGTACCCGTGTTCTTATTAGCATGTACATATACATACATATACACATATATACCTTTGAAAATGTCTTAAATAGACGAAAACGTTCGTTTACCAAGTTCTCATTTTCCTAGTGGTTACTTGCACATTTTGTGAATCACGTGTTGTTTGTGATTTCTTTTCTTGCATGAAAGTAACTGTTCATAATGAACCCAACATTAAACCCGTAAATCATAGACACCCGTTTATCAATCGCCATATCTGAATACGAAACCAGTTAGCACTTTTCAAACGCCATTTACCTTTCCATCATGTCTGGCACAAAATCGTAACGATAGTTTATGGTTCCACTTTCCGTCATTCCACAACGTAAATTGGCCCGGGGCCATTCTGCGGCGCATGGTATTCGAATTCCGCGGATCCCCAATGATACGGTACTCTTCCTGTGTAATGCTAGAGCGGCTCCATTATGCAGAACGGGAATGCCACCCAGCGAGCGAGCGTAGGCGAGTAAGTGGGTGCTAAGCAAGGCGAAGGCAGAGTTTACCAAGCGAAAGAAGGAAAGAAAAAAGAATGAAAAGAAGGAAGTAAGGAAGAAAGGAAGGAAGATGAAGAAAGAAGAAAGAAGGAAGAAAAAGAAGAAAGAAGAAGGAAGATGAAGAAAGAAGAAAGAAGAAAGAAGAAGGAAGATGAAGAAGAAAGAAGAAGAAGAAGAAGAAGAAGAAGAAGAAGAAGAAGAAAGAGTACGAAAAGTACGTAGAAGTAGGACATTTAAGATAAAAAGTATGACTACTACTAGAAGAGCGTAAAATGAATACTAAACTGAATAATCGTGATTAAGTTGATTTAACACGCTACGTTTGCTAATTAATGTAGAGACAACACATTACAATATGAAGCGTCTTGAATTACGTTAACAATACAATATCTTATTCTATTCATTTATTCATTTTTATTTCTTATTTTATTTTAATTATTTTTATTTTCAAGAATCCTAAAGAAGACAGGCTGTCCTACAAATGACGCACCTGGCAACCCCTAGACGCAACCAGTTACGCAACATGAGTGGAGTATATAAGGTAGACTGTGCGTGGGCATGGTGTGGAGGACGGACGAGAACGTGAAGTGGAGGAGGAAGAACTAAGCAAACAGTCCGTAGTTTCAGCGGACAAAGGTCTTAGGACAAGAAGTCTGACGAAGGTCAGTAAAACTATGTCAAGGCGAGGTACATTTTTAGGTGCGTTTGGGTATACGAAAGTATGTGTATGTATACGTCCTAAGTCCGGCCACACACGTGCAGTTTAAACTGACAGTTACAACTGTTCAGTTATAACTGTCAGTTGAAACTGCACGTGTGTGGGTATCTCAGTGATACTGAGATACCCACACACGTGCAGTTTCAACTGACAGTTACAACTGTTCAGTTATAACTGTCAGTTTAAACTGCACGTGTGTGGCCGGCCTAACACAGTTACCCTTAACCTTTACAGCGTATTTAAGGCAGTATAATACTTACTCCGCTGGATCTTGAACCTCAGGTAGATTCTGGCCCGCCAACAGTAATCCTCTCCATGCCCTTCGGTCCTGTGCTGCTTCCATCCAGATTGCTTTATCTATTCCTCTTCTGTCCATCTTCTCATCCACACCGTCCATCCATCTCATTCGAGGTCTCCCTCTGGGTCTTCTTCCAGGCATTCTACCCATCATAACTCGTTTTGGAATTCGTACAAGACCACGAATGAAACCAATACAAATACCTGGTATAGGACTTTAATCACGTATCATTTACAAAGTCCGAAAATTGTTAACACGTCTGAGAAAGGAACTGGATGAGGGTGAGGCTTCTGTACGCAGAGAGGTACACGAGTAGGCGGATGATGAGGGCGAATGAGAGGTACCCAGGTGGGAGGGAGGACATGAATAATTCATGAGGACTTTTGTGTTTGATACAGACACGGCGATGGGCCGCAGGCGCTCCATTGCTATCGTCCTCAACCCTTTTGTTCCCTTGACGCTCCATCGCCTGAATAAAATCGATGCCTATTAACAAGGGTGACGCAAACAAGGTCATCATATTAAAACAACAGGGCAGGACTCGCAGTAATGGATTTAAACTGGACAAATTTAGATTTAAGAAGGAAATAGGCAAGAATTGGTTTACTAATAGGGTGGTCAACGAATGGAATAGACTTAGCAACCATGTAGTGAGCGCTGAAACTATCAGTTGTTTTAAGAAACGGCTTGACAACTTTATGGATGGGGATGACAGATGGTGATGGACACGGAACTGCCTTGTGTAGGCCTTATGGTCTCTTGCAGTCTCCTTCATTCTTATGTTCTTACGTAACCCCTTTCCCGAACAGTCTTGTGGTGACTATTACAAGTCATCATAACAAGTAGGTGTTGTGATTTTTTAACTAGGGGTGACTTGTACTTGCGATAACTAATGGTAGTGGTACTGAATAGTAACGGTAACTCGTGTTGTGCGGTAATACCAGTGCAGCCAACTTCCGTAGCCGGTAATGTGTCCTGATGATGGACGGGCGCCACAAGAGGGAGGTGAAGAGCAGGAGTTATGGAGTGTGTGTGAAAGGCGATGGAAAATGATGTGGGAATAGGAAACGTGTTTCCAGGGGAACAGCAGGAGAGGATACGGGGAACCATGAATGAGGGAGAGAGAGAGGGAGAGAGAGAGAGAGAGAGAGAGAGAGAGAGAGAGAGAGAGAGAGAGAGAGAGAGAGAGAGAGAGAGAGAGAGAGAGAGAGAGAGAGAGGGAGATATACATACATACATACATATACCAAAGGCTTTTCCCCCTTACACGCGAGGTAGCCAATAAACAAAGGCATAGAAACCACTCCCACCCCTTCCATCCCCTACATACTCCACTCCCCTCTACCCTCCCTCTTATTTTTGCACCTCCTGGATGACGAGTCATCACTGCATCTTGTCCACTGCCCTGGGTCAGAAGCAGTGTCGCAAGACATATATATATATATATATATATATATATATATATATATATATATTATATATATATATATATTTATATTTGTATATACACATACACATATATATATATATATATATATATATGTGTGTGTGTGTGTGTGTGTGTGTGTGTGTGTGTGTGTGTGTGTGTGTGTGTGTGTGTGTGTGTGTGTGTGTGTGTGTGTGTGTGTGTGTGTGTGTGTGTGTGTATAAGTACAAGTATGTCGACGGTATCACCGACACTCTCAAACGACGACACAAATAACATTACCATGCAAGTCTTCTACAACACCAATAAAATATATTCCTACGTAACCGTCGAGCGGATAACGAAAAATTCCACACGAAGGAATGTTATACCGGTATCTGAAGACAACTACATTGACCTCATAATCTCACAACAAAAAGAAACAATCTTTCAAACCTGACATTAAGGACATTGCATCCCATCCCTTTGAGCTGCTTCACAGAAGGAACATTACATACAAACCCATTTCCCTTCACAGGAGGAACATTACGTATCAACACATTTGCCTAAATTAGGATTGGGGTTCGAATTTCTTACGTGAGACCGACGACTACTCGTCTGTCTAAAGACCTTTCTTGCCACATACAAACAGGATCAACAATGAACCTGCAAGAACACGGAATCCACGACGGTGGTGTACCTTCTGACGTCACTACAATCATTTGCATTCCCGCCGAGTTCCTCATCGTTTACGGCTTCTGATTCCACCAAAAGCATTGAGCTTCATACGGCAGCCCTTTCCCACTCATCCTATTCTCTTAGATCTAGATATTACTTAACCAAAGAGGATGAAGTTCAGAGGGGGGAAAATACGGAGCGAATAGGACAACATAGGCCAGACCACCCGCTTTCACGGAACCGGTTTTTGTGGGATAGGAAGCGTGTGAGGGAAATGAAAGGACATTTATGTTTATATTGTCAATGAGCGCATTTCATTGAGTTCATTACTTATTTCTTCATCGCGGCTCGGGAGGGAAAGGGAGAAGGAAGTGGTTTTGCGTCGATATATACCAACGAAAGTGGAGAAGAAGGATATTGGGTTTCACATAAATATATATATTCCCCATGAAGCGATGCATTTGGAGGAGGTACATATATTTCATCGACGTCGAGATGTGTGAACGTCCGTTGACACTACAGTGCTGTTATATGTCTCCACGTATTTATGCAGGTACGTGTGTATTACATGTAACAATCTTATAGATTTCTGCTTCGGGATGGCTCACTCATCATGATGTAAATATACTGTGTCTCAATGTTCTTATTGCGTGATTACCATTGCATTCAAGTGCTCGCAATTTTTTTTTTTTTTTTGTACATTATCTCATGTCTAGTAATTACTGCAGTGACATATTTTTAGTGAGGCTGTAACAAGCCTATGATTTCACGTACTGTCAGAAGGGGGCAAAAGTAGCCACATGGGGTAAAATTGGCCATTATCTTTGTTATATACCTAATTATGACAGATAGACAGGGAAATAAAACCACCAAGTACCATGTATTTTGTATAATTCCTCCCTTTATTTTGTTGACATTGTTAGATATGTAACAAGGACAATGGTCAGTTTTACCCCATGGGTATTTTTGCCTCTTCCTACGGTAGAATGTTTATAAAACAAACGAGCCTATTAGGTATCTAAATATGTAAACCTCATACATCTACAACCCAAAGCCATACATTTACCCATAGCTCCCATGAAAACCTCAGCCACTGTTCAACTCAGAAATGGGTGGCCAGCTTTACATACCACGCGAATATATTTTCACTCAATGATAATGACGTCATAAATTTATACCATCCGAGAACGAAGAGGCAGAACGCCACCGAGATGTCAATTCATGTCAATAATGTTTGCATACCTGGAACTCATGTTTCATTGAAACTAGTCCCAATGTTTATTCACAAGATTAGGCGGAGTTATTTCACGGACAACTGCACATATC
>NC_134778.1:56472064-56474564 GCF_046742065.1 Oratosquilla oratoria | reverse complement strand
CCGGGCACTCTACCACTGAGCCACGAATGTGTGTGTGTGTGTGTGTATGTGTGTGTGTGTGTGTGTATGTGTGTGTGTGTGTATGTATGTGTGTGTGTGTGTGTGTGTGTGTGTGTGTGTGTGTGTGTGTGTGTGTGTGTGTGTGTGTGTGTGATTCACCATGGTCTTGCATCGCGTGTTGGACTCGCGATCGACAGCTATTTCCCTTCTGGAAGAGAGCTCAGAGCTCATAAATGTGTGTGTATAAGTGTGTGTATGTATGTATGTATGTATGTATGTATGTATATATATATATATATATATATATATATATATATACATATATATATATATATTATGTGTGTGTGTGTGTGTGTGTGTGTGTGTGTGTGTGTGTGTGTGTGTGTGTGTGTGTGTGTGTGTGTATTACATATATGGAGAGAGAGAGAGAGAGAGAGAGAGAGAGAGAGAGAGGGAGAGGGAGACAGGCAGAGAGAGAAAGAGAGAGGGAGGGAGGCAGAAAGAGACAGACAGGCAGAGAGAAAGAGAAAGAGAGAGTGAGAGAGAGTGAGAGAGAGTGAGAGAGCGAAAGAGAAAGGAGAGAGAATGGGAGCAAGATAGGGTTAAAGTTGGAGGTTCCTCTCAGACAGAACAGCGTTTGGGTAAAAGAAGGACGATGACGAGGAGGAGGAGGAGAAGGAAGACACTGTTCAGAGAATGTCAAGAATTAATCTTCCCGGAAGAGGGTCCCTTGTAACGTGCGAGCGACCCCACCACCCGAGCCATCATCCTCTCCAAATTTACCTCTTATGCAACATAAACCCATGGCCTTAAAAAAAAAAATCACACCCACCCCCCTCCCAGTCTCCCCCACCCCCCTTCTCCCCTCTCTCACCTCCCCTTCTCCCCCTCTCTCCCCCCTACCATCTCCGGTTGAATCATCACGTTACCATACAGTCTCGCCAGGTCTTTACGGCGTCGCGCCGTCTCGGTATTCCGGGAGTTCGTTAGCTTCTCTACAGATCTCGAACTCGCTTGCTTTACGTAACGTCTTCCTCTTGTCACCGCCGATCATGAATGTTGCCTGTATATATGCTTCACCCTATCATAAGAATATAATACTATATATATTCGTATGATAGCTACGGAGGAAAGGTCCCCCCTGTGTTCCGCCACGTTATGTTGGTGAGACAGTGCAACATGACACAGCTTATATATATATATATATATATAAATATATACTTATATTTGATAGCGCAATCGGTTAAGTCACTATCACTTTCACGATACTGGTATGAAACACATCCATTCTCCACATTTCTCTCCAAAGATTTTCATGACACCACATTTTATCAAGACTATCCAATTTATTCTTTACATGAAATATGCTATTTTATAGATTAAAAAAAAATACCTACAGAACACTGTAAGCCTTCATCCAACTGCATCTGTACTCTTGCTTTAGTTACAAAATCAGTCTTATATCAACGCAACTTTCATGTTTCAAACTCTTAATTCTGTCCTCAACATTTTGTTAAAACTCCAATCACCGCATTCAGTTCGTAGAACTAACGACAGGCGTCTCTAGGTAACAATCCTGTGGGGAAAAGACCACAACTCGACTTTAAAAACACCAAAACCTTTACCTCCAACCAATCCCATCCGGAGGTGAAGTCCCGTGAGGCTACGACTCGATCTTCGGGTACTTCTCAAGCTCGCTTTTCATAAACTTCAACAGTTCCACACCTCATTTCCAACATACTGAAGGTTGGCTTGACAACCAGTGACCACTCTCTTCTGCCACCGCGGTACGATGACGCCTTCGAAGGTGTCATGAGACGCCAGTGGGTACACGAGGGTGCCGGCGTCAGCGTTTTGATTATATATATATATATATATATGGAAATAGACTCAACCACTGGGATTCGAACCCTTGCCTAGGCGGCTTACGTCTTATAACGCAAAGGCCTTACTGACCATGCTATCACGACCCTTAAAACGAAACGACTTGGTTCACGGTCCAGTCGTTCCGCCAAGGGCACTCGGACGAACATGCTACGTAATGTATTTCATCGAATCCTTTATGCAGGTTAGTCTTCCGACAAGTGTTTTTATCATTTGACAATTTTTGGAAATAGACTCAACCACTGGGATTCGAACCCTTGCCTAGGCGGCTTACGTCTTATAACGCAAAGGCCTTACTGACCATGCTATCACGACCCTTAAAACGAAACGACTTGGTTCACGGTCCAGTCGTTCCGCCAAGGGCACTCGGACGAACATGCTACGTAATGTATTTCATCGAATCCTTTATGCAGGTTAGTCTTCCGACAAGTGTTTTTATCATTTGACAATTTTTGGAAATAGACTCAACCACTGGGATTCGAACCCTTGCCTAGGCGGCTTACGTCTTATAACGCAAAGGCCTTACTGACCATGCTATCACGACCCTTAAAACGAAACGACTTGGTTCACGGTCCAGTCGTTCCGCCAAGGGCACTCGGACGAACATGCTACGTAA
>NC_134778.1:56402064-56469564 GCF_046742065.1 Oratosquilla oratoria | reverse complement strand
TATATTTCTTTCTTGTAGGCTTTTTCCTTTAGCTAAAATTGTTGCCTTAGACCAATCAATATGATGGTTGTATAATGCTTTATGTTGGAATAACGCATTATTTTCCTGGGCAGATCTCACACTATATTTATGTTGGGAAATCCATGTTTCCAACTTTTTCCCAATTTGTCCAATATAAAACTTGTTACAATCTTGGCAAGGTATTTTATAGACCACACCGTTGTTGTTAGGAAGGCTGTTCTTAATTAAAGTTTTCTTAATGATGTGGTCATATTTAAAAGCTACTTTAATATCCGATGCTGCGCGCGAGAATTTGAGTCGTACTGAAGTGGACAGATGATCCCAAGAAACCTTACCGGCTGACATCAAGCCAAGAGTTTCCATGGAAAGATACATTGGATAACAGTGAGTGGGTGAACATTAAGTTAGCTTCTATGCACAAGAAAATTATATGAACATCTGTAGCGTCCGAAACCAGTTCCGCATTTCAACTGTGATCCTCCTTCCAAAGGCGCAACGATATACAAAAATTTTCCTTCGTCATGCAACCTCCTACACTTCTACCATTTTGGAACCGAATACAAGTCATGCAATAGCTTTTCAAAACCTTTGTATCTATCGCTAGATTGTTTGTTAAAACAATTACGAGGGAATCCACACCCCGTGGGGGCATAGGACTCTAGGACTCGACGTAAGGATTAGCCTTGCATGCTACAATGGTTTCCAAGTGTATAAAAGATATTCATTTGTTATAAGAAGATGTGGCATCTATATCTACTCCGGATTACCAACCCTTGTGAGAAAACTGCCCCTCCCCCCAAAAAAAAAAAAAAAAAATATATATATATATATATATATATATATGTGTTTGTGTGTGTATTGTGACATTATATATATATATATAAATATATATATATTTTATATATATATATATATAATAGAAAATGAATAAACAAGCAAAATAAAATAAAATAAAAAAGAAATACCTCGACTTCTTTGCACTGTTTTTAATAAGTACATTAAATGTATCTCTTAATGAAATATTTTGCTTTCCTTTATTACACAGAAATAAATAACCTAAAACGATCTCTCTTTCTTTGAAGCAATAAAATATGGAAAAAGAAAACGAGGAGACTCAAGAAGGCATCCCTTGAGGATCTTCACTCACTGCCAATCATCCTGACAATAAATAGTTCTTTATATCTTACAAAGATCGAGTTCCCTCTATTGGGACTATACAAACGAGTTGATCTCCATCTGGACACACACACTTTCACACATACACACACACACACACATACACACAAAAAAAAAAAAAAAAAAAAAAAAAAAAAAGGGCCTTTCAAAAATACAGCTGAATATTAGGAAGCGATTCTGGTAGCCGAAGTGTTCTATATTTTGAAATCTATTGTTCCAAAATCTGGATTTTTTTATACTTCAGGAACTCCAAACATAAAAAATTAAGTATCCCGATTACCAAAAATGGATACTAAACTCCGACATTCTGAAAACATATGCAAGGAATTGAAATGGAAAAAGTTTGTGGTTGATAAGATGAAAAGCTATGTACTGGGGACTACTCAGTGTGTGTTCTAATACATCTCTCTATCGATCTATCCCTTTATCTATCTTATTACCGACTACCAGCGACTTCCAAGGACTACGTGCAACTGGTCGGCGACCACTACCAGGTCGCTGATGGTCGGAAACAGGTCGTAAGCTTGGTGTAACTGGGCCCTTATGTACTCTAAGCATTCTTCCTCATTCACATTAGAAATCCTCTTCTAAACCCTAACCAGCGTTCTTTCTGCCTTTCTTGATAGATGAATGAATGCAAATTTGTACCTCTCTCTCTCTCTCTCTCTCTTTTTTTTTTTTTTTTTTTTTAGTAGCAATACGAGTTCTATGGTTCACACATACTCACTCTTACTTCCCTTTTCCTATTCACCTCTAGATCTTCCTTTTTTCCAACTCCCTCATCTCCCCTCTGACAGTCCTATTCTTCAGCTTGGGCTCCCTCCGTTACCATTTCCCCCCTTTTTACTCTGCGTCCTTTTCAGTCCCCTACAACTTCCACATTCTCCTCACAAAGCTCCCTCGATTCTCTTATGCCTCTTTCCCTTTGCCTTTTCTCACTTCCAACGCCCTTCCCAAACACCCACAGACACATACATACATACATACATACATACACAGACACATACATACACACACACGCGCACAAGGTCACCACACCACTAGAATTCCTTTCAGCCCCTTTTTCAATAACGTGGTCCCATACGGGAGTCAAAGACTCAGTTTTGTATAAAATAGTTCTGTGGTATGGACGCCGTAGAGGATCTTCGCCACGCCATCTATCTCTAAAGCCTCTAGACTACCTCACCTTTGCCAGAAGGTCAACCTGAACGAAATGGAACTGTCAAGAATTGACAATATCCACTATTTTCACATCAATTAATCACATTTTGTACAGACAACTGATAGCTGTCTTCTCTTCCTAAAAGCCGGTGACACAGAAGAAATCCAAAACTTACACAATAAAGATATCAAACACTTTTTTTCCCGAAGTGATCTACAGGAGTACACGAGAACGGCTGCCGGATGCAACGGGGCAGTGGAATTCAAGGAACTATTTTCCAGGAAATATTCGACTGACGCATGTACCTTCCTTCCTTCCTCCTCCTCTTAACACTTACCGTTTTCTCTCCTCTTTCTTTCTCTTTCTTCTTTCTTTCCCCTCCTTCCTCGCTGCCCTCTCCCTTCTTCTTCGTCCAATAGAACCTGGAGACGCCCTTTCGCTGAATGAGGGGATCTCCTTCCCCCACGGATGCAACGCCGTTACACCAACGAGGAACGCGCGGTGGTCCTTTCAGACCTCTTGCGGGTTGCCGGCCCTCCTGACAAAGGTCGTGGCTTTGGCAAATTCAGCTCCAAAAAGGTCTTGTCCGTGTTGGTTTTGTATGACTACTGCTGACTATGATGATGGTGGTGGTCGTGGTGGTGGTGGTAGCGGTGGTAGTGGTGTTGATGTTGGTGATGGTGATGATGATGGTGGTAGTGGTGAGGATGGTGATGGCGATGGTGATGTAAGGATGGGAGTGATAGGTAGTCGAAGGGTGACGTGATAGGAGATGGAGATAAAGATGATGGTAGGATGACGGTGGGAAGTGCTGGTGGCAAGTGTTGGTGACAAGTGCTGGGCACTGCGACCAAGTGGTATCCCTTGTGTTTCCCTTTTTCATCTCCATCCATTCATCTTCCCCACCTCCGTTTTCTCCACACCTTTTTCCTCTTCAATTTCAGATCCCACCCCTCACTTCCAGATCCTTATCCAACACTTCTTCCTTTTCTTCCTTCACCTTCAGATCTTTCTCCTCCACCTCTTCCTCCTCCTCTCCTTCAGATCATTCTACTCCCGCTGATCCTCCTTCTTCAGATATTTCACCTCCACCTTCTCCTCTTCCCCTTCCTCGCCTTTAGATCCTTCTCCTCTCACTGATGCTCATCCTCCAGATCCTTCTCCTCCACCTTCTTCTCCTCCTCCTCTTCGCCTTCAGATCCTTCTGTTGTTGCTGATCCTCTTCCTTCAGATCCTTCTGCTCCCTTTGATCCTCCTCCTTAAAACCTTTCTCCTCCTCCTCGTCAACAGATCCTTCTTCTGCTGCTGATCATCCTCCTTCAGATCTTTCTCCTCCTCCTCTCCTTCAGATCCTTCTACTCCCGCTGATCATCCTCCTTCAGATCTTTTTCCTCCACCTTCTCCTCCTCCTCGCCTTCAGATCTTTCTGCTCCCGCTGATCCTCTTCCTTCATATCTTTCTCCTCCACTTTCTCTTCCTCCTCGCCTTCAGATCCTTCTGCTCCCGCTGATCCTCCTCCTCCTCTTCCTCCTCCTCGCCTTCAGATCCTTCTGCTCCCGCTGATCCTCCTCATTCAGGTCTTTCTCCTCCTCCTCCTCGCCTTCAGATCCTTCAGGTCTTTCTCCTCCTCTTCCTCGACTTCAGATCCTTCTGCTCCCGCTGATCTTCCTACTTCAGGTCTTTCTCCTCCTCCTCCTCCTCGCCTTCAGATCCTTCAGGTCTTTCTCCACCTCCTCCTCGACTTCAGATCCTTCTGTTCCCACTGATCCTCCTCTTTCAGGTCTTTCTCCCCTCCTCCTCCTATAGACGCGACACCCCATGTCCCCAATTTACTGCCACGCTTTGTTTACTAAGCCCAGAAATCCTCTTACGGCACCTGACTTAAGCACTTGTGATTGCCTTCACTTCTGCTACAGCTTCCGCGTTCGACAACGCTAGCAAATAGACAAAGTATATAGATGTATACTACATAGGAGGGCAACTATCTAAATGGAGGAGTTCAGATGGGAGGGGTGGAGGGGGTGGTGGCAGGGAGTAAAATGGGTGGGAATGGGTATATGCCTCTGAGTTGGTTACCTCCCTTATATGGGGGAAAACTCTCAGTATATAGATATATAAATTATCTTTAGCTTGTTCATGTGACCTAGTGCCCTCGCCTCTAGTAAATGTATGGGTATTAATTGGCTTTCGAAAAGATAAACAGAGATGATGCTCTTATAAGTCTACCTCTACCAGCCACTACTCACAAAAACCCATTATCTGTTCAAGGAACTACACTGATTTCATGATCGCTCTAAATTCAATGTCGACAGTTTAGTCGACACACAACCGTCATGAGGTCACGTCGCCTGGTACGAGAAGCAGTGACATCAACTGGACAGGAAATGGTAGTACTTGTTCACGTTAAACCAGTGGGAGTTTTGTATTCTTATTGAACTATATTCTGTACAGGAAGTGTCATTATTCTTCTCTCTATTTATCCTCTTTTTCTCCTCTCCATATCTCCCTCGCTCTCTTCCTCTCCATCTCTTACTCATCCTCTCTCTCCATCCCTCTCTTTATCTCTTCCTCTTTCGTCCTTGCTCTCTCTCCCTCATCCATTCCCTCTCCATTTCTCCGTGAGAGAGTGAAAGAGCAAGAGTAAGAGAGCGTGAGAGAACGTGAGAGAGTGAGAGTGAGAAAGAGTAAGTGTGCGAATTACAGAACCTGAGTGAGAACGCGTGAGAATGAGATAGAGAGTGAGAGAGAGCAAATAAGAGAGCGGGACTGAGAGCGTGAGAATAAGAATATGCAAATAAGAAAGTACGACTGAGTGTGTGCGACTGCAAGAGGTAGTTATCGCGAATGCATCAGAGTAAATACGAACAAGAATGAAGAAGTACAAGTAAGTACAAGTAAGTATAAATACAAGTACAAGTGAGCAAGAGAGTTGAAGTGCGAGTATATGCGAGTGAATACGAGTAAATACGAGTGAGACTACGAGAGAGAGAGCTAGTGCGAGTGAGAATATTAGTACGAACGAGAGTGCTATTGCGAACGACAGTGGTCATGCAAGAGGGCATGCAAAGTCATGCGAGGTCATGCAAGTGAGAGTGAGAATGTGAATTCTGGTATGAGAGTATGCGAGTGTGTGAAGGCGTGGGCAGTAGAAAATGAAGCAGACAGATACACACACACACACACACACACACACACACACACACACACACACACACACACACACACACACACACACACACACACACACGGACAAACAGACAAATATAGACAGTAGTCAAACAATGACATACATGTTGGCAGAACTAAGACGAAAGAGCAAGATACAGTGAGGGTAAACTCTGCAGAATGAGGACAATGAAGAACAAGTATTAAGAATACGAGGATGAGCACGAGGACAAGGGGGAGGACAAGGAGGCAAAACAAGAGACGGAAGAGGAGGAAAAAAAGAGGAAAAGGAGGACGAAGAATGGAAGGAAGAGGAGGATAAGGAACACGAGGAGAGGGAATCAAGGAGGTAAAAAAGGAGAGGGGAGAAAAAGGGGAAAAGAGGAAGAAAAGGAGAAAGAGGAAAAAAGAGGACGAGAAAGATGAGGAAGAGGAGAACGAGGAGGAAGTGGAGCAGGAAAAGAAAGAAAAGGAGAAGGAAGAGAAGAAGGAGGAGAAAGAAAAGGAGGGGGAGGAGGAGAGGAATAAGAAGAGGAGGAGGAGTGAAAGGAATAAGAAAAGGAGGAGGTGGAAGAGAAAGAAGGAAGAAAAGGAGGAGGGAAGGAGGAGGAGAGGAGGAGTAAAAGGAGAAAGAAAAAGAGGAGGAGGAGGTTAGTAAGAAAAGAAAAGGAAAAGGAAGAGGAGGATGAGGAGGAAGAGGAAGAAAAGATGGAAAAGAGGGAGAAGGAAGAGAAGGGGAAAGAGAAGGAAAAAGGAGGAGGAGGAGAAAGATAAGGGGGGACGAAAAGGAGGAGAAAGAGAGGGGGGATGCGATGGTGGAGGAGGAGGAGAAAGAGGGAAAAAGAGGAGAAAGAGAAGGAAAAAGGAGGAGGAAGAGAAGAGGGAGGAGGAAGAGAAGAGGGAGGACGAAAAGGAGGAGAAAGAGAAGGGGGATGAGATTGAGGAGGAGAAGGAGGAGGAGGAGGAGGAGAAAGAGAAGGGGGTGAGATGGAGGAGGAGGAGGAGAAAGAGGAAAAAGAGGAGAAGGAAGTGAAAATGAGGAGGTGGAGAAAGAGAAATGGGAAGACGAAAAGGAGGAGAAAGAGGAGGGGGATGAAATGGAGGAGGAGGAGAAAGAGGAAAAAAGAGTAGAAAGAGAAGGAAAAGGAGGAGGAGGAATAGAAAGAAGAGTAGTATGAGGGCGTGGAATAGCTGCAGGCGGGGGGGGGAGTGATGTCCAAAGAACAGAAATATAGCTGAGGGCGAAGTAGGAAATATCAGCGAAGTGCTCCGAATTGTGCGAAGAAGTTTGGAAAATATAAATCAAGAAAAAAAGAAAAAAGTGTAGGTTGCAGGAAAGATGGAGGTCGAGGGAGGGAGTACCAAAAGGAAAAATAAATCGACGAAGGAAAAGGGATAGATTTAGGGATGGCGAAAGAGGAGGAGGAAGAGGAGGAATACGAGGAGGAGGAGGGAGGAGGGAGGAGGAGGAGGAGGAGGAGGAGGAGGAGGGGGAGGAGGAGTACGAAGATAAGGATGAGTACCAGGAGGTGAATTAACAGGAAGGTGAGGAAGAGAAAGTGGAGGAGGATAAAAACGAGTAGGAGGACGAGGGCGATGAGATGGAGGAGGAGGAGGAGGAGATGAACGAGGAGGAGAAAGAGGAGGAGATGAACGAGGAGGAGGAAGATGAGAGGGGGAAGAGGAAAAAAGAACGCGAAGGAGGAGGGGGAAGGCGAAAAAGAATGAGGAGAAAGTGATGGAAAAGGAAAAGCAGACGAAGGAGGAGGAAGAGGAGGAGGAGGAGGAGGAGGAAGAGGAGGAGAAGGTAATGAGAAGAAGGAGGAGGAGAGGAAGAAGGATAAGAATATAAATGAGAAGGGGAAGAAGTAAGACATGAAGTAAAAGACGAGTAAAGAGAAGGTGAAGGAGAAGGAAGAGGAGGAAAAAAGAGTGTGAAGATTAGAGTGTATTACTAGGAAATGGCACAGGAGTAAAAAGTATACGAGGAGATTGAGATTGAGATTGAGGTAGAGGTAGAGGCTGAGACTCAGACAGAGATTGAGGTTGAGGCAGAAGTTGAGGTTGTGACTGAAGTTGATGATGAAACTGAGATTTATTTTGAGGTTGTTGAGGCTGAGACTCAGACCGAGATTGAGGTTGAGGCGGAAGTTGAGGTTGTGACTGAAGTTGATGATGAATCTGAGATTTATTTTGAGGTTGTTGAGGCTGAGGCTGAGGTAGAGGCTGAGACTCAGACCAAGATTGAGTTTGAGGCGGAAGTTGAGGTTGTGACTTAAGTTGATGATGAAACTGAGATTTATTTTGAGCTTGTTGAGGCTGAGGCGAGGTTGAGGAAGAGGCTGAGATTCAGACCGAGATTGAGGTTGTGACTGAAGTTGATGATGAAACTGAGATTTATTTTGAGGTTGTTGAGGCTGAGGCTGAGGTAGAGGCTGAGACTCAGACCGAGATTGAGGTTGAGGCGGAAGTTGAGGTTGTGACTGAAGTTGATGATGAATCTGAGATTTATTTTGAGGTTGTTGAGGCTGAGGCTGAGGTAGAGGCTGAGACTCAGACCGAGATTGAGGTTGAGGCGGAAGTTGAGGTTGTGACTTAAGTTGATGATGAAACTGAGATTTATTTTGAGGTTGTTGAGGCTGAGGTTGAGGTAGAGGCTGAGACTCAGACCGAGATTGAGGTTAAGGCGAAAGTTGAGGTTGTGACTGAAGTTGATGAAACTGAGATTTAGAGGTTGTTGAGGCTGAGGTTGAGGTAGAGGCTGAGACTCAGACCGAGATTGAGGTTAAGGCGGAAGTTGAAGTTGTGACTGAAGTTCATGATGAAACAGATTCATTTTGAGGTTGTTGAGGTTGAGGTTGAAATTGAGGTAGAGGCTGAGACTCAGACCGAGATTGAGGTTGAGGCGAAAGTTGAGGTTGTGACTTAAGTTGATGATGAAACTGAGATTTATTTTGAGGTTGTTGAGATAGAGGTTGAGATTGAGGTTGAGATTGAGGTTGATGATCAGGTTTAGGTTGAAGTTAAGGTTGTGCCTGAGGTTCATTTTGAGGTTGTTCAGGTTGTGACTGAAGTTGATGATGAAGTTGAGGTTGACTTTGAGGTTGTTGATGCTGAGATTGAGGTTGATGCTGAGGTTAAGGTTGAAATTAAGGTTGTGACTCAGGTTGAAGTTGAGGTTGATCTTTAGGTTGTTGAGGTTGAGACTGAGGTTGATGCTGAGGTTAAGGTTGAAGTTGAGGTTGTGACTGAGGTTGAGGAAGTTGAGGTTAATATTGAAGTTGTAGTTAAGGTTGAGGTTGATATTAAGATTAAGGTCGATGTTGAGGTTGTTGATGCTGAGATTGTGGATAAGGTTTGTTTGAGGTTGTGGTTGTGATTGAGGTTGAAGTTGAGATTGAGGTTGAGTTTGGACATGAGTTTGAGCTACAGTTGAAGATGAGGTCAAGGATGAGGTTGAAAATGATTTTGAGGATGAGGCTAACGTTGAGGCTGACGCTTGGGTTAACGTTGTTTTAACGTTAAATTCGACATTCATAATGACGTTGAGATTGACGCTGACGTTGAGGTTGACGTTGAGGTTGACACTGACGAAGACGTTGAGATTGACGCTGACGTCGACATTGACGTTGAGTATGACGGGGAGTTGTGTGTGTGTGTGTGTGTGTGTGTGTGTGTGTGTGTGTGTGTGTGTGTGTGTGTGTGTGTGTGTGTGTGTGTGTGTGTGTGTGTGTGTGTGTGAGTGTGCGCGTGTAAGGTCACAGTAATACCCATAGATTGGTCATATGAGCTCTGAGCCCTCATCCGGGAGGTTAATAAACGTCGATCACTAGTCGAACACGTGATCCAAGACCATAGTGAATCACACACACACACACACACGCCCACGCATACACACATACAAACACACATACATACTGTACACACGCACGCACGGTCATACGAGCTAAGATAGGTCATACGAGCTCTGAGCTCTCTTCCGGGAGGGAAATAGCTGTTGATCACGAACCCAACACGTGATCCAAAGACCATGGTGAATCACACATACATACTCACGCACGCGCGTTCACATACACACACAACCACACACGCACATACTTATTTGCAGCTTCCGTTAGAGGTGTCTCCCTTTATTCTCTTGGTTTCTCAGCTCCATGAGTTTCTTTACTTTATTGAGCTTTTCATAAGCCTTTTCTTGTGTTCCTCCATCTGGCCTTGAAAGTGCCCGTCGCCTTCCCGTCTTCTTCTTCCTCCTCTTCCTCCTCCTTCGCTCTTCCTCGCCTCTTCTTCGGTGCCAGGTCCCGAGCGTGTCGTTACACATATATACGACATTTTACATCAATTTAAGTGTCAATCCACTTAGCTATGGAGCTATGATCACAAGTTTCTATCTCGCTCCTTTTCCTCCTCCTTCTCCTTTTACATCTACGTCTCTTTCCGTTTCTCCTCTTCCGACTGTTCACCCGAATTCCAAAGGCTTACTGTGCATCTACCTTCTAAGAGATGGCGTATCATTTTTATTTATTATTGTAGTATTTCTGTATGACGTTAATCGTCGGAGTTGTTTGTAGTGTGGTCACAATGTAGAGATTAAAGCATCGTTTGTTAACAGGTAAGGTTTGTCATCGGATTGTGGGACCTGGTTTTGATTCTTGATCGTATTCTTATTCTATTTTTCCTTTCTCGTTTATTCCTGTGTCTTGTCTATCCACCTCTTCCTTCCTACAAACTCGTACACCTTTGCTGCCATATTCCATCTTCATCCCAAAACTAGTAGAGACATTTGTCCCGGCTACCCAACCAGAGACAAAAGTCCTACCTCCCCTTCGAATTTAACGATGCAAATATAATTTTCGCCTCGAAACATCCGATCTCGTTTCCTGTACATCAGTTGGCGTACAATAAAAAGTCATATTCCTTGAATAAAGATTTCCCACTGCAAAAGTGTCTGGAGGTTGTGTTTACTTAGTTGATGCCAGGAGAACCGAGAGACTTTTTCACTCCACCTTGTCATCAAGTTCTTCTTTTACCTTTCGTACGCTCTTTCTCTTTACATTCACGTTTGGTTCCTTCATAGTTGATGTCAGGAGAACCGAGAGACTTTTTCACTCCACCTTGTCATCAGGTTCTTCTTTTACCTTTCGTACGCTCTTTCTCTTTACATTCACGTTTGGTTCCTTCATAGTTGATGTCAGGAGAACCGAGAGACTTTTTCACTCCACCTTGTCATCAGGTTCTTCTTTTACCTTTCGTACGCTCTTTTCCTTTCTTTACTTTTACGTTTGGTTCCTTCATAGTTGATGTCAGGAGAACCGACAGACTTTTTCACTCCACCTTGTCATCAGGTTCTTCTTTTCCTTTCTTTACTTTCACGTTTGGTTCCTTCATAGTTGATGCCAGGAGAACCGAGAGACTTTTTCATTCCACCTTGTCATCAAGTTCTTCTTTTACCTTTCGTACGCTCTTTTCCTTTCTTTACTTTCACATTTGGTTCCCTCATAATTGATGCCAGGAGAACCGACAAACTTTTTCACTCCACCTTATCATCAGGTTCTTCTTTTACCTTTCGTACGCTCTTTCTCTTTCTTTACTTTTACGTTTGGTTCCTTCACTATTTCCTATGCACCCAAACCTGCTTTACTTAGTGACGTCTCCGTGTCTCTTACGTCGCTTCGTTTCTCGTTTCAGAAATCGCAGAGAAATATTTTCCTTTCGACTTCTGCCACAACCCTCCTCGCCCACGTATAAACATTTACACTAATAATTTCTTAGTACATTTCTAAATAGAACAATTAACGTAATTCCAATATCTTGTTTGCATTAAATTATTATGTAGTTGTATTTGTTCATTTATTCTGATCGTTCCATAAATATCATGCAATAATAATGACATTTACGGACTGTTATGGACAAAAGCTAGTAACTGTCAGCACAAAATTTGTGAATTAAATTCCTGATTCCACACAACTACCCACTTCCTCCTCTTCCTCCAACAAATTCACCACTTCATGTAATATCAACACCACTTCCTATATCAGAAATCCCTTCTCCTCCTATTACTAATATCCAGGTTCCTTCAACTTTTTCAATCCCAACCACTCAGTTTTCAATCTTCACTCCGTCCCACCCCTATTCTACCCCCTATACCAGAAATCCCTTATCCTCCTATTACTAATATCCAGGTTCCTTCAACTTTTTCAATCCCAACCACCCAGTTTTCAATCTTCACGGCCGCACTCCTACTTTACCTCCTACATCTCTCCCGTTCCCCTCCTGCCAGCTCGTCCCTTCTCCTCCTCCTCCTCTTCCTCCTCCTTCTCCCCCTCCTCTTCCTCCTCCTTCCCTCAGACTCGCCGCTACTTGACGTCAAGTTGCCCTCTTCTGTCTCTTTCCAGTATCGCAGTGAGGGTTAATAGGTGGGCCCACAGGCTGGCCCTCCAATTGACCTCATCAGTACATCAGATCAACAAAGAATTTCGTCAATAAACTGGAATGCGCAAACGAGGTCACAGGAGCGAGGAAACTAATCGAAATGACTACACTAAACCCTTCCATAGAGCGACGACCTAATCAACTATATAGAATAACCCAAAGGGGTCAATGGCATATTCACCTTTACTGTACATTAACGCACCTCTCCCGTTCTATCCAACCATTCCTCCTTCAGCCATATGTGTCAAGCGCTGGAATAGACTCGTAAGAAGCCGTCACAGCAATGAAGATGTTCATTTGTAGCCATAAAGTAACCCCAGGCTACATATCTTCTTCCCCTCTTCCAAATCTCCCTTCATTTATATGCAAACGCACACGCGTGGGCACGTACTATACACTCACGCGCACACTCCTTCGCGCATATCCGAGTGTGCTGGTTCCCCTAAGCTTATACCCGATCCATAACTTCCTGGTTATGATGACACATTACCTTTCCTTCTGGCCAGCGTCTAGTCCCGTGTTCATGGATTTAAGGATACCTTACGCCAATCACTGTAACAACACCACGTTAAAGTTTTCGTTATAGTAAAGGATATTAGACTTTCTTCGGCAAAGGGTAGGATCTTATGGTTCAAGAAGTAAAGGCTACTGTCAACCTCACGTCCTTCTCATCCTTCCTAATCCCTCGACACCTCCACCTCCACCCCACCCCCCGATCTCCACCTCGAGGTGTCGTGATCCTCACCATCATCTCCATCACTATATCTTAAGCTCCTCATCTCCAGCTCTATGCAAGACGACTCGCTCTTACTCTCCTCATTCCTCGCTCTCACTCTTCACCTTTTCGCTCTCTTCTCTCCCTAATCTCTCTCTTCCTTATCCTCACCTTTCTCCTTATCCTTAAACTCAGCCTTCTCTTTCTCCTCCTCCTCATACTCACCCTCTCTTCCTCCTTCCTCTTCTCTTCCTCCACATTACTTCCACCTTTCTTCTCCTACCCCTTCCTCCTCCTTCTCGTTTTCCTCCTCCTGTTCCTCTTCTTTTCCCACATCATCATGCTAACATTCACATTCATCCTTCTCCCTTCATATTCCACATCCTTTTCCTCCTTCTCCACGACTTCCTCTTCCTCTTCTTCCTCCTCTTCTCCGACCACCATTTCCTCTTCCGCCCTCTCCCCAACATGCTACCCCAGCTTCTCCAACTATGACATCTTCTCTCCTACATCCTCCTCTTGTTCCCTCTTCTACCCTACCTCCTCCTCTTCCTCCCTCTTCTCTATCTTATTTTTCTCTTCCTCCTCGGGGCCCTGATTTCGTGCTCAACCAGTCGACCTGGGATTCTCATGGTAACTCGGAGGGAGAACAATCCAACTCCCACAAGGCGGTGCGGGAGCCTGGGTAGGTTGGTTGGGCACGGAATCAGGGTTTGGTGGCCCGTGGCGCTTGGATCATTCTCCCACGGAGTTTCTCATTTAGTACCGTGAGGTGATGGGAGTTGTTATAGCCAACCTCTAATATCTCTTTACACAACACACAGTCCTTATTATTCTATTCTGATAGGACATACTATTCAACTCCGTGGCAATACCTTGATATGGAGGGCTATTAGGTAAAAAGGAATTAATGATATTATATAATGCTGCCACTGGGTATATTCCCACTAACTTAGAAATATAAAGAAAAAAAAAGGAGTCTCCACTAAGAGAAGCTTTTGTCTATATGGTTGCAGAGCCTGGTCAAGAATCAGTCATCTGTAACCAATGAAACTAATCTTTGGCTGGGGTAGTGCGAGTTGTGAGCTAAGTAAACGCACAACAGAAGTATACACAGTTAAAAAAAAAAAAGAAAAAAAAAAAAAAAAAAAAAAAAAAAAAAAAAAATAATAATAATAATAATAATAATAATAATAATAATAATAAATAATAATAAATAATAATAATAATAATAATAATAATAATAATAATAATAATAATGATAATAATAATAATAAAATAAAATAAGTAAAAATAATTAAATAAATGGAAATAATTGAATAAGTAAAAATAATTAAATACATAAATAAATAAAAACAATTAAATGAATAAATAAATAAAACAAGAATTATATACAAACGCATTGACCCCTTTGCTATGATAACGAACTTTTCAATTTGTTTCAAACTGTTTCATTCAATTAAAGACACGAGAATTGCACTCAACTGAAAACAATCTGAAACCGGATAAAACGTAACCAAAAACGCAATAAAGTTACGTAAATAAACGCATGAGTTCAAAGTCACGTGACGCTTTCGATACGTCTGAATAATGCGTCAACCCGTCGCGAATGACGCAGCGCCTCAAGCCCCGCCCAAAACCCGCCTAAGGCCCGCCCCTTTTAACGAAAACGACTAAGGAAAAATAATGAAATAAAATAAATAAATAAAAATAAATGAATAAAATAATAATGATAATAATAATAGAATATTAATAAAACAATAATAATGAAATAATAATAATAATAATAATAGAATATTAATAAAACAATAATAATAAAATAGTAATTATAATAATAATAATAATAATAATAATGATAATAATGATACGGTCGAGTATGAGGAGTTCTTCCGTTGTTTGGTTTGTTTACTATATTTTCTTCGTTTATGTCTAACTATATTTCTGTATCTTTTGTCATTATATCTACCACGATAACTACCTTCCTACATCTATTTGAGATCTGTCTGCCCTCGTTTCAAGTACGTTCATCTTTGTGTGTGTAACTGGTGGTATGGACGCCTGTCTTTCTGTGTTTCATCAGCTAGTATGTCTTCATACAGTAATCTACAGATATCATTTATCTGATTTAGTACATGTATTTTTCTCTGTATGTCCGTGTCTACATATAAGGATTACCTATATTTGTGCATATTACGCATGCGCTACATACTCATACAGATGAATGCAAACATAAAAGTGTAAGCGTGTATAAACACATACACCTTCACTTCTGCATTGGAGTCTTCTCTTTTCACTCCATTCATCTTCCTGTGCAACACCTCAGAGCAAAGTTCAGAGTGCCCCTGCCACCGTCGACACGACTTTTTCATTTCAAGCTTTTGTATTTTGTCAACTAAACCTCCATTTCCTCCTCTCCCGTTCTGTTTGTTCTCCTGGCCTACCTTCCCCCGTTCTCGTCTTCTTCGTCCGTCTCTCGGACCCACTCGACCTGACGTTCTTCGTTTCCTGGGACTTCGTGGCTTGGCCTGTTCCTCGACGCATTCTGCAATACGAGCCAAATTCCCACGCGCAGCATCGGATGCCTAATGTACGATGATTCGATCATGCGTCACAATACTCGCGTTATGAAATATAAAGTCTCTGCTGATTTACTAGTTCTCTTTCGTTCTGAGTAATAAAAGCACAGAAAAAGCAATCAAGCCAGTTCAAAGAATTAGGGGGTCACTCAGTTACATCTACACAATGTAATCATGACGCCAGAACCGGTATCCTAGTATAGTCATTCGCGTGTCATAACGACTACGTAGGTTTCGCCGTATGGAAGAAGCTGGATTAAGGAGAGAAAGATATGACAGGGCTGGGGAGCTGAGGGTATGGGCTTCGTCACTGGAATACACACGCAGATGAATTAAATTCTAAACTTGAATGTAAGAGAAGAAAGTGGAGGGTAGAAATACTGCAACTTAAGAGGAAAGTGTTGTTGATTACGAAGACATCTACAGACTTGAACGAGTTTTAGCCCTTAGGTTTATAGGCTCTGGCTGCCACCAAGTGATTTTATTCCACCAAAGAATCCATTTTCGGTAATAAAAGGGTGAAAATGGTGGAAAGAGAATTACTGATGAAAATGGGGTTGGAGGCAGTTCTGTGATGGAAGCGAGATAGAAGACTGTGTCGAGTGCCTGAAGGAGGGAAAGAAATTGGAGGGAAGGGGGATGAGAAAGAGGAGGGGACTTTGAGAGGTGGAAAAGAAGAAAGAGGAGGAAGAGGAGGACAAAGAAGAAAAATGGAAGAGGAAGGTGGACGAAGAGTGGGAGGCAGAAGAGGAAGAGGTGTAGCAGAACGAAGAGGAGGAGAGGGAAGAGGCGGAGGAGTAACAAGGAGAGGACGGGGAAGAGGAGAAAGAAAATGGGGAATAGGAAGAGGTGGAAGAACTGAAGAAAGTGGAGGAAAAGAAACACCAGGAAAAGGAGGAGGACGAAGAGCGGAAAGAGGAGGAGGAGGAAGAAGAGGGGAGGAAAGAAGGAGGAGCGGAGTGAGGAGGAGGGGGAGGAGGAAGGACGGAAGGAGAAGGAGGAGGAAGAAGAGGGGAGGAGGACCAGGAGGAGGAGAAGGAGGAGCGGAGTGAAGAGGAGGAACAGGAAAAGGAGGAAGAACGGCATGAGTGGGACCATGGGGAGGAGGAGGAGGAGGCGTAGAGGGAGGAGAAGCCGGTGAAGGAACAGGAAGAGGAGAAGGAGAAAGAAGAGGAAAAGGAGGAGGAACAGGAAGAGGTAGGAGGATCAGGTGGAACAGAAGGTGCAGGAGGGGGGAATAATAGGAAGGAGGAAGAGGAGGTGGTGGAGGATCAGGAACAAGAGGAGGAGGAAGAGGAGCGGGGACGGGAGGAGTACGAGGAAGAGGAAGAAGAGGAGGAGTACGAGCAATAGCAAGAGAAAAAGGAGGAGGAAGAAGAAGAGGAGCGAGGAAGAGAGGACTACAAGCAAAAGGAGGAGGAGGAGGAGCCGAAGGAGAAAAAGAAGGAGGAAGAGGGAGGAAAAGGAGGAGAGAGGACGGGAGAAGTACAAGCAAGAGAAGGAGAGGAGGAGGAGGAGGAGGAGGAGGAAGAGGAGGAGAAGAGGAGCAGCAGCAGGAGGAGAAAAAGGAGGAGGAAGAGGCACGAGGACGAGAGAAGTACAAGCACAAGAGGAGGAGGAGGCTGATGATGATGAGGAGGAGGAGGAGGAGAAATAGCAGCAGCAGCAGGAGAAAAAGGAGGAGGAAGAAGAGGAAAATGCGGAAGAGAGGGAAGGGAGGAAGGAAGGGAAATGTGTATATGAGGATGACGAAAATTATGCAGAAGACGATGGAGAGCTGTTGGAAGGCATTGGAAAGTGAAAGGAGAATTGGGAGACGAATAGCGACGACTACAAGGCTAATGGCGTGAAGTAAATGTGCCTGGTTTCATTAATTCATTAGCCAAAGGTCAACGGTTTGCGTAATCGTGTTAAGCCGTTGATCGGCCATCGGACAGTAGCCTGTTCCAGTACATAACATTTTTTAGTCTCAGTTAATGCCTCCCCACCCCTCTTTTTTTTTCTAAAGAGTAGATCGGAGAAAGAACGTTTTCATGACGTTTCTGTGTTACCATGTCAATAAACAACACTATTCTTTGTATATTTTTTCTTGCTCCTTCTGAATTACTGTCTTCGACTCAAAATTATTTCAACTATTATTTCACTGATCTCGGAACCTTTACATTTAAGCTAAGAAAACTTTTGATAGAGTCCACACCTAATCTTCTCAAAAAAAAAGAAAAAAGAAAAAGAAAAAAATCTGTACAGATGCCGTGTGTACAGAATTTATAGTCGTTAATTTCTGACTTGTTCTTATCCTTTAAGCTCTAAGTTTAACTACAATGTATCTTGTATAAATAAATCAAATACATTTCATTTCACTTGGACGGCCATGCATATAGATTCATCAAGGTTTGGGCAATTATCTCCATGATCATGTTCTTCTGAACTTGGAAATTGTTCATCTCCTGAATGCAAGAAACTCCTGAATTCCTCAACTTCAGAAACATGTCATCCTTTCCAGTATAAACACATTCTACTGAAAGACAAAATTATTTAACTTTTTCTCACCAAGCGGTGACATTCTTAAAGAAAATCTTTCCTTATATAAATCTTATATAAATCCTTGGAAGGGAAAGATTTATATAAGGAAAGATTTTTTTATAAGAATGCCACCGAAGAAGCTTACGGTGGTATTCTTAAAAAATTCTTTCCTTATAAATAAATCTTTCCCTTCAAAGGAAAAAAATTAAGAATACCACAGTAAGACTTTTCGTTCAAATGGAAACATTCTCTATTTAAGCCTTTCAAGATAAAACGCTTTTGAGAAATGTCTGATTTTTTTTTTTATCTTTTTTAGTAGTTGGCAACTCAGTGGTGTGACAAAAATGCTACCCTTTTGTGGGTTCATGGCTGAAGTAAGGCAAACAGAGGTGAACCACAGAGTACAGTATGGAGAGTAAACAAAGAGGAATTGAACGAAAACATGTGACAAAAAGGGGATGAACACACGAAAATAAAGGAAAAAAAAAACTAAACGTGTTGAAAAAGTCAAGAGAAAAAGAGATACAAGAATGGACGTCAAGTATAGCAAAATTTAACTTTCAAAGACAAAAAGAAACGATTTTTTTTAAGCATTGCGCGAAAAAAAACGAAACAAAAGACAAGTAAAAATGAAAAAAATAAATTAAGCCTGGCAAATGTATGAAAGCCCTTTTTAGTCAAATAAGGCTGGACGGCGCTCAGGAAATAGCGAGTATAATTAATTCCCGAGTTTTGACAATTAACAAATACTCGAGGGAAAAACAAAAGGGAGATGGAAGGAGGAAATGACGTGATGACATTAAACTGAAAAAAAAAGAAAAAAGAAAAAATAAAGAAAAAAAAAACAGAGACTGAGATAATTATCAAGCACGAAAAGGTGGCAAGAGAAAAAGGCACGCAGGATCTAAGTGGAATAGATAATGAGAGGTGTGATGACAGTGGGCGGGAGCGTGGGTGGATGAGGGGATGGGTGGATGAGGGGATGGGTGGATGAGGAGATGGGTGGATGAGGGGATGGGTGGATGAGGAGATGGGTGGATGAGGAGATGGGTGGATGAGGAGATGGGTGGATGAGAGGATGGGTGGATGAGGGGATAGGTGGATGAGGGAAAAGGTGGATGAGGGGATAGGTGGATGAGGGGATAGGTGGATGAGGAGATGGGTGGATGAGGGGATGGGTGGATGAGAGGATGGGTGGATGAGGGGATGGGTGGATGAGGAGATGGGTGGATGAGGGGATGGGTGGATGAGGGGATGGGTGGATGAGGGAAAAGGTGGATGAGGGGATGGGTGGATGAGGAGATGGGTGGATGAGGGGGTGGGTGGATGAGGAGATGGGTGGATGGGGAGATGGGTGGATGAGAGGATGGGTGGATGAGGGGATGGGTGGATGAGGAGATGGGTGGGTGAGGGGATGGGTGGATGAGGGGATGGGTGGATGAGGGGATGGGTGGATGAGGAGATGGGTGGATGAGGGGGTGGGTGGATGAGGAGATGAGTGGATGAGGGGATGGGTAGATGAGGAGATGGGTGGATGAGGAAATGGGTGGATGAGGAAATGGGTGGATGAGGAAATGGGTGGATGAGGGGATGGGTTGAGGGAATGGGTGGATGAGGAGATGGGTGGATGGGGAGATGGGTGGATGAGGGGATAAGTGGATGAGGGAAAAGGTGGATGGGGGATAGGTGGATGGGGAGATGGGTGGATGAGGGGATGGGTGAACGAGGGGATGGGTGGATGAGGAGATGGGTGGATGAGGAGATGGGTGGATGAGGGGATGGGTGGATGAGGGGATGGGTGGATGAGGGGATGGGTGGATGAGGGGATAGGTGGATGAGGGGATGGGTGGATGAGGAAATGGGTGGATGAGGAGATGGGTGGATGAGGGAATGGGTGGATGAGGGGATGAGTGGATGAGGGGATGGGTGGATGAGGGGTTGGAGGATGATGGTAATGGTAAATTTGCCAACTGCGGTGATAGTAATATTCGTGGTCCTGTTATGTCAAAACTGTGGTAGGAAGTGTGGTAGAGTTTACCACAATGATAAAACCTAGATATGGACCGACCTAGATATGGACCAAAAGGTCTTCTGTCGGCATGCTCCGCCTTTGTAACTAATACATAGTTGACAGAGCCGGTATCGAATCTTCAGCTCGTGAATTTGATGGTGAAATTAGTCTTTCGTTGTTCTCCATATTATTTTTTGCGTTTTAAAGGTTTCTAAGCTTGTTATGATGTTTTATTGTTATATAGGATGCTCTAATTGTGTTGACATTTTTAGTCTTTTATTGTTCTCCATGTTGTTACTTGCGTTTTAAAGGTTTCTATGCTTGTTATGATGTTTCATTGTTATAGAGGATGCTCTAATTGTGTTGACATTTTTATTGTTACACAATAGATTTTCCTCGCTGAATAAAATATATTTGGTGTTGATTAGAAAAAGTACTAAGCGGGCCTTCCAGCCGTTCCTACTAGGGAAGAGGCGAAATCCTTCTGGGGCAAGAAAGTTTCCGGACTTTCCCCTCAGTGAGATCATCCAACAGCAGGGAAAAAAAAAAAAAAAAAAAAAAAAAAAACTTGTGTTCGTGTATGTGTATGTATGTGTGTGTGTGTGTGTGTGTGTGCGCGCGCGCTCACGAGTATGTGTGCGTGCGTGCGTGCGCACGTGTAAGGAATTTCTTTGTGTGTCCATGTTAATTCAATACTCGCGTTCACTTACGGAATTTGAAGCCTTTCCTACGCTAACACATCTTGATTAAAAGTAAGAAAATAGCCTGGTATCAACCAGAATAAAATCTTTAGAGTACGTTACTATAACACTAAGATATCTTCTAATCTGATACACCACTCTGTAGAAGCCACCATCATTCCCAAGGTCAGAAGCAGGTAGGTCGTGGTAGTGTTTAAAGAGTCATGGAGATAAAACCTCTGTATTTCATTTCAGTCAACAAAAACGTTTGACCTTCCGTCATGGAACTTGAACTACGGCCGAAGACATTATCTCTACCACTGAAAAGCCAGAATCGTGGTCTTCGGCAGTGTGTCCACTCCTTGTTAAAAAAAAAAAAAAAAAAAAAAATCTTGGCGAAAAATCCAAGATCTGTTCATTTTTAACAATTTACATCCAAGATTCCAATATTATAGCAAAAATCCCAAGATCATGGGGGGAAAAAAGCCACACTAGTCTTCAGCAGTCGACGTCAAGAATTAAACGCAAACCTGTTCATCCGCGAGTCGACATCAAAAGCAACAAATGTTTGCGTGATACAGAAGTAGCACACGACAGAAGCTCCGTGATCTTGCATGTCTTTTGTAGAGGAACTGTTTGGTCCAACGTTTCTCAACCTTAGGGCTCCCCGGAACCCCAATGTTCCGCAAAAGGTCCCTAAGGGTTCCGCGAGAACAAGCGAGATAAGCTAATGCACTTTTGATTTTTTATTTAATTCCATATACGTAACATAATTAAACACGCACGACATATTCTTGGTTATTGTAATAATGTAATATAGACATCATCCTATCTAACCTATTATTACAATGAAATTAAAATGAGAAAGATATGGTATATGGTTTTTTTTCCGGGGTTCCTTGAGACATGCAATTGATTTTAAAGGTTACGCAAGGGTAAAAAGGTTGAGAAACGCTGTTTGGTCTTCCCTTTCCAGCTGCACTCTCGTGCAAAGAACCACGTACAGTTGCCACCGGTTGTACCTGGTCCAGCGGTTGAAACGTTATGGTAGATGTAATGGATTTAAACTAGACAAATTTAGATTTAAGAAGGAAATAGTCAAGAATTGGTTTACTAATATGGTGGTCAACGAATGGAATAGACTTAGTAACCATGTAGTAAGCGCTGAAACTATCGGTTGTTTTAAGAAACGATTAGACAACGTTATGGATAGGGATGACAGATGGTAATGGGCATGGAACTGCATAGTGTAGGCCTTATGGTCTTCTGCAGTCTCCTTCATTCTTATGATATTATATGCTTACTTGTTTGGAAAGCTGTACATCCCTATCTTTATCATGCTTTAAATGACATTTAATGAGTAATAATACCCCATACGTAACTTCTTTCTGTACTAACAAACCCTCCCTACACTCAACATTATCATTTCATCACAGAAGCAGATTTCACTGCTGGTAGCTGCACTCCCTCTCTTGCTACTGAATCTACAGCTGTTGTTGGTATTGTGCAGCTGCCCTCTTCGCTCTGCGGCTACACGTATTCAGCAGTTTTTCTTTCGTGCCTTCAACCAAGCAGTCCGGCAAGAGCACCGGCTGCTCTTTGCTACCGGGGCCCCCTGGGACGACCTTTGGCTAACCTTTTGTGTGCATCTGTACACGGTTGGTGCATATTTCACTTCTGTCATGCAAATAAAAATAGCATTTACCCTTCCCCGCACGCTAACGCGCTTACCCGCACGGTGGAAAAGATATACGAGCAAAAGGAAATAGATAAAAATTTTGATGAGTAATTTTAGACAAATGATTTGGATGATGGAGAACATAAACACAGGGGAAGGCACGGAATCCTAAACACTCTAACGTTTCGTTCGCGTAGAACTTCTTCAGAAAAAAATAATAATAAACAAACAAATAAAAATATATTTGATCTTGAGCAGTGGGTCTCAACACATTTTTCTCGCGTGGTCCACTCTTATGAATTGCTGTTTCTCAGACTCCTTGAAACTACACTTCATCACTGAAGTTAATCGCTGTGCATCCACTAACAATTACTAGTTTCCTAACCGTGGCAAAACTTTTGAAACTCTATAACATCTCAGTGAGTCACGGAAACTAGGTTGAGAATCAATATCTTAGACCAGCGTTTCCCAACCTTTTCCGACCATAGCACCCCCTGTTGTCGTGTCTAAGCAGTCCAGCAGCCCTATCTTGTTATTAGAAGGATAAAAGAAAGTGAAGTGTACTGCTTGATGATTTATTTTCTTGATTCCTTAGAACTGAAACAAATTGACAATATTGTTTGTAGAAGAAATAAGAACACCCTAGAAAAATAAAATAGCATGGAAAAAGTCAAATATGCAGAACTGGGTAATCAATGATACATATATCAATGTGATTTTTGTGTGCATCACTTCCTAGCACCCCCAGGATGGGAAACGCTGTCTTAGAGCAACCAACAAGATGTTAGAATTTTCACCTTTCGTAAGAATCATTTCTTTTTTTTTTGGCTAACATCAGGCGATTTCATTCGGCTCAGAAGATCCGAAAGAAAGAATTCTCCACAAATTAGAATCTAGGTTTCAATTGATTTAGATCCCATTGCCCTGAATTTCTAGATTTTTCCAAATAAACTGTTCCGTGTTACCATGAATACAGTCTGTAGATCATAACATGACTGAAAGGATTCAGAACATTGAAGTAACACAAATGTAAAGACACCAAAATGATTAAATTAATCATTGAAGATGGAAGTCATGGTATAGTTGGTTAAACAAATTCTTTGCGTCTTGGCTAACACTTAATTTTATTGCAATACTTCGCCAATGCAATAACATGTAACCTTGTAATAGCAATACATGTAACCTTGTAATAGTTCTAAATCTCATAATTAACGAAGATTTTCCTGTCTGTGATAGTTTCAGTAACAGAAGTAGACAAAAAAAAAAAAAATCCTCTTGTCCATGCATAAGTAATTATTTGTGTTCAGAACAACTTCTCCAAGAATACAAACTTACCAGAATCTTTTATTTTACTTCAAATTGCTTATTTGAAACCACTTCATAAGATCCCTAAAGGCGTCTAAAAAAGGCGGTTACAGTAATTGGCTAGACCGACAGGTCAAAGGAGGATTACAAAGGCGGAGCATGCCGACAGGAGGCCTTTTGTTCCATATCTAGGTCGGATGCGAAAAAAAACCATAATGATAATAAAATAATAAATAAAAACTATAATAATGTAAATAACAAATAAAATACATAAATAAATGCATAGGTATAGTTAAATAATAAACAAACAGGTCAACAGTAAATAATAATAAATTGACATATAACTAATAATAAATTAAAATCAGACAGACAAATGATAACAAAACAAAAACAAATAATATAAAATAAATTGACATCTATATGAGGACAGGATCAGATGGAGGGACTACATGAGGCAGAACGACTGACAAGCCTTAATGCTTAACAGGAGACTGGTAAGAAAGGTAAGAAAGGAATGAGGGAACAGGAAGGCGGTGTCTTTGACCCCCGTGCAGAAGTGCCATTACGTGGCTGCGTCTCCAGGTGCCATTAGGAATTCTGTTATTTCCGATACACAAAACCTCTTTTGTCAGAAGACCTACTGGGAGGGTTGTATTTCCTGCTGCAGCCAGCGTTCGCTTGAACACAATCCCAAAGCGACCCCTGAATACCCAGGGCTCATTTCACACACACACACACACACACACACACACACACACACACACACACACACACACACACACACTGTGTGCAAACACTATTCAAGATTTTAAGAAAAAAAAACTTGATGCTGAGAGATACAAAGACGGGTCACACGAGCATAGCTCCCTTCCCGTATAATACAACTAGGTAAATACACGACTCGATGGCGCAGTTGGTAGAGTTCCCAGCCGCCACTATGGAGTTCCGGGTTCGAATCCCGCCCAGGGCTGAAATAATTTCAGTATCGCTGCGCTGCGGCGCGTCGTTACTCTAACTCTCATGGGCGGGGAGAGTTGTGTGTGTGTGTGTGTGTGTGTGTGTGTGTGTGTGTGTGTGTGTGTGTGTGTGTGTGTGTGTGTGTGTGTGTGTGTGTGCGTGTAAGGCCACAGCATTACCAACAGATCGGTCATATATGAGCTCTGAGCTCTCTTCCGGGCGGGAAATAGCTGTCGATCACGAGTCCAGCACGTGATCCAAGACCATGGTGAATCACGCACGTGGAGACGGGCGGTGTATGTAAAATACAATCGATTGATTGGTCTCCATAGCCTTTGGAGTTTCATTCAGGGTTGTCTTAACTGTCGATCACGTTCAAACACATAATACAGGACTATAGTGAAATACATCTCTTTTGCACCATGAAATGTTCATGACAATGGAAGCACGTGTTCCGTCGTTGCGAGCCGAGTCTCCCACTTGCGTCATAACTCCGATTTCCAGTGTCTGCTTGAAAGAACTACTTGACCTGGCTGACTTAAAGCTTAGGGAAAAGATCCTTCTTTCCATCGCTGGAGAATGTCTCCTTCTCTCTCTCTCTCTCTCTCTCTCTCTCTCTCTCTCTCTCTCTCTCTCTCTCTCTCTCTCTCTCTTTTTTTTTCTTTTTTTTTTTTTTTTTTTTTTACCAAGGAGATCTCCCATGGTCCTTTCTTTAGATCTACGCATATGGCGTCTCCGCAAAAGAATTTTTCAATAGCGTTTTGAGAAAACTAAACGAGACGCAATTATTTCACAGAATAAAAAAAAACTAGTTTACTAAGAGTATTACTATAAACAGTTCACTTCTCGGTATACGTGCTAAGAAAACCTCTCATCTTTTTAAGATTTTTATATCTATAGATTCATTGATATCATTCCTTGGACCACTTCAACAACCATCGCCGCTTATGTTTTGTCATTACATTAAAGTATTAATTAATATTATTAATATTAAAATAAATAAATTAAATAAATTGAATAAATATTAAATAAAATTTAAAATAAAATTTAAAATAAAAATTAATTTAATATTATTAATATTAAAATAAATAGATAAAATAAATAAATTAAAATAAATATTAAAAATAATATTAAAATTATTAATTAATACATTAATGTAAACATTAAAGTAATACAACAAAAATACGAGCCGGGACTGAAACAAATAGCTTGCCTGCTCGTTGATTTGTGAATGATTTTTCTAACTTACTGAACGTTAGTGACGTGTCTAATTTGACGATAATTGATGGATACTGGAACACTGAGAGAAGTTGAGGAGAAGTTGAAGAGAAGTTGAGAGAAGTATTGAGTTTTGTGTTCATTTGTAGTCTGCTGGTGGGACAGACCTAAGTAATGAAGGTAATAATTAATTGAATATATAGATAGATTACTGAATGAATAAAGTACATGAATGTATAAATAGATGAATAAAAATGTAAATAAATTGATAAATCAATATATGAATAAAAGAGATAATAAAAAATGAGATAGGTTAAGAAATCAAGGTAGCTAACTTTTTTTGCAGCAAGAGAACTAAACCTGATTTATATTTCAAATGATAAAAAAAATAATAATAATAAATAAATAAATAAATAAATGAAATAAATCCCTAAACTTAAATAGGCTGGAGTCGCCGAAATCGTTCATTTGCACGGTTGACATGGTGGTACATTAGTTTCGTGAAATAAGATGTTCTGCATGTTGTAAGATGATTATCCTAAGTCTTGAGCAAAGTTTAAGCAAGCAGTCCGTAAGACCCTGACTGCAACGGAAACTGTCATGTACCTCGCTTAGAACCGCACTATTAGATGCGGTTTAAACGGTCTAACGGTTCGTCGAACGCGGTTCGACAGACACGTGTTTAAAGTGATTGTGTGGACGTGTGAACGGTGTATTTGGTTGTCGAACACGTTGGTTAAACCCCAAATACCCCGTTCACACGTTCACACATCACTCATTAGCGCCCATGGTCCTTATTTTAGGACGAGCCGTTAGACGCTTGAATACGATGACTCCTTAGGCGTCATCAGGCGCGAGTGAATATATGAGGATGCCAGGGTCGGGTTCATGATAACATTTATCTTATAGCTGAAGGTGAGTGACACTCTTGTTCTGTGAACAGGCTTGATCACTTTTTCAGTGGATGAAAGAGAACTAATATACATACATATACCAAATGCTTTTTCCCCCTTACAAGGGGGGTAGCCAAAAAGAAAAAGGCATGACATCATTCCCACCCATTCCATCCCTGAATACACTCCACACCCCTCCACCCTCCCTCTTATCTTGGCGCCTCCTGAATGACGGGTCATCCCTGCACCTTGTCCACTGCCCTGGGTCAGAAGCAGTGTCGCAAGACACAGCACATCCACAGCAAGGCCGCTTCATTAAATCGGCGACCCCCCCGAATATAACAGCTGTAATTTTATATATTATATTGCGCGTATTGTGATGCATGGGAATATTTGACTCGTATTAAAGAGTTAAAAAAAAAAAAAGACTAATTTGTACAGATAAAAAATACCTTCATCAAGGTCACACATTAAGGGTTTCGTCCTGAAGGATGGCAATCTGATTTCTCAGCAAAGGAATGAACGCCTGCTTAGACCGACTTTTCTACCACACAAAATACTGACAATGCTGACTCACATTTGAATAAAACTGCTTAGCAATTGCCACAATGATGTTCTATAATATATACATTGTTCTGCCTACGTCCATTCTAAATCCACACCAATCCACACCAATGCTTATATTTACATCTAATATTTCCTGCGAGTGATGGAAATATCCAAATGATGACAAAGAATAACACATATACTCATCCATCTCATTAAAAAATTGAAGACAATGTAGTTGCAGGCGAGATAAAGATTATCCCTTCACATTGATGAAGAATCTAGATACATTAGTTTACCAAATGAAATGTTTAAAATAGATACGTTTTACTGTAAAGTTACGTTAGTGGTTTTGAGTTGTAATAAACCTTATACCAAGGATATATATATATATATATATATGTGTGTGTGTGTTTGTGTGTGTGTGTGTGTGTGTGTGTGTGTGTGTGTGTGTGAGAGTGAGAGAGAGAGAGAGAGAGAGAGAGAGAGAGAGAGAGAGAGAGAGAGAGAGAGAGAGAGAGGGAGAGAGAGATTTTGGTTTTATTAAATTTATTACGCCCGTGGGCGGCAAGCAATAGTACATTAATTACAGCATTGTATTAGAGAACATGTCATCTATTACATACATTCTTTACAGAGAAACATAATGTAATAGTCATTCAGAGAGAGAGAGAGAGAGAGAGAGAGAGAGAGAGAGAGAGAGAGAGAGAGAGAGAGAGAGAGAGAGAGAGAGAGAGTGAGTCCTATGAGCCATGGGAGGTTTCATTCCAAACAAGATTGAAAGCCACAAATTCATACCATTCCCAGTCCTAGTCTTTACTCCATGAGTAATCAATTACTCCCGTAGCTACATCTATGTCTACTGCTAAAACTATACTTAATAATCTACATATACTATATAGTTAACATAGCAGAAACTGTACTGCATATCAAAGCACGTACGTATGCAGAAAAACCTCGGTTTGCTAAAATATTGCTCAATTCTTTTAAAGTATACATCATTCCCTTTCAGCTATACCTGCACAGTCACACCAGAATATCGTTTACATATACATACATTGCATTTAGGTACATCTGTATCAGTTCACACGCCTGAATATACATCCTCTTGCATACCTTCATGTCCACATTCCTCTAGCCTCTGGCCACAGTGAAACTAAATACCCAAAGTAAAGATAGCTTGGAACTAACAACAGGCATATCACCTTGCAATTAACAAAATACACACGTGCGTGTGTGGTCGTATATACAGGAGGTACAAAAATTAAAAGAAACAAAAATCAATACATAAAGGGTCCCGTGTCTACTGTAGACTTTCTAAAACATTTTTGATGTTGTAGGAGAGTTGGCACACCTAAATGCAGTTTGTTCATTTCATGCATTTTATATATATTATAGACTGTAATAGATTGTGATACGTGATTAATGCATGTAATATACAAATGGATATGGTACATGTAATCTTCTACTCTTCTTTGTTTCTTCGGGTCATAATGGTTTGTGCGTATTAAGCATCGATACACACACACACACACACACACACACACATATATATATATATATATATATATATATATATATATATATGTATTTTTTTTTGTCGTGTGTAGAGCTGGCGTAAAATTATAACTACTAGAACATTGGAACATAGATTTATGAGATATCTGAAATAGAATATGAGAGAAAGAGGCAAAGAAATAGAGAAAGTGAGGGGGCGAAAGAGTGACGGAGAGAGAAAAGCTGAGTGTGTGTGAGAGAGCGAGACAGGATTAGACGGTGAGTGAGAAGTGAGAAGTGAGGGTGAGAGAGCTGAGAAGATGAGAAAAGGTGAGAAGATCAGATAGCGTGAGTGGAAAGGTAGAAGAGCGTGAGAGGTTGGTTCAGAGAGTGTGTGAGTAAAAGCGTGAGACGGTGAGAGTATTCGACGGAGTGAAAGACGGTTACAAATGGTGAAAGAGAACGAACGAGATGGGGCGAGAGAGGATGAAAGGATGTGTGCGTGAGTGTGCGTACATACATGTGTATGTTCGTATGCGTATTTGTGTGCGTATGTGTGTGTGTATAGAGCTGTGCGTGCGTGTGAGTGTGTGTGAGTTTGTGCGTGTGCGTATATAGCAGTGCACGTGTGTTTGCGTGCCTGTGTGAATGTGCATATACACATAAGCTTGATGGGCGCACACATGTATGTGCATGTTAGTGAGAGAGAGAGAGAGAGAGAGAGAGAGAGAGAGAGAGAGAGAGAGAGAGAGAGAGAGAGAGAGAGAGAGAGAGAGAGAGAGAGAGAGAGAGATGCGTTGATACTTCTTTACCGTTAATCTCTCATTGCGTTGCGATGGTAGAATAACACCAAACTATAAAAACACATCCAACTGCTGTATAATTGGAGGCGACTGTACTGTTGCTTGCGTGCGTACAATTGCTTCCTAAGATGGTAGACCATTGCATTATGTTCATTATGAACACTTCATGTTATGTACAGTATATGGTATGTTTTCCTATGCAAGAAAACAAACGACAGTACTACAAATAGTATATAGAAAATTTAAATGAAGACCAAACAACATATTTGGATAGTTAAATGTATAGCTGATCAAAGAGTTTTCGCCACATCTGTGCCTATATATACAAGGCATATCACCTGAGTGATAAGAGTATGAATTTGGAAGAGAATGTCCTTCATGGATGACATAGATTTGGCGATGTTCAAGGTCGAAATGAATTTCGGGTAAGAAAGAAAGACAAGACGTGGGCGATAGCTGCTCGAGCGAGGTTAATGAGCAAGTGACGAGAAAGAAAGCGAGACTAATTCGGGAGAAGAAAGAGAAGGGGAGATAGTGAGGTGTGTGTGTGTGTGTGTGTGTGTGTGTGTGTGTGTGTGTGTGTGTGTGTGTGTGTGTGTGTGTATATACATATATATGTATATATATATATATATATATATATATATATATATATATATATATGCCTATACACGTGTGTGTGTGTATTTACCTAGTTGTATTATACGGGAAGGGAGCCATGCTCGTGGTGACCCGTCTTTGTATCTCTCAGCATCATGTTTTTCTTAAAATCTTGAATAGTGTTTGCACTCACTGTGTGTGTGTGTGTGTGTGTGTGTGTGTGTGTGTGTGTGTGTGTGTGTGTGTGTGTGTGTGTGTGTGTGTGTGTGTGTGTGTGTGTGTGTACGTATGCTTGTGTGTGTGATTTTTTTTAGTAAGTTCGGGCTCTTTTAACTCTAGTTTCACGCAGTTGTCTCGTGGTTTAAGGGTTTTGAACGAAAAAATATATACATGACAGAAATTGAGTTTATCATAATTTCTTTTTTTTAATAACAAATATGAACATGATTTTGAAGAAACAAATGCACTTGTATATTATTACTCATCACCCCTGGGCAAGTCCGTTCTACAAGATTACATTTAATTAAATTAGAGCGTCTCTACGTGTGGCGGAGGTCAAGAGTGTTGGCAGTTTGACTCCTGCCTCGTAGCAAGCAGAGGTACCGTCCTTGTCTCCACTGAGAAGGTGAGTTTGTGACGTCAAATTAAGTCAAATCATGTGTGCATCTACATGTGTATATATATATATATATATATATATATATATATATACATACATATACACATATTGGTAATTTACTTTAGTTATAATGTTTTCATCAACATAGGACCTATTGTCTTACGCAAAAACCCTGCTACTTTAAAAATTAAGAAAGTCCGACAGCTTCAACCTTGCCAAGTTGACGAACAATTTGCAGTTTTTCATAGAAATTTTTTAGTACAAATTTAGAATATATTTTTTTGTCCACCACTGTCATTCACAGAGGAAGTGTAGTTTCCACCGGTGAAAACAGAATGTAGACAAAACGTATCCCTGAACCAGAGAAGAGAAAGGGCTGTATATTGTAGCAGTGGATCCTGAGGAGGAAAATGTAGTGGGTCACAGAGAGAGGACGGATCGACGGGAGGATTTTGTATAAAAAAAAATAAATAAATAAAAAAAAGACGAGAGACGAATGATGAGTATGGTTGTGATGTTTGTGTTGGTGGTTGTGGTTGTGATGTTTGTGTTGGTGGTTGTGGTTGCGATGTTTGTGTTGGTGGTTGTGGTTGTGATGTTTGTGTTGGTGGTTGTGGTTGTGATGGGTGTGATGGTTAGTGTGATTGTCGTAATGGAGAACATATTAATCTTTGGACCACGTGACTAACATGGTCACCATTACGACAATCACACTAACCACCACATCCATCACAACCACAACCACAACCACCATAGTGGTGGTGTGATGGTGAGTGTGATGGGGAGTCTGGTGCTAGATGTGGTTGTGAATTTGGTCCAGGTTTTGTTTATTGTTTATGCTAAGGTTGTTATTGCAAACACACACGCGCGCACACACACACACACAAAGTAAACATATGAAACAGAGAGAGCAGTGTAGCATGAGGATCGTTACCGTCTGCTGTGAGGCCACGGGTTTTCAGAGAAACTGAAGGGAATAAATAATATAGTCTAACATTCACCAAGGTACAGCAACAACACCCTCCCCACCCGCCACAACAATGCAATGCCTTGAGGAAAAGACAGACATATTTCAATGTATGTATGGTCAGAAAGGGGGTGGATGGGGGACGGGGGAGGAGTGACTATGTGTGAAAAATAATTTGACGCAGCCCGAAGGGATTTCTCCCCGTCTTCTCTTTTTCTACATGAGAGGACGGAAAAAGGGGGTCGCCGATTTAATGAAGCGGCCTTGCTGTGGATGTGTTGTGTCTTGCAGCACTGCTTCTGACTCAGGCCAGTGGGGGAGATGCAGGGATGACCCGTCATCCAGGAGGAGCCAAGATAAGAGGGAGGGAGGGGGGTGAATGGGAGTGGAGTATGTGGGGATGGAATGGGTGGGAGTGGATTTTATTACTTTGCTTTTTTTGCCTACCTCCCTTGTAAGGGGGAAAAAGCCTTTGGTATATGTATGTAATGTATGTATGTTATGTATGTAATGTATGTATGTATGTATGTATGGCCAGTATCCTCTCTGTTTTGACCATACATTCAGTCATTTCTTTGCGCAGTGCAAGGCTTTGTTTGTCTTTTTTTTATATTACTCTTTTTTTTTATTGCAAGCTGTGTCTGAGTAGCTGGGAGATGGTAATTTCTTAGAGAGATGATAAGGCCAAGGAGGGTAAGTGGTTCCGGGGAGCTTATGAATTCAGGAGTGAGCGAATGAAGAAGACGAAACAATGAGAGAAATGGAAGAAAAGATGAACCGCAATGGAAAAAAAAGAAAAAAAAAAAAAGTTGGGGAAGAGGAGGGAGGTCCCGAGGGTATACAAGAGGTTAATAAATAAATAAATAAATTAAAAAAGAAAACAAAAGAAAAAAAGAGTCGGGGAAGAGGAGGAATGTCCCGGGGGTTTACAAGAGGAGAAAAAAAGAAAAAGAAAAAAAAAAAAAAAAAAAAAATGAAAAAAGAAAAAGAAAAAAAAAAAAAGGGGAGCGGGTGAAGACCGCAACATGTACAAACACAAAAGGCAACTACGAAAAAAGACTGAGTGATAGGGGCTGCAACAAGAAGAAAGAGCCGGATGCTGTAAAAGAAGTCAATAAAAACTCAGGACCAAAAAGTAGCTCCATTAGTGAAGGAACGTGAAGAGGAAGGGAGCCCGCCAGTCAAGAGAATACTGTGGGCGAAACAAGACGGGATAGAAATATGTACATAGAACATGACGCCATGGCTAAAAAGTGGGAAAAGGGGAAGGTAAAACTCTCAAAGGATACATCGGTAGAACTGAGTTATTGACTGGTTTGAATATAAAATAAAATAAAATAAAATTAAATAAATAACTAAAATCTGCCTGTGTAGGCATTATTCTCAAGATAATAATAATTAATGATTAATAATAATAATAATAATAATAATAATAATAATAATAATAATGATAATTAATAATAATAATTAATAATAATAATAATAATGATAATATTTAGTAGTAGTAATAATAATAATAATAATAATAATAATAATAATAAATAATAATAAAATAAAACAAATAAGTAATATAAATAAAATAAATATAAGTCTAGTAAAGGTGATGCGAAAAGATATATCAGGACAAAGGTTAGAGTGAGAGATGGAATCAGGCGTTGTGAAAAACGAAAATTAATTGTTAAATGTAAATAATATTGATAAAATGAATGAATAAATGGATAAATGAACAAATTAATAAATATATAAATAGATAAATATTAATAAATCAATAGATGAATGAATATCCAAATAAATATACAATTATGCAAATAATAAATAAATGAATATAGAATTGATAAATATATAATAAGTAAATAAATAAATACATGAATAAATCATATAAAAATAGATCAATAAATGGAAAAATAGATGAGTATATAGATACTGACAACCCCTCGCAGTGGGAAGTGTACGTTTTAAGGCCGATGTTATGTCGCCTCCCCGCCTAACCAGAGCTGTCAGGAACCAACACAGGAAGTCTGATCATAAGTTCACAGTATCCACTGAGATATCGCGCGTCGCTACCCATAGATATATAGAAAAATAAATTAGTAAATAAATGAATAAATGAATAAATATAAAAAGGTAATTAAATAAATCAATACATAAAAATTGATAAATAAAAAATGAATAAACAAATGAATAAGGAAATTAATAAATATATAAGTAAATAAATACAAAAGTAAATAGAAAAAATACATAAATAGACAAATAGATAAAATGTATGAATAAAAACAATAGCAAAAAACGAAATAGAAAGAGGACATTGATATTTGGAGAACTGAAGAAAGGTAAACGGAAGGCGGTAATAAAAGATAAACAAATAAAAAGAAACAAATAAAATAAACAAATAAATAAATAAAAAGGATAAATTGACAATGGCGGAGCCTGAGGAAGACCTGGACGGTCGAAGGAACAGGTTGACCTAAAAGGAGAAGACGAGAGAAGGATGGAAACGTTCAAAAATAGAGATAGACAGAAATAGACAGGTATAGAAACGAAGAAAGAATAAGAAGCATAGGAAGAAAGGAGGGAGACGGGGAGAGGGAGCGAGTAAGAGAGAGAGGGTGGGCGAGAGTGAGGGGGAGATGGTGTGGGAGAGCGTGGGGGAAATGGAGGGGGAGAGGTTGGGGAGAAGGAGGAAGAGAGGGAGGGGAAGAGGGAGAGCGTGGGGGAGAGGGTTGGGGTGAGGGAGGGGGAGAGGGAGGGGGACGGTGCGGGGAAGAGGGTGTGGGAGAAGGATGGGGAGAAGGATGGGGTGAGGGAAGGGGAGAAGGAGGGGGAGAAGGAGGGAGGGAGGGAGAGAGGGAGGGAGAGAGGGAGGGGAAGAGGCTGAGGGAGAAGGAGGGATGGAGGAAGAGAAGGAGAGTCGGAATTTGTGAGAGGAGAGGAAAGAAGAAGAGAGGAGGGATGGGGGGAAGAGAAGGAGGGAGAAAGTGAGGGAACGACGAAGAAAGGGAGGAAAGGGAGGGGGAGAAGGCGTCGGGGGGGAAAGGGATGGAGAAAGTGAAGGAACGACAAAGAAAGGAAGGAAAGAATAAATGGACCAATATAAAATGAAAATGCAAGAAGAAGAAGCAAGAAGAAGAAGACGAGGACGAAGAAGAAGACGACGAAGAAGAAGACGAAGCAGAAGAAGACGTAGACGAAGAAGACGAAGAAGAGGAAGAAGAAGCATGAAGAGGACGAAGAATCGAGAAGAAGAAGAAGAAGAAGAAGAAGAAAAAGCAGAAGAAGAAAAAAGAAGAAGAAAAAAGAAGAAGCAGAAGAAAAAGCAAAATAAAAAGCAGAAGAAAAAGCACAAGAAAAAGCAGAAGAAAAAGCAGAACAAGCAAAGGCAAAAGAAAAAGCAGAAGAAGCAGAAGAAAAAGAGGCAGGAGAAGAAGAAGAAGCAGAAGAAGAAGCAGCAGAAGAAGAAACAGAAGAAGAAGAACAAGAAGAAGAACAGGAAGAAGAACAGGAAGAAGAACAGGAAGAAGAACAGGAAGAAGAACAGGAAGAAGAACAGGAAGAAGAACAGGAAGAAGAACAGGAAGAAGAACAGGAAGAAGAACAGGAAGAAGAACAGGAAGAAGAACAGGAAGAAGAAGAAGAAGAAGAAGAAGAAGAATAAGAAGAAGCAGAAGAAGAAACAGAAGAAACAGAAGAAGAAGAAGCAGAAGCAGAAGAAGCATTAGAAAAAGAGGAAGTAGAAGAAGCAGAAGAAGAAGCAGCAGAAGAAGAAGCAGAGGAAGAAGAGGAAGAAGAAGAAGAAGAAGAAGAAGAAGAAGAAGAAGGTGATGACTAGGGACCACGGCAACGACGACGACAGAGGTTCCGAGTGTTTTGCACTTTGGGGAAAAATTAAAGAGGAAGACGCAGAGAGAACCTCTGCGAGAGAGAGAGAGAGAGAGAGAGAGAGAGAGAGAGAGAGAGAGAGAGAGAGAGAGAGAGAGAGAGAGAGAGAGAGAGAGAGAGAGAGAGAGAGAGAGAGAGAGAGAGAGAGAGAGAGAGAGAGAGAGAGAGAGAGAGAGAGAGAGAGAGAGAGAGAGAGAGAGAGAGAGAGAGAGGAGAGAGAGAGAGAGAGAGAGAGAGAGAGGCGGCGACGGTGGCAGCTGCTGCGAGAGAGAGAGAGAGAGAGAGAGAGAGAGAGAGAGAGAGAGAGAGAGAGAGAGAGAGAGAGAAAGAGAGAGAGGTCGCAGGTGCCCTCAGCTCACAGAAGGAACACCTGCTTAAGGACATGGGAGTAGTGGGGGGAGGAGGAGGAGGGGGAGGAGGAGAGGAAGAAGAAGAAAGAAGAAGGAGGAGGAGGAGAAGGAAGGAGGAGGAGGAGGAGGAGAAAGAAGAAGAAGAAAGAAGGAGGAGGAGCAGAAGGAGGAGGAGGAGAAGAAGAAGAAAGAAAAAGAAGAACGAAGAAGAAAGATAAGAAAGAAGATGATGAAGAAGAAAGAAGATGAAGAAGAAAGAAGAAAGAAGAAGAAGAAAGAGAAGAAGAAAAGAAGAAAAAGAAGAAGAAAAAGAAGAAAGAAGAAAAAGAAGAAAGAATAAAAAGAAGAAGAAAGGAGAAAATGAAGAAGAAAGAAAGAATAAGGAGAAGATGAAGAAGAAAAAAAGAAGAAAAAGAAGAAGAAGAAAGGAGAAGAAAAAAGAAGAAGACGATGAAGAAGAAGAAGCCTTCTTGGAAGCTGTGGGTAGTGTGCATCTTTGACTAGTTGATGGACGCCATAAACGAGATTTGTAATGACATAATAGGCTTACCCTTATGATCATTATTTCTTAAATATGAAGAAATATACTTGCTACAATACTACAAAACACTGCATCGTTCAGAAATGAAACCAACTTTATGCGTTCAATTTACACCCTTGGTACAGAGTTAAAATTGAAAAACATTTCTTGCTCGGCTGAAGAAAAAAGCTCGACAGAAGTAAAATGAAAAACATACATCCATAAAGCAAAAGAAAAATGCAGAGAAAAGTGTTGGTTGGGTTCGACTTTGGAAAAAACACTCCAAGCAAAACGAAAATCAATTGTAATCAAGGTGAGGCGTACAGACATTGACCTTTGCAGTCACTGTAAAAGGTTTTGTAACTGTATTCTCTTCATTTCTTCTTTACAAACGATAGAATGCATAGCGGTCATAGAAAGAAGTCAGATAAATCTTCGAATTGAAGTAGATTTAATTCCAAATTGATTATCAATTTATCTAACTCTATTCTCTTCATTTCTTCTTTACAAACGATAGAATGCATAGTTGTCATAGAAAGAAGTCAGATAAATCTTCGAATTGAAGTAGATTTAATTCCAAATTGATTATCAATTTATCTGATAAATAAAAGTAATCCTGAAACTTCGATTAAAATAAACTTAAGCCTCGAATTAATGTCAAATTAAGATCGTATCAACTCTAAAATTAAGGTCAAATTAATCCTAAATTAAGGTCAATTAACATCAATATAAAGGTCAACTATACTTGGATTTAAAAGAAAATTATTCCTCAAATTATGACCAAACAGACCTTGGAATTTAAACAAATTTAATGAAGAATTAACGTCATATCAACACTGAGATTAAAGTAAATCTAACCTTGGAAATATGATCAGTTTAATCCTGGACTGAGGGTATAAATAACTCGTGCGGTAGATTTGTTTTTTGACATCTTCTGTACCCAAAGGTAACTCCTCTTTCATTTCTAACAAATGTCAAAATACTTTTTATTCAAATTGTGTTGCCAATGGTCTTAGCAGGTTTATGTACCCGAGAACAACTCACCTCCTCCTTACATGACATCTAAGCAGGAATTCAAAACTATGATTAACTTGGCCGTGACGTCACATGTCTCTTCATATTCTGACGACTTCAGGCAGCTTAAAAAAAAAAAAAAAAGTAATAATATTTTTTTTTAAATACCAAAAACAACAATAAAGAAATATTACGAGAACGTGGTTAGATTTGGGTTGGAACAACGTGTTCAGCCTTCGGGTTCCCAGCAAGAAAACTGATCTACGAGTATTTCCTGTGGGATGATGCAAATCTGTATCTCGATTTGGCTTCCATGGTACGAATTGATTATACATACTTCGTCCACACACCACGATTTTAGACCTAGACCAGGAATCGCGAAGTCACTTATAATACAAGACTCCCAGCACGTTGTATGAATTTGTGTATTTGTGTTCAGCTATACCCGTACAAGCCAAAACCCAAATAAGATTTCTGTAGTCATGAGGAATATCAGCCACCTGACAGTGTCCGCATAGTGTGTTGTCAATGTACGATAACTCCCATGGGGCGGTTGTGTTGTCTATTTGTATGACAGCTTCCCCGTTGCGTTGTGGTTGTTGTTCAAGTTCCAAAAACAGAAATTCGAGATTTCGGAAACCCAAAATAATGCTGGATGTCAAAGCATCGGTCACACGATGATTTCTTTGACTTCAGGTCGGAGGATGGCATGAAAAGCGAGTGTGTTGTAAAGGACAGGAAAATGGTAACGTGAATGAGAGTGAAAAAGAAGAATATAAAGGAAGATAGATAGAGGGGGAGAGAGAGAGAGAGAGAGAGAGAGAGAGAGAGAGAGAGAGAGAGAGAGAGAGAGAGAGAGAGAGAGAGAGAGAGAGAGAAGGTGAGAGGTAAATAGCAAGAGGGAAACAAAGAGAAAGAGAAACAGAGACAGAGAGAGTGAGTGAGAGAGAGAAAGAGAGAGGAAGAGAGAGAGGAAGGGAGATATGAAGGGAGAGAGGAAGAGAGAGAGGGTCAGAGGGAGAGAGGGTCAAAGGGTCAGAAGGTCAGAAGGAGAGAGGTAGTGACAGAGGTAAGGGGGGAGGGAAAGAGGGAGGGAAGGAGGGAGGAGGGAAGGAGGGAGGAGGGAAGGAGGGAGGGAAGGAAGGAGGGAAAGAGAGAAAGAGAGAAGTAGTAAAAACAACAAACAGCCTTAAACTTTTCCCAGTCCATTACCTCAGCATATGACGAGCTATTGAGCACAGACAACGCATTTGCAAGACACGATGCGAGTTATCAGTTATGCATCGTTTATGAGAGATGGGACTCTGTACTGAGTCCCAAGTTTCTCTGAATCCGCAAGGAAATATACCAACAGTTTACAATTTAAGGCTTCTCCTATACGAGACTTACGATAGGTGGTGAATACCCAAGATGTCTGAAGTAGCTTATGGGGGATCTGCGTTGGTAATTATCGTTATGAGAAGCCTTCCACCTCTGTTTCTCGAACCGCGGTAGACAGATAAATAGATATAGACCTTAATAAGTGCTCGTTGGGAAGGACCTTTTTTTGTATAACATTGTCCTTCCATTTTCTTACAGACTTCTCTTCCTCTTCAACAAATACCGATCTTACGGAAATGGATGGTTTGACGTAGTTCTTCCTAATTCTAATAATATATATATATATATATATACACATATATATATATATATATATATATATATATATATATATAATGAGACAGTCTGACAGGTTGACTAAGTAGAGTAGGAAACACAGGAGAATAAACTCAGACTAAGAATCCTGTGTTTCCTACTCCACTTAGTCATATACATTATATATACACACTTACATGTATACACACACACGGTAATTATAATCGAATATATGATGCTACTACGCATTTTGAAAACTAATAAAGGAAAGTCTCGATGTGCTTTCTAAATTTCTCCTGACTTACGCGCAATCACATAAGTACGGCAGCGCACATCAACGTATGTATAGACATGTACACACACATACAGTATGCATAAATATATGCATGCAGACACTGACAATGCGTGCATACGCAAACATTTATACATGCACAAGCACGCATGCATGCATACACGCACACACACATTTGCTTGAGGACACATGTATGCGCACGCAAGCACACACGCAAGCGTGTGCATATAATTATGTATATTCCGTCACATATACTCACCATAGGTCAATAAGCTACCTTACAGACACGTATGCACACACTTACTCACACACAAAAACACACACACACACACGCGCACGCGTACATATACACAGACAAATGCACACGCACATACACACACACTCTCCTGTGCGCGTACACACACACACACACACACTCACACATACACACAAACACACATGTACACATGCATGACACAAATATACATACACACACACACACACGCACGCACATGTACACAAACATGACACACATGCACACGCTTGCGCGCACGCACACACTAGCGCACGCACAAACACACACACACACACTCCCACAAAACACACACATACACACACACACACTTGTGCACATACACACACACGTGTACCTATTTTCTCCCATGTGCACACACTCAAACACGCACACACATTCACACATACACCTCACATCTGCACGTACCCGCAAACAATTGCGCACACACACACGCCCACGCCCATTCGTGTTTACAGTACATAACGTCTCACGGCCACGATCCTTCTCAAGATGGGGACACTTGAGCTCAAAATCAGCCCTTGACATCAATGCCGACGTGAGAGGTTCTTCTAACGTGAGATCGTCCGTGAGAGGTTCTGGGTCCCTTCTTTGCCACGGCATCCGTCCTCAGCGATGTCATCAAGTTCCACCACATTTCCCGTTTTCTCCTTCAATACCACGTCTCGTTTTTATCTTTTACTTCTTGGTCTTTCCTTTATCCTGTTTCGTTCGCCTCCGTAACTCAAGAAGTGGCGTGTCTGTATGTGTATTCACCCTGGTCTTTTGGACCACGTGTTGGACTCGTGATCGACAGCTATTTCCCTCCCGGAAGAGAGCTCAGAGCTCGTATGACCGATCTATGGGTAATGCTATGACCTTACACGCACACACACACACCCCAACTCCCCGCCCACGAGAGTTGGAGTAACGACTCGAAGCGCAGCGATACTGAAATAATTTCAGCCCTGGGCAGGATTCGAACCAGGTACCGCCGTCACCCCCGTGCTGACAGTCTGAGACTCTACCAACCGCGCCACCGAGTCGTGTATGTATGTGTGTGTGTGTACACACATACATACATACACACATGCATACATTTTCATGAGAACAAGAAGTTACTATCATGATGAGTTAGCTTAGTAGTCTATGGTTCCAATACTTTCCTTGGTTACGTCAACGTTACTATCTCTGAGCAAAAATAACCAGTTTGTTGCTATGATAACGTTGCAGTCATCACACACACACACACACACACACACACACACACACACACACACACACACACAGACGAATTGGTAACAACCAATGCCGTTGAGCAATTTTATGTACCTGGTGACCAACATATATTTGTCCTGGCTGTGGCAAGGGTATTTTATTCATCCCTGCGGGAACTCACAGAGGATCTTGTTCCATGTGGATGAGAATAGGGTATTCACCTCAGCTGAATGAAAACATTTGTTGGCGGCCTGAACATATACATCATTCAAGACATCCGGGTTAACCAAAAATCTTTTGTAACACAATTTCCCCTCAGCCGAAAGTAACCAAATCTTACACCCTGGCACCCTACTCGGCTTGGATCTATTCTTGTGTATTCTGATCTAAATGATCGAATTTTGTATAATAAAAAAAAAAAAAATCTATGCAATGAACAGAACTTTAAAAAAATCTTAACATCTTCGATACGATGACGTCATTAGGCGTGAGTGGATATACGATGCTGCTGCTGTCGGCGTCTTGGTTATATTTCTTTTGTGGCTGTAGCTGAGTAACCCCCGATATTCTGTAAACTAGTCTGATCACGCATTCTGTGTTTATTATTACTCAGTGTGAAAGAGAACGACCAATACAGCAGTGACTTCATATTCCATAACGCGAATAGTGTGATGTATCGTACATTAGTTATCCGATGCTGCGCGTGAGAAACTGACTCTTATTGAGGAGGTTAAGAACTGTGGCTACGTTTACGTGAATGAAAATATTTCGTTCATACTGCCAGCATACGATTTTCATCATATATTTTGTTTAATTAAAGCATCTCTATTCACAGAAATATTAATGTAATGTTTCCGGAACATTTTATATCTTACCAAAGAACAGAATATCCTGTGGCTCATCCAGGATCAACATTTTTCGTTCGTCATTTACTCCGTATTATTAGCAATGTTCATTCTTTATCAATATGGCTTTCGTCTCTATGCCCTTCGACTTTTCTAACACAGACTTTCTGATACTTGGCAGTCTTCCTCTGTCGCCTCTCTACTCTTATTCGCTACCAGTTCCTTTTCATACTTTGGTCGTCACTTGTTATCATTTTTTTTTTTTTTTTTTTTTTTTTTTTGGTCTCTTGGCTCTCACCTCTTTCTGTCAGAGAGAAACCTTCTCTCTTCAAGATCTCCACTTCCTACTCTACCTCCACTTCCACTTTTTTCTACTCCTCCATCCTCTTCTCCTACATCTTCTCTTTTTTCCTCTCCCTTCTTCTTCCCCATCCTCCTCCTCCTCCTCCTCCTACATCTTCTATTTTTCCTTCTCCTTCTTCTTCCCATCCTCCTTCTCCTCCTCCTTCTTCTCCTCCTCTTCTCATCCTCCTCCTCCTCCTCTTCTCACCATCCTCCTCCTCTTCCTCTTCTCATCCTCCTCCTCCTCCTCATAGAAAGCCAAGTTCAACTCCTTTCATCACAAAAGGGCAAAAATCGCTTTCAAAGTCATCACTTGACAATAAAAAAATTAAATCTATTTAGGGGATCGGAGAAATAATGCAAATCGGGGTGACATCACATTTTCAATGACGTCGCCCCAAAAAAACAGTTGCCAAAAAAAAAAAAAAAAAAAACTCTTCCTATTACTTCAAAGTAGCGCACATTTTCAATGACGTCACCCAAAAAAACAGTTGCCAAAAAAAAAAAAAAAAAAAACTCTTCCTATTACTTCAAAGTAGCGGCACAAGTCGTTGGGGGAAAGGTGAAGGAAGAACCTCCCGGATTGCTTCCGAGTTCCACGAAGTTTAATCAATCGTCAACTTCGGGGGCGCCTTCAACTCTGCGCCGTCCATTTCGCTGCTGACATGTGCTCTTGGAATTTTGCGCGATTTTTTTTTCCGACATTTATTTTCCAATTTTCATTCATACGATTTTATCCTCTCTGAATTTTGTTTTCTGGATTTAATTTCCTAAATTTTACTCCCAGGATTTTGTTCCCTATATTTTATCCTCTGGACTCCATTTTCTGAACTCTACTATTTGGGTTATATTATTGGAATGATTACCCGCGACACACAATCCTCTGTATATTGTCCTCTGGATATTGTCGTCTGTATATTGTCCCCGGGATATTGTATTCTGTACATTGTCCCCTGTATATTGTCCTCTAGGTATTGTATTCTGTTGTACTCTAGGTATTGTATTCTGTATATTGTCCTCCAGGTATTGTATTCTATATATTATCCTCTGGGTATTGTATTCTGTATATTGTCCTCTGGGTATTGTATTCTGTATATTGTCCTCTGGGTATTGTATTCTGTATATTGTCCTCTGGGTATTGTATTCTGTATATTGTCCTCTGGGTATTGTATTCTGTATATTGTCCTCTGGGTATTGTATTCTGTATATTGTCCTCTGGGTATTGTATTCTGTATATTGTCCTCTGGGTTCTGTATTCTGTATATTGTCCCCTGGGTATTGTATTCTGTATATTGTCCTCTGGGTATTGTATTCTGTATATTGTTCTCTGGATATCAAAATCTACATTTTATTTTGTAGTTATTTTTCATTATGGTCACCTTAAGGCATCACCGCAATGAACAGCTAAGATTAGTCTGATTCCAACTAGATTAGTTTCATCGATGCAGCGACGTACTCTATATACTTTATTCTGGTTAAGATAAAATTATCCTCTTCTTTAAATGACACCTCACCTTACCCAATGGCTGAACGAAAACCAACTGAGTTATTTATCATTATTCATATTATCATTTTTATTTAATCATATATATTTTTTATCATTATTATATATATTTTTCGCATCCGATCTAGTTATGGACCAAAAGGTCTCCTGTCGGCATGCTCAGCCATTGTAATCCATTGTAATATTATTCGCTTGTGCGTGAAAGAGCGAGAAAATGAGAAAGAGAATGAAAAAGAGAAAGAGAAAAAGAAAGATTAAGTAAGAATGAGAGAAGGAAAGAAAAAAGAAGAGAGGATGAGAAATACAGATAAAGTTATAAATAAATAGACAAATAAAGGTGGAATGAGGGTGAAGGAGAAAGATAGAACGAGAAAATATATAAAGAAATAAAGAAGGAGAGAAAGAGAAAAAAATAAGGAAAGAAGGAAAAAATGAGAACGAGAGAAGGACAGAAAATGAAAGATATTGAGAGAAGTAAGAGGGGAAGAGACAAAGAAAAAGAAAACGAGAATTATAAAAAGAGAGAAAATGTGAGAGGGACACAGAGAAAGAGAAAAGAGAAAGAGAAAAGAGAGAGAAAGAGAAAAGAGAAAGAGAAAAGAGAGAGAGACAGAGAGAGAGGGGGGGAGCGAGAGAGAGAAAGAGAGAGGGAGAGAGTGAAAGAGAAAGAGAGAAAAAGACCCTCACTTCGGATAACACCCGGTTACTCTGTTACAGCGTCACTGTACTGAAGTAAGTTATGATGATACCCTTTACTGATTTCGTTATGGCTAAAGGCATCAAATTCTATTCGATTAAAGGGAAGGGTCAGGGTAAATGGTGGGTTAACCACATGTACTACCCACTTACAGAGAGCAAATTTACGCCATTCTTGCTAATTTACATTTCTTATTATTCCCCCTCCCCTCCACTCCCTCACCCCTCCCCTCCTCCCCTTCCTCCTTTCTGGGGTTGTTCCACCGTCGTTTCTTTCTGCTGAATCATAGGTCAAACTCAAGAGCTGGGCGCGTTCCTCGATGCGTTCTTGTGTGCGTTCCGCTCTAGTTTGGCCGAGGTTAGCGCTACCAAACTATAGCTAAAGAGACAGGTTCATACCGAAATAAAAGTCCGGTAGGCCACATATCATTCCAAAGAAAAAATTCGTAGGCCACATACTATACCGGCACCTATATTGCTTTAATAGTTTGGCAGCGCAAACATCGGCCAAAATAATGCGGAACGCATCTAGGAACGCACAGAGGAACGCGCCCAGCTCTGGTCACCCATTCCACCACAAACGCGGCTTTAGGTTCTTCCAAATCGACCCACACTCCCTAGACAATTCGTTCCCAACCCTTGATTTATTCATAATTAAGTTCTCGCAGTTTCGTAAACCTTGAGATAATCAAATACCATTACCACGTTCTGGACCTGAGAAAACAGCTTACTCTGTTCCCTCTCTGACATCCTAATTAATTATTCTTAATTCTCTCTTGTATTCTTTTCTTTCCGGCGTGCTAGTTCCGTTTTCTTTCGCTCCTCGATTCTTCTCGAAACTTCTAACGATGTTCAACAAAAACCCACTGTGTTGGATAAGAAGAAATGAAATAAAATTAATTCCATATATTTCGATCACGGACTGTGATCCTCTTCAGTGGAATACAGAAAGGTAGAGCAAATGGCATGTGTTACAGTAACGTTCACTTGTTTGATACGTTTTTAACCTTCGCTCCTTTGAGTTTCGTGTCTTTCTAAAGGTTATAATTGACCCTCACCTTACATGATTATCCGTGTACATAGGGACAAGGTGGCGGTTTTGATGCAATGTTTGTTATTTGTTTATTATTATTTGCTTGATTTTTGTTAATTATTAGTCATCTGTCAATTTATTACTATTTACTATTTACCTGTACAGTATGTATCTATATGTATACATGTATGTATGCATGTGTATGTATGTGTGTATCCATGTATGTATGTATGCATGTACGTATGTGTGTATGTACAGTATGTATCTATACATATACGTATGTTTGTATGTATGTATTTATATATGCGTGTATGCACGTATGTATGTATGTGATTTTGCCTAGTAATTTCATTCGGAGTGAGAGATTAAACTATGATGTGTAAGCATCTATTCCCGACAAAGCCTCGATATTAATTCCAAAAGAATGTTCCATTTTCTATGCTGTACTTGCCAGCAGCAGTGTATTATTAGTGATTAAAAATATTTTTGCAAAAACAAAAGAAAACGCTGGAGCTGTTTGTTATCAAGCGAGCTCAATCTGAAACGTGTTGAAACACGCAAAACATATTTCCCTTTTTTCATCATGTCTGCAGGCACTGAAATGATCTTGCTTCAATTTGTTGGTTTGTTTGTGATGATAATCTCTTTGGAATCAATATTAAGCTCACTTTTATTTGTTTAACTATTCTTAGCCAGAACAAAATCTCTAAGGGGCTTTTCCACGAAGTCTATTTTTCATACGACGCCAGAAAGCCACATCATCACACTTTGTTTATTTTCTAATCCATTTAAGAATCATACATGATATTAGCTATATTTTCTTAGTAGCATATTCAATACCTCTTATGTTTTTAGTGCGAACAGTCAAAGCTGTCTTATTGGTTATATTGAAGCTTTTCAGTCTGAGCAATCAAAACAGTCTTACTGGTTACTGGAACTTTTCAGTCTGATAAATCAAATCAGTCTTACTGGTTACATTGGAGCTCTTCAGTCTCAGCAATCAAATCAGTCTTACTTGTAACATTGAAGCTTTTCAGTCTAACCAATCAAATCAGTCTTACTGGTTATATTGGAACTTTTCAGTCTGATAAATAAAATCCGTCTTACTGGTTATATTGGAGCTCTTCAGTCTCAGCAATCAAAGCACTTACTGGTAACATTGAAGCTTTTCAGTCTGAGTAATCACATCAGTCTTACTGGTTATATTGGAAAATTTCAGTCTGATATATCAAATCAGTCTTACTGGCTATATTGGAGCTCTTCAGTCTCAGCAATCAAAGCAGTTTTACTGCTTAAATTGGGGCTTCTCAGTCTGATAAATCAAATCAGTCTTACTGGTTATTGGGAATTTTCAGTCTGATAAATCAAAGCAGTCTTGCTGCTTAAATTGGGGCTTTTAAGCCTGAGCAATGAAATCAGTCTTACTGGTTATATTGGAACTTTTCAGTCTGAGCAATAAAAACCTGCCCTACTGGTTATATTGGAGCTTGCCAAAGTATATGAAAAAGGAACTTGGCACACTTTCCTCTGTTCATACTCTGAACTGTTCAACTTCTATAGTTACTTCGACACAGACGCTGTTGACAATGGCTTAACCTTTTGAAAAAGTTTGTAGCGATTGTAGTCAAGAATAAAACTCGGAATAAGACTCCAGTCTTTCCTTTTCCCACCCACTTCAACTTGTCAGAATGTCTCAACAACTATTTGTTTAAGCTGGGTCTTATCCCTATTTACATTTGAGATCTAATACTGTCACACAAACTGAGGTCCTTCTCCCCGTTCACGTTTGTGATATAATTCTCAGCTTAAGCTAAGGAATTACCCTCCCTTACTAGAGGTCTTAACCCGCGTATATTCTCCTGAAGTATTGCATTTGATGTTGGATGGTTACCACATCGTGGTAAAAGGTTATCTTCCTTAAGAGAAGGATTAAACTAGACTCAATATCTCTTTGGATTTATTATTGAATTTCTCGTCCGCCATGATATAAATTATATACAATCAATATTTTATTACTTTGTACAAGTTATACAATAATGTTACATGTAGATGCTTTTTACTTTACAAGGGCTATCCTAGTATGTGGCAATATTATTTACAATATATAATTTGATTATAATGGACACATATAATGGCTTGTCCAAGATTAGTAATTTTATTTTACAAAAATGCTACATGCGTTAAGGGGACACTGCAGTAGTGGCGTGTTGCCACACATTATCTTAAAATCCATCTACTGTAACTGTCCTCTAAAGATCACGTTTATTTCGCTTGCGTTCGTTTTTTGTTTTTTTTAATCATATTTCAAAGAAAAAAAAAATAAGCTCGTATTTACCACGAATTGCTGATTAAGAATACTTTCTCCACTTCTGACCTCCCCTCTTCTCTCAAATTAAATTTAGATTACGTCTCACTAATATTCCCCGGACTTGAGGACAGTTACGTAAATATTTACGGAAATTCGAGTTCCTCAGGGACAGGCATGATATAAAACGTAATAAATCTTAACAGAACCTCTATTAGACGTCATAGATTTATGTGCTACACTACAATAATTACTCCTTAATCAATAACAGTTTCCCAAAGAACAGCCACAACTTCGTACAAGATTTTTCCATTAGCCAGAAGAGCACCCAGAAGGCCAATGTATTTTCGAAATGAAAACTCCAACTTTGAGACCACAAAGTTCTGTCGCAAGACTACAGAGCCTCGTAGTGTGTCTGTGATTACCCAGCAATTTGTCACGCGTACCGATGAGACCGTCCAATTTACACACGCATCCACCACGTTTGACCGTGAAGTCCCAAAACAAGGATAGTACACTTATAAATTACGTCGACCCTAAAACGACCATAAACATATCCTTTACTACGATGAAGTATGTTCTCTTTGATAGATTCTGCTGTGACATGAGAAACGCCAAAAGATTCTATTAAGGTGAGGGATGGTGCCAACGTTGGAAACTTCAAGACCCTTCCAAGTTTAGGTAACGAATCTTAGCTTAATTATGTCGATTGATGTTTGTCATAGAATGTATACCAACTTATTACTGGACTACATAGCAAGAATAATACCCTGCTTGCCTTTAAATAAATTCTATAATATCAAAAAAGTCTGGGTACTGCAACTGTCCGTTCTGGTTTGTGTATTCAGACAGACAAGCACTGTGGTAGTTATTCATGATCGTTCAAAATCTGTGCAGGATCCTCATATTGACGAGCCACAACCAAAACTCCACCTTCCACGTGACTTACTACTTTGCCAGCACAACTTTCTAGTCGACCCTTTTCTGCCCATAATAGCTCCATATGGACAAATTCGACTGTTAGGAGTTTTATTATGACTAACGACAGATGATCTTCTTCAGTTCAAAGGAGCCCCTGAGCAGTAAAGAATCAAAATTACAACTGTAGCTTTATTCCCCAATGTTCCCTTAATAATCATATCCTCGGTATCATCTTCATTCACCGATCATACTCAGATACTTCCTTTCATTTATTAGGCATATATTGTTCACACGAATGTAATTTGTTTCTATTCAACTTAGTTTGGTACCAAGGACTACGAGTCTCCTTTTCCTTCTTAAAAAATAATGCTAATAAATAAATAAATAAAAAATGAATAAATAAGAATTATTCCTTGTACATAACTCTCATTCCTTCCCACGCCTTCCTTCTTCATTCTTTCTTCCTCCTTTCTCGCTCAGTATTCTCCCCTCATCTCCTTCGTTCTGTCTAAAATTCTCATCATCATCTTCTTTTTTCTTCTATTCCTCCTTTTCCTTTGCTTCTGGCTCTATGACTTCCCACATCATCTCACCCTGTTCTTCGTCTCTCAAAATCTTTCTCCTTTACGTTAAACCTAAACTAACGACTGCGACAAAATTGAAAGGATATCTTCTAACGACAAACTTTCATTTATCTCAAAGGAGCCCCTCATCAATAACGAGACGAAAAGACAATCAGGATTATACTATTTCGTTTAACATTAAAAGAAGAACTTTGACTCTAGACGTATTCATTTCTATAATAGAACCAATCGTCGTTAAAGGATTAAGTCCCTTTGCTTCCCAAAGTCCTAAGCAACCCCAACCAATCTACCATACAAACACAAACCCATCGTCATTCATCCTCCCTTTCTCTATCTTCTCTGTATACACAACTCGACCCTTCGACCCTCTCTCCCTTCAGTGCCTCGACGCTAGCTATCTTCCATATTTCTCTTCCACCATTTGGAATTCATCCTCTGGTTTCTTTCGTAGGTAACCTAAGGCTGGAAGGTGTTCAAGTGGATCAAAGGCTTTAACAAGGGTGATGCAAACAAGGTCATCATATTAAAACAACAGGGCAGGACTCGCAGTAATGGATTTAAACTGGACAAATTTAGATTTAAGAAGGAAATAGGCAAGAATTGGTTTAGTAATAGGGTGGTCAACGAATGGAATAGACTTAGTAACCATGTAGTAAGCGCTGAAACTATCAGTTGTTTTAAGAAACGGTTAGACAACTTTATGGATGGGGATGACAGGTGGTGATGGATATGGAACTGCCTTGTGTAGGCCTTATGGTCTCTTGCAGTCTCCTTCATTCTTATGTTCTTACGATTTGGCAAGTCACTTGGATGGCCTAGGTATATCTATGAAGAGCATACGACAGGAGACGCGTACCTGCGGCCGAAGTCGTCACCTTTGCCCTAAGAAAGTGTGGGATTCGAACCTACAACTAAGCGAATACGAAACCATTATGCTTCCGATTAGGCTACCAGCTCGCAATGCGGAAACTTTTGGGATATTTTCTATGTCCTTAGCATGGTGTGGGTGTATGGTCCATGTGGTGTCTGGAGACTAGCTAATCTTATATTGGTACTAATTCAGCATTGGAATAGGACATGGTAGGATGCAGAAAACTGAAGCTCTTTTTTCTGAAAGGTTTATGTAATTAAAGGAGTTTTTCCTCAGTACTCCTCTACTTCCTCTAAACAAACTTATTTCCATCTCCTTTTCGTTTCCACAATTTATCTCTATCTCCATAATCATCATCCCTTTTTATATTCCTTCCTCTCTACTCCATAGTTTTAATCGTTCAAAAATAGTCTTATCCCATTTCTGAACTTCCCCCCCCCCAAAAAAAAAAAAGAAAAAAAAAAATTAATGCAACAGGATCTGTAGGATATGGTAGTGGAACTGAGGATCAGCGACAGGACTTCTGAGGCCGACTGTACTCGCCTTTCCAACCTCTCCCTACCTCTCTCTTCCTTCCTCTCGACCTCTTTGCAAACACTCGCCCTGCGTTTCTTTATGCGCCTACTCAAACCCTTTATTCCCTCCATGCAAACAAAACTTCATCCACAGCCACGGAGGTCTTCCCCTGTCACAGCCATGAATTTTAGCCACTTTTCCAGAACTTAGATATTCAAATGTAACTTTCTTAACCGAGAATTTCCTTTACTTTTTTCCTATATACCAGCAGTCCTAAAACACGCCAATGGAACTCAAGTCCCAAGTGACGAAAGTTATACTTGCACAGATGAATTCAAGAGGGGGAAAAAACTTTTGGTAGTGACTGTATCCAGTCCTTTTCCCAACCCATGTATTAAATCCATTGTTTCGATCGCAGCAATACAACTCCAAACATATACCCTTCACCTTATGCATCAGCTTTTCCAAATGTTTTTATCATTATTATTATTATTATCATTATTATTATCATTATTATTGTCACTATTATTATTATTATTTTAATTTATTTTTCTTTTATCTATTCATCATTATTATATTTTTTTCGCATCCGACCTAGTTATGGACCAAAAGGTCTCCTGTCAGCTCCCCCTTTGTAATCCTTTGTAGAAACCTCTCATTGTCTTACCATATTCATATTTCTAATCGATACTGCATACTACCCAGTTAACTATCCCCCTAGTCTCTTACATCGTAGGGGAATGTCCTCTTTCTTGAAACTATAAATACGTATTTTGTTATCATGTTTTCATATATCTCTTTTATATCATTCCTTTCTCGTAATAAACGTATTTCGATAAGATTGCATTCATATAATGCCACCAATGTATTACATATGCATAAGTAATTTTCAAGAATGCTGTCATGTTTCTTATTGTTAATAGTGCATTGGACATTTCCCCTACCCTTCCAAGAAAAAGAAATAAAATAGATTTAAAAGGAATATTCCTCGTTAGCTCTTCAGGTTACTCCCGTGAAGATGCCCTCAGACACGGACGCCAGTAAGCCAGTGACCATAATGAATAACTTCAGGCAACGAGAGTCGGATGATTCCTGCAATCGGAGGCAAGAGAACCGAAAAAAAGAAGAAAAAAAAAATGATATTGGTAAAAAATTAAAATAAAATAAATAGAAAAAATAATATTAATAACAACAACAACAAAAATACCAATAACAAAAATAATAAGCAGTAGAACCGAAAAAATAAATAAATAAAAATAGACAAATAATAAAAAACAATGATACATACATACATACATATACCAAGGCTTTTTCCCCTTCACGGGGGGTAGCCAAAAAGAAAAAGGCATAGAAACCACTCCCACCCATTCCATTTCCTATATATTTCTACTACCCTCTACCATCCTCCCTCCCTCTTAACAAAACAATGATAAAATAATAATATAACAGCAACAAACGCCACAAGATGAACGCACCCAAGGGTTGAGGTAACATTTTAGTTCGCCGTAACTAAAATTTGCTGTATGCAATATTCTTCGGTGGGTGGAACTTACTGCCCCTCAAGATAAACCACAAAGTGGTTTGGCCTGTTATTTTGCAGACTTCTCTCTTTCTCCCCCTCTCTCCATGGCAAAGGAATTTACTGTCTTGACCAACACCCCTAACTCCACTTCCCCGCTACCAAGAAAGCCTACGAGTCAAAGCATGGCCAAAACCGCCACATTTGTAGCATTTTAAAGCAGTGACTGTGTCTTAACTCAACAGGCCAATCACAATGAAGAATAGTGACGGTTTCGGTCGCAGCTACATGACTCCAAGTATACGCCACCATCACAACCACAACAACCACAACTGCAACCACAACCGATATCTTCCCTTTATCACCACCACCTTTGCCATATCCTTTCTTAGAAATAAATACCCAAAGCCTCTGGTGAAAAATAAGGAAAGAATGAGAGACAGAGTGGGAGAGAGAGATAAAGAGATAGATATAGAGAGAGAAAAGAGAGAAGAGAAAGAAAGGTAAAGATAAAGAGAAAAAGAGAAAGACAATGAGAGAGAGGGTGAGGTTGGGAGAAAGAGAGAGAGAGGGGGGGGAAGAGGGGGGACAAAAGAGCCGAAACCACTACATTTAATTTATCGCTCCCATCAATTTGAACAAAAACCTCCTGCCCCCAAGCTAATCAGTGAAGGTCTTCGGGAAAGAAAACTTTGAATTGTTGTGTGGGTATGAAGTAGTTTCTCTCACAGTGTCCAGCAAAAGAGAGGCTGAAGCCAGTTGCATCTTCATTTCTCCTTACGAGAAAAGCGAAAACAACATTTATCGACAGAATTCCCGTGGTCAGCGGAGCGATAGGGACCCAACATCCCTGATCGGAGCCGAGAATCGATGGGCTTTGGAAAACGACTATTAAGGAGACGATCCTCTACGACGTCCGTTCTCGAGATTCCCCACCTGCAGAAACCCCATCACACGTCCCTCATTCCTCGTTTATCCCCAAAGAGGCATCGTATTACTTTTCGCTCCTTTTATATCGTCCCGACTATAAACATTTATTGAGGATCAACCTGTTTCCTCTCTCTCTCCACCACCCACGCTCTCTCTCCCAACCTCACCATCTCTCCCCTCTCCTCCACCCACCCTCTCTCTCTCTCTCTCTCCCCACCTCACCCTCACAATCCTCTCTCCCCACCCCACCTCACCCTCTCTCTCCTCTCCACAACCCACCCTCTCTCTCTCCTCTCCAGACACCCTCTCTCTCCTCTCCAGCCACCCTCTCTCTCCTCTCCACCAGCCACCCTCTCTCTCTCCTCTCCCTACCCACCCTCTCTCTCTCTCTCCCAACCTCACCCTCTCTCTCCTCTCCACCACCCTCCCTCTCTCTTTCACACTCTACCTCATTTTGGAACTCCAGCACCTCATCCTTCATTCTCACAGCACCTGTATGCCTTCTTCCACCTATCTTACTCTTCTGTTTCCCCTCAACCTCCTCTATTCATTTCATCTCTCCATCCTTTCCTTTCTCCCCATTATCTCCATCCTTCTTCTTTCTTATTTCCCTCAACCTCTCTATTTCATCTTTCCATCCTTCCTATTATCCACTGTATCTCCTATACTTTTTCTTTGTTGTTCCCCTCAACCTTCCTGTCTATTCTTCCTATCTATTTTATCTCTCCATCCTTCCCTTATATCCCCTGTATCTCCAATTCTTCTTCTTTGGTGTTCCCCTCAACCTTCCTGTCTATTCTTCCTATCTATTCTATCTCTCCATCCTTCCCTTATACCCCCTGTATCCTCCATCCTTCTTCGTTGTTCCCCTCAACCTCTCTACCTATTCTATCTTCCCATCCTTCCCTTCATCTCCCATCCTTCTTTGTTATTCGCCTCAACCTCCCTATCTATTCAATCTTCCCATCCTTCCCTTATATCACTTGTATCTGCCATCTTTCTTATTTGTTGTTCCCCTCTATCCCCTTCTCCTCCCGTAGGCTTACATCAAGCACTTACGGTGGTAATTTTGAAAAACATATATATTTCCTTATATAACTCTTATATAAATCCTTGGAAGGGAAAGATTTATACGAGTATAAGGGAAGATTTTTTTAAGAATACCACCGTAAAAATCTTACGGTGGTTTTCCTTAAAAAAAAAAAAAAAAAAAAAAAAAAAAAAAAAAAAAAAAAAAAATGTATATATATATATATATATATATATATATGTATATATATATATATCTTTCCTTATATAAATCTTTCCCTTACATGGATTTTTTTAAGAATACCGCCGTAGGATTCTTACGGTGGTTTTCCTTAAAAAAAAAAAAAAAATTATATGTATATATATATATATATATATATATATAAATATATATATATATATATCTTTCCTTATATAAATCTTTCCCTTACATGGATTTATTTCAGATTTAAATAAGGAAAGATTTATTTTCATTTTAAGAATACCACCATTAGTTCTTCCCTTCAGTCATCTGGACCCTTCATCCCTCCGCAATCTATTCGATTGTAATAATTTCATCGTTTCAAACTTCTACCGCATAAGTGCGATCTCATTATCGTACAAGTTCTATTATTTCTTTTTGTTCTCGTATTCATCACGTTAATTCTTTTCTAAACTGGCTTTACTTATTCAATCTCACAAACATACACACGCACGCGTACACTTACACAATTACTCACACGCACACATACACTGATACACACACACACATACATACATACATACATACACACACACACACTGAGCTCTCTCCCGGGAGGGTAATAGCTGTCGATCACGAGTCCGACACGTGATCCAAGACCATGGTGAACCATGGTGAATCTCACACACACACACACACACACACATCCACACACACACACACAGACAGAATGACACACACACGCACACATCCACACACACAGACAGACAGACACACACACACACACACACACACAAACACCAATTTTGAGATTGGTTGACAAGCTAACTTTACCAGCATGATGATGGACTTGCTATACCTTCTATTTACTAATGACTGGTAATTCTGTTCAGCTGAGAGATGGATACGTAAGAGAGAGAGAGAGAGAGAGAGAGAGAGAGAGAGAGAGAGAGAGAGAGAGAGAGAGAGAGAGAGAGAGAGAGAGAGAGAGAGAGAGAGAGAGAGAGAGAGAGAATCCCATCGTTATGGACCCCTTTTGTTCAAACCGGACCTCTAATCTGAATAAAATTGAATTGAATCAGCATGAAGAAATTACCCACCAACTCATTCACATTTTTTAAACAATTCAGTGAAACGCTACATTAGCGTGTTCGAGTGCCCGAGATTTACCGTGAACTACACACTACTCCTTCAACTACCTCTCCACACTCCAAGAATAAATTATATATTTAATTCCTTGGTCCGCATCGAACCGATAAGTCTATATTTGCATTTCGAATTGATTAATATATCCAATGTTGAGCCATTCTTTAACAATTACCTCAACCCCCTCCCCCCTCCCCCCCGCTCCGGCCAGTTCCATGTAATTCCGGATGAAACGTTATTCTAAGCCCCGCCCACTTTTCTTTCTTTACATTATGATTGGCTGATGGTAATTAACAGTTTCAACGCGGTGACGTAGTCTATGGGTTTCTATCCGTATCTATGCCATACGTTTTTTGTTTTGTTTTTCTTTCCAAAACGTGACCTCCATCTAGGACAAAATATAGGGGCATTTAGACGGTCAAACGGTTTGACAAACAAGTGTTTGAAGTGATGTTTGACCGTGTGAATAGGGTATTTGGTTGTCAAACACGTTCGACAAACGTGTTTGACGACCAAATACCCCATTCACACGGTCAAACATCACTTCAAACACTTGCCTGACAAACCGGGTTTGTCAAACTGTTCGACCGTGTAAATGGCCCTTAAGTTTACATACATCCTAGGTCCACCAGCGAATCAAAATAAATAGCTGCTTGCTATTCGCTGAAAAATAATAATAATAATAATAATAATAATGAAAAAATACAAATAAATAAATCAATGAATAAATATATAAATATGTCTCCCGGTATATGATACTATGCATCTAATTCGTTACCTCTCTTTGCGTTTTATGACCTTAGTTTGACCTTAGTTACACCTACCGTAAAACAATCTTATTCAGCTGAAGGAAACCAATCCACAAACTATCTCGATTGAACATTTCGCAGCGTTTTGTGACTTTGTTCATTTGTTTGTTCGTTTGTTCCATCTCTTGTCGGGTGGTTTTATTCAACAATGTTAACAATCATTGATCAAATTTAGGGAAAAAATACCAATTTTATCTATTTGTGACAATTGAAGACTTTTGCATGTAAATCATATAAAAATGGAATTATAGAATGATCTTACCTTGATACATATGTACAAGTATTCAATAACAATGACCATCTATAAATAATACTTTAATGAGACGCTCAAGGTTTTGTTAGAAAAATAAAGGAAGTTACCTTACGTCATTTTTTAAAACTGCAGTTGTATCCGGAAGGCATTTTAGCGGCCCTTTCCTGGGCCAAGTGATAGTGAAGGGCCACAATAGTCCACAATGTACCCTTGTCACATGATAGCACAGGTTCGAGTCTTTGACTGTATCACGTTTCAATTTCTGCATGTTGGCCTCCTCGAGATTCTCCATGTTGATGACTTAGAATTAAAGTGGATTGTGGTTGATAAATGTAAATCTGTTGACTGGGACCCATTCAGTGTTCTACAATGTACTATAGATGTATATAATCTAAAGGGATTTTAATTAAAAAAAAACGATACATGTTCCCTCTATCACATTCACCGGCCATGATCAACGTTAGCTCTTTGTGTACGGAATAGCACTTGTTGGTCAATTCAGAACACTACACCATTTCATTCATCCTATGACCCTAGGAGACTATTCAGGGTATTACCGTAACCCTCTATAATAAATTCTGAAACGGTTAAACCTTGTGAAAAGGAAAGATAAAACACTGGTTGTGGTTGATACGTTTACTGTAGCAAGCCACCGCCTTTGTGACCAGCGTTACACTCACCAAACTGATAAAAACCCAAATGTCTAATTCAAGCATAAGAAAACATATTATTCACCCGAATCCTTTGTGACGCCCTAAGAAACCCCCAAACTACCCCCCCCAAGGGGGTCACGATCCCACAGGTTAAGAATTGCTGAACTCCGCGGTTGCCTTTCCGATAGCTAAGTGTCTTGTCCAATCTCGATCAGCTTCCTGCATTCCGAAGAACGCAAGAGCCATTGTGTTTACTGTCGAGTCTCTTCAGTTATGTGGTGTTCCTCGATAAGGAAGAAGTAACTAGGCCTCTTCTCAGAAGACATTCTTCCATACCAAAGAATACAAGAGTCATTGTGTTTACCACCGAAAGAGTCTCTTCAGTTATGTGAGGTTCCCCGATAAGGAAGACTACGCTTCTTCTCAGAAGACATTCTTCCATTCCGAAGAATACACGTCTCATTGTGCTTACTACCAAATGATTTTCTTCAGTTATGGGTTCCACCATAAGGAAGAAGTAACTAGGCCTCTTCTCAGAAGACATTCTTCCATACCAAAGAATACAAGAGTCATTGTGTTTACCACCGAAAGAGTCTCTTCAGTTATGTGAGGTTCCCCGATAAGGAAGACTACGCTTCTTCTATGAAGAATTGGTTTACTAATAGGGTGGTCGACGAATGGAATAAACTTAGTAACCATGTAGTAAGCGCTGAAACCATCAGTTGTTATAAGAAACGATTAGACAACTTTATGGATGGGGATGGCAGGTGGTGATGGATACGGAGCTGGCTAGTGTAGGCCTTATGGTCTCTTGCAGTCTCCTTCATTCTTATGTTCTTATGTAAGACCCTCTTCCTACCGAAGAATACACGTCTCACTGTGCTTACTACCGAAGGATTTTCTTCAGTTATGTGGTGTTCCCCGGTAAGGAAGGAGTTCCTACGCCTCTTCTCAGAAGACCCTCCAGCAACCAGAACCACGGTTTCTCATTTCTCGTCTTCTTTTGCGGAGAGGAGAGAAAAATGGCGTGCGGTAGTTTCAGAAGGGAAGGGTAAGGGGCCGGGGGAGGGGGAAAAGAGCGGAGGGGAAGAAAGAGAGGGGAAGAGAGAGGGGACGAGAGAGGGGACGAGAGAGAGAGAGAGAGAGAGAGAGAGAGAGAGAGAGAGAGAGAGAGAGAGAGAGAGAGAGAGAGAAGGAAGAGAGAGAGGATGAGAGAGGGGAAGAGAGAGGGGGGAAGAGAGAGGGGGGAAGAGAGAGAGAGAGAGAGAGAGAGAGAGAGAGAGAGAGAGAGATAGAGAGAGAGAGAGAGAGAGAGATAGAGAGAGAGAGAGAGAGAGAGAGAGAGAGAGAGAGAGAGAGAGAGGAGGAAGAGAGAGAGGATGAGAGAGAGGATGAGAGAGGGGAAGAGAGAGAGGGGAAGAGAGAGAGGGGAAGAGAGAGAGAGAGAGAGAGAGAGAGAGAGAGAGAGAGAGAGAGAGAGAGAGAGAGAGAGAGAGAGAGGGAGAGAGAGAGAGGGCAGCACAGGAGACGGGGAAGCAGGAAGAGAATGGAAATAGAAGAAAAGAGGAGACAAAAAAATGTAGGTTAACTGGCATCGAGTCGCAATGGAAATACACCAAGAAGAACATGTGTACAAGTTAGTTAAGCCGAGATACGGGAATAACAAATGCGAGGAGGAATTCAAGAAGAGGGACAGAGGAAAAAAAGGAAGAATGAAAGATAAGGACAATAAAGGAGAAAGTGGAGGAGGAATAGGATGTGGATGAACATGAGGAGAAAGTGGAGGAGGAGGAGGATGTGGATGAACATGAGGAGAAAGTGGAGTATGAGTGGAGAAAAGGGGAAGAGGGAGGAGAAGGAATAAGAGGAGTGGAGGGGGAGGGAGAGGGAAGGGGAAAGGGGGAGAGCGAGAAGGAATATGGAGGGAGAGAGGAAGAGGAGAGGGGAGTTAGAGAGGGAGAGAGGAAGAGGAGAGGGGATTTACAGAGGGAGGGAGAGAGGAAGAGGAGAGGGAAGCTAGAGAGGGAGGGAGAGAGGGAAGGAAAGGGGGAGAGCGAGAGGAATAGGGAGGGAGAGAGGAAGAGGAGAGGGAGCTAGAGAGGGAGGGGGAGGGGGAAGGAAAGGGGGAGAGCGAGAGGAATAGGGAGGGAAAGGGAAGGAGAGGAGGAAAAGGAGAGGGGAGCTAGAGAGGGAGGGAGAGAGGGAAGGAAAAGGGGAGAGCGAGAGGAATAGGGGAGGGAGAGAGGAAGAGTAGAGGGGAGCTACAGGGGGATGGGAGAGAGAGAAGGAAAGGGGGAGAGCGAGAGGAATAGGGAGGGAGAGAGGAAGAGGAGAGGGAGCTAGAGAGGGAGGGGGAGGGCAAGGGAAAAGGGGAGAGCGAGAGGAATAGGGAGGGAGAGAGGAACAGGAGAGGGAGCTAGAGAGGGAGGGGGAAGGAAAGGGGGAGAGCGAGAGGAATAGGGAGAAGGGAAGAAGGGAAGGGAGAGGAAGATGGAAGGAAAGGGAGACGGGAGAGTGGAGAAGGAGGGGGAACGGGGGATGGAGAAGAGGGTTGAAGAAGAGAAGGAAGGGGAAGGGGATGAGGGGAAAAGGGGAGAAAGGGGGAAGATGAGGGTATGGGTAAGGGTAAGTATAAAAGGGAGGGTAGGAATACAGGAGCTAGAGAGGTGAAAAGAGAGTTGAAAGAGGGAGATGGGGAATGGGAGGAAGAGGAAGAGGAAGAGGAAAAGGAAAAGGAAGGGGAAGAAAGAGGAGGGCATGGAAGACGGAAAGAGAAAGAGGAGGGGAAAGGAAAAGTAAAGGAAGTGGAAGTGTGAATGGATTGGGAAGGAAGAGGAGAAAGAGGGGGAGGGAAGCAAAGGAAAAGAAGGAAAAGAGAGAGGAAGGGATGGGAGGAGGAAAGGGGAAGAGGGAGAGGTAAAAGAAGGAAAGGAAAGGAGAAAGGGCGGGGGGGGGCATTTGGGAAGGAAAGAGGAGAAAGAGGAGGAGGATAAAAGAAGGGGAGAGAGAATAGGAAAGAGGAGAGATGAGGGAAGAGGAAGGCAGGGGAGGAGGGGAGAGGAGGAAAGCAGGGGAAGAGGGAGGAGAAGGGGTGGGAGAGTGTGGAGGATGAGGACAGAAGGAAAGGTTGGAGAATGGAGAGGGGAGAAGGATAGGGAGAGGGGAGAAGGATAGGGAGAGGGGAGAAGAGGTAGAAGGGAAAGGACAGTAGTTAGGTGAAGGAGTAGGAGTACAAAGAAGGGGGAGGAAGAATGGGGAGGAGGTAGGAGGGGGAGGAGGAAGAGGAGGAGGTAGGAGGGGGAGGAGGAAGGGGAGGGGAGTAGGAGGGGGAGGAGGAAGGGGAGGGGGTCGGAGTAGCGGAGGAAGAAGGAGAGGCGTGTTGAAAGAAGCAAAAGGAGGAGCTGAAGGAGGAGGAGGAAGTATGGAGGAAAAGCGAGAGGGTAGGAGGGGGAGAAGGAAAAGGTGGTAGGAGGAGATAGGAAGAGGAGGAAGAGTGGTGAAAGAACCAAAAGGAGGAACAGAAGGAGGAGGGAGAGTGGGAGGAGGAATGCTTAGAGGAAAGGGGAGGGGGGAAGGAGGAGAAGGATGGGGAGGGGCTAGGAGGGGGAGAAGAAGGGGTGGTAGGAGGAGGTAGGAAGAGGAGGAGAGTAGGTGAAAGAACCAAAAGGAGGAACAGAGGAGTAGGAGGAGGAGTGGTGAGAGAAGAAAAAGGAGAAGCAGAAGGAGGAGGAAGAGTGGGAGGAGGAATGCTTAGAGGAAAGGGGAGGGGGTAGGAGGGAAAGGATGGGGAGGGGCTAGGAGGGGGAGAAGGAAGGGGAGTGGAAGGAGGAGTAGGAGTGGTGAAAGAAGCAAAAGGAGGAGCAGAGGGAGGAAGAAGAGTGGGAGGAGGAATGCATGAAGTGTAAGGTGGCTTGGTTAAAGTTATTGTCCTCGACCTGCAAAAGTCACGTAAAGGGCGAGTGAGGTAAAGTTGTAGATGCGTGAAGACGGAGACAGATGATAGAAGATATATAGAATGGCAGAATTTAAGTTGAATAACATTTTTTTTTTCTTAGAAATTAAAGATTGCGTTTTAAGGGCGAGCGTCGGAACTATGATACATGGAATATCAGAAAAATATATAAATAAAAAAAATAAAAATAAAGGATGAAATGCATTTTTCTTGGGTACCATACTATCTTATTCCAACTGAAGAAACATGAAATTGCGGAAGGACGAAACAGAAGGAAAATGAAAATAGGAAGAAAGGGAAGACAAAAAAAAAAGTGAAAGAAGAAATGAGGGAAAGAAGTACTGAAGAATAAGAATTACAGGGAAGAACTAGAGAAAGAAAAAAAAAGAAACGGAGAATGAAGAAGTGAAGGTAGAGGAAAAAAGAAATACTGAAGAACAACGGAAAGAAAAAGAGGAGGAAAGAAAGATGGAAGAAAAAAATTATGGAAGAAAGATGATCACATGAAAAAAGGCAGATGTAATGGTAAGACGAGACAGAAAGAAGGGAAGAAGAAAATGAAGACTGAGCCAACGAACCGTAACAAGAGGACAATACGAAACTAAGCTTCCCCCTATCCCCCCCCTGCCAAGAACTCCAAAGAAGACAAGCGTAATGGCAACGATGACAAAATGTCGACAAGTCAAGAAGAGTTCTGTGAAGGTAGCGGGCGGTCTGGTGAACGTGTGGGTGGACGAAATATGGTGCTACAATGGCGGCAAGTTGGGACATGTATATATGATATGTCCCGTATCGACATCTGGCCACCATCTGCTGAACCATACATGTCTCGAGCCAATGTTTCACTTTCGCCAGCTGATCTTCATATGTTAACCATATATAATTATATATATATATATTATATATATATATATATATATATATATATTTATATATATATATATATATAATTATATACATATATATATATGTATATATATATATATATATATACATATATATATACATATATATATATATACATACACATATATATACACACACACACATATATACACACACACACACATATATATATATATATGTGTGTGTGTGTGTGTGTGTGTGTGTGTGTGTGTGTGTGTGTGTGTGTGCGTGTGTGCGTGAGTGTCTGCGCGTGTACACAAAACCACCCTAGCCACTTGATCCCACGAGCCACTAAACAATTGATATCTACGAAATCAATTACCTGTCTCAATCATTGATCCCTGTGCAAACAGTCCTCCTAATTGGAAACCTATGAACCCTATATACTCCCATTATTTTTGTCGAGAAGTTATGAAAGATATAAAACCCTGACAGAAGAAGAACTTTCTACTATGCTTGTATATCAAAAAAGTACCCGAATATTAGAGACTTCGAAGTTTCATAGGTTCCCAATAAAGAAAACTATGTCTGCACTTCTCTTTGTCTCTCTTCCTGTTATTGATTTTAACGAATCATGCTTTGGTATCTGTAAAACACTCGCGACGCATGTCCCCACTCGACAAACCATGAACAGCTGAACAGCTGAGCAATATAGTCTCAACACCACACACTCTAAGCTAACCGCTTGTTTACTACATTCCGATTCACCCGACCACAACCTGTCAAATGTAGACTAACGATACATGTCAATGACATCTGTCAATAACTGTCAAACACTGGCTCACCACGACACACTTTCTGCGGATGGGGTGCTGACTGCGTGTGTTCCAGGGAGTCCGTATTTTACGGACTTTATTTTACAGACTTTACCACTTCTGACAAGAGGTCACAAATCATTCATTCATGAATGGGGAGGGGGAGGAACTATATTGTGATAGAGGTAGAAGGAGAGGAGAGAGGGTTGTGGAGAGGAGGGGTACGGGTAGAGGTAGAGGTAGAGGTAGAGGTAGAAGGAAGGAGAGGGAAAGGAGGGAAGGAAGGAGGAAGGAGGGGGATGAAATGGGAGGGAGGATGAGGGAGGGAAAGGAAGAAGGGAAAAGGAAAGAGGGAGGGATGGGCGGAGACAGACAGACAGACAGGCAGACAGATAGACAGAAAGACAAACAGATAGACAAAGAGACAGAGAGGCTGGCAGGAAGACAACGACACACAGACAGCCAAGCAAGCATGCAAACAGGCAAGTAGACACACACACACACACACACACACACACACACACACACACACAGACAGATAGACAGACAAACAGAAAGACATACATGCAAAACATACATATAGAGAAACAGACAGTCAAATATAGACAGAGGGACAGACAGAGATACAGATACAAAGACAGACAGAGAGAGAAGGAGAGAGAGAGAGAGAGAGAGAGAGAGGGGGGGAGGGAAGGAAGGTGTGTGATTATGTCCCAATAGTTGCGCTCTTGCTCAACAATTATTCTAGAACCTGCTTAGAACATCGACTTTTAGCCTCGCTCCTAAAAGGAATAAAACTTGGCATAAACTAGGACGAAACCTAAATTATGTCATCGTGAACCTTGGCGTATCATGAACAACACCGGGATATAAAAGGTGACTACAAAACCCACTAAGTTTCATAGCATGACAACTGTACATCATAATAACAAGTAGCTACTAAGGTTCAACGAGGATACAGAGCATGTATTGCTGCGTAAGACATATAAGCGGGACTGAGACCGTGGCTGTTGATGCATCGAGGCTAAAGATAGTTCTTCTTGTAAGAGCAAACACTGCACGGAGTCTCGCAGGCATAATCATGCGTTTGCAAAGCAAACAAGCAAAACAAAGTTCACACACACACACAACTTCATCCAGGCAAAAAAAAAAAAAAAAAAAAAAAATGCAGGATCCTCCCCCGAAGAGAAGGCGATTCAATCCTCTAACAAAGGCGTTTGATCAAGAAGGATTTAATTTCCTTCACGCAGAGATCAACCTGATACCTTCATTGTTGCAATGACTCACTTTGTCTACTTTAATCTAGTTAGAATAATAGTGTTTAATCTGTATGAAGTCTAGACACTCCGCTCAAGGATCATCACGTAAGAGTCTTTGCACTACCTACTTATCCACCTATTTGTAATTATGAAGCTCAGCTTTCAGCCCGGTAACTTATTTGACGAATTTCCTTCAATCCTATGACACAATATCCTATTAACCCGAAGGATATGTATCCAGGATCAAGGAGTCACGTAGCCCGAAGGACTTCAGACCAAGGAAATGTCCTTGATTTGGATGAAGACACCAGAGAAGAGAAACTCGTTGGCGTAACCTTACTGAAGGTTCTAAGCTGCACCAAGAACTAGCGTGATCTTCGGCAATACCACTGCCCAGGCCCTTCATCTATCTGCTTTGTGCTGGGCACGATAACAGGGTTTTTATTAGCGTCTGTACGACTCATGACCCGACGTCGAGTAACCAGTTATGCAGTAAAACTGTATAATTGTTTAGATAGTCTCTGCGTTGTGTATCGTCATTGACTGGAACTGTCACGCAGCTGGGCCTTAGAACAACAAACAGGCCTAATGTCGTTACGATGACTCAGATTTTGTTTTGTTTTATTAATCCAGGACGGTTTTAATTTGAAGATTTATTATTGTAGTTAATGGGTTAGGAATATAAACTACCTCGTTTGTTATAATAATTTACTTCCAAGATTAAATTCTGCCCGATCCATGATGGTTCCAATTAGTCAAGCTATATAACCTAAAGCGACATGACGTCATCCACATTAGCTTCTGTGCAGTAAACGAAAACTAGCATTACTAGCATTAACGTGGCCCCTACCAAATACAACTTGAGTGGTAGAATATTTGTTTATATTTTTCCAACACATTTGTTGTCTTTAAATAAAGGGGATTTGTAGAAATGAAACTTTACCGCTACAATAAAAATCTACAAAACTGTATTCGGGACTGGTTTGACGGAAAGCTTGCCTCGGTATTTTTTTCGTTGTTTGTACAAATATTTGCGTAAATGTCATCTATCAAAAGTTGCGGTATCTATCTTTGCTGTTTGTGTCTATGAATTACCACGAATATTCTTCCTCCTTCTGGTAGCAATATAGAGTAGTTTTGAGTCATCCATTCACTTACTGCCTTACGTTCAAACAAAAACCTGCAATCCAACACCACACCATTCAAAAATAGATCGTATTTTCTTTGAGCATAAGGTTTATAATAGCTGATGCCATGCCGTGTGACCTCGTGTTTAAGCACACTCTGTGTCAAATTGTCTGTAAACCATTAGAGCTCTACAATGATATTTAATAAGTATATATATACACGAGTATATATCATTGCTGGAATACTTCTCAAAAAACACAACTCCCAACAGAAATGCAGAGCAGCTTTGCAATATTCATGCACCTTGTATCATTGTTGCCATGTATATTCAGGTTTATTTATTACTACAACAGTCCACACTCAGAGTGTGTGTAAAATAGCTCGTGCAATTTATCAAATGTGACGCGTCTCAAGAAATACGCATTTTATACCAAATGCTGCGTTCGTTTTGCGAGACGACTCCAAGATAGGTACAGGAAGATGATTGTTTATATATTAAATTATTTACCTACTTATCAATCTATATATTCATTTATTTACTTAGTCATTAAAATGGCATTTTCGTTCATTTATTCATCCATTCATCTTCATATGGATTGGAGAATTTGGTAAATTAGGTCAGGTTTCGCTCAGGTCAGATAAAATTAGGTCAGGCTGAGTAAGGTCAGGTCAAATCAGATAAGATCAGATCAGTTCAGGATAGGTCAGGTAAAGTTAGATAAGTTAGGTCAGATTAGAGTTCGTTAGGTTAGGTTAGATTAAGCTAGGTTAAGCTAGGTGACGTCAGGTTAGGTTAGGTTAGTTTTATATCAGGTTATGTCAGGTTAGGTTAGGTCAGATTAGAGTATGTTAGGTTAGGTTAGATTAGGCTAGGTTAGGTTACGTCAGGTTGGGTTAAGTTATATTAGGTTAGGTTAGGTTAGATTACATTACTTCAGGTTATGTCAAGTTAATTAGGTTGTTAGGCTTTGCCATGTTAGAATATGCAGGTAAGGTAACATAATGTGGATCAAGGTAAAGTTAGCTTAGATTACGTTCGGCAAGTTAGACAAGGAAAGGCTTGGTAATGTAAGAAAGGTGAGGCAAGGTTAGATTAGATAAGGTTCGGCAAATTAGACAAGGAAAGGTGAGCTTACGTTAGATATCTTGGTCAATTTATCTTTGGGAAGAAGAAAAAGTAGACGAAGAAGAAGAAGACGAAGAAGAAGAAAACGAAGGTGAAAGAAGAAGACGAAGAAGACGAAGAAAAAGAAAGAAGACGAAGAAGAAGACGAAGAAGAGGAAGAAGATGAAGAAGAAAAAGAAGAAGAAGAAGAAGGAAGAGGAGAAGAAGGTGAAGTAAAAGAAGGAAAAGAAGGAGGAGGAGAAAAAGAAGAAGAAGAAGAAGAAGACGAAGAAGAAGAAGAAGACTGGATTCTCCAGGCGAAAGCCACCATTGATCTCTTAACCTGACTTTGTCGGTGTCTTTAGACGTATTAAAAACTATGAATAGGCTGTTGCTAAGAAATACACAACATACTTATAATATGCATCTTTTATAGCACCATCAGTATAACACGTGCTTATGACAATACTATAGCCAATTCGGGCAATATGTTCCCTGACGACAATCGCTTCCTCGATCCAAGTCAAGCATTCAGATTCCAACACATCGTCATTCTACTGTTAACCACACAACCAATATTCATGACGTTCGCTTATCAAGTCCTTTACTGTCAGCGCTTCACAGCGACAACGGCGAACATTGTAAACGGCTAATGGTGGAGCATCACAAGAGGGACGGCATTTGCATAAGAGCTTATCAAGGATAAGAAGAGAGATCAGGACAAAGGACCTCTCTCTCTCTCTCTCTCTCACACACACACACACACACACACGGAAGACACGACAAGAAACTTAAGGACAGTTACAGAAGAGATCTGAAAATGAACAGCTTCCCACGCAGAGTGATAGATATCTGGAACAAACTGAACGAGGAAACAGTGAATGCTAAAAATGTACATGACTTTAAGATCAAACTGGATGCGGAAAGATACAAAAGCGGGTCACTACGAGCATAGCTCTCTTCCCGTAAAATACAACTAGGTAGAAACTAGGTAAACACACACACACACACACACACACACACACACACACACACACACACACACACACACACACACACACATACGAGGACACGAGAATACACTTAAGAGGGACAGTTACAGAAGAGATTTGAAAAAAGAACAGCTTCCCACACAAAGTGATAGATATCTGGAACAAACTGAATGAGGAAACATTGAATGCTAAAACTATACATGACTTTAAGAACAAACTGAATCCGGAAAGATACAAAAGCGGGTCACTACGAGCATAGCTCTCTTCCCGTAAAATACAACAAGGTAAACAAACACACACACACACACACACACACACACACACACACACACACACACACACACACGTAGAAGCTGTTGCTAACCTATTCTTGTCTCCGAACACAAAGAACCTCAAACAGGAAACAGTCGTATACATCCAAACACAAAACTGCTTTCTCAGAAACGCGCTCACGAGATTTCAAATATTATAAAGAACGAAATATTATTCTCTTTTAAATTCCAACACTTCCAGCTTCTTGGAATCGCTCATCTATCTCTGGATTCT
>NC_134778.1:56394564-56397064 GCF_046742065.1 Oratosquilla oratoria | reverse complement strand
CAATAGTGTCTCTCTAGTAGTGAAATAGTCAATGAATGAATATCAATAGATGAGAACAAACATCGAAGATAATATATTACAGATGGGTGAAGTTGTTGTTGTTGTTGTTGTTGTTGTTGTTGTTGTTGTTTTTGTTGTTGTTGTTCCCTAGAGTGTCTGTCCGAGCAGTCCCGTTTCCCCAAGGAATGCCGCGTCCTGGACGGGGTTTTCCCATAAATCCTTTATGGAGTATATCTTGTGTTGTTTGTGTGCGTGATTGTGTACAATGCAGTCTTCCATTATGTGTTGAATAGTATGGGGTGAAGTGTTACATCCTGGGCAGCTGTCCACAATGCGGGTCATTCTGGTAGCTTAGAAGGGCTGGGTTGGTGAACTTTGTGGAGCAGCTGACGCGAAGGTACATTGATTTGATTTGATTTATGAAATTTTTGGTTTAAAGGCCAAGCGCCGGAGCCGGTAGGCCATTCAGCGCATATCTATCATATACAAAAAAAAAAAAGTAAAACGGTAAAGACAAAAAGCATTTGCAAAAACACATCGAAACAAGACACACATACAAGCAATCATATATACAATTTTAAATTTCATAAACGAAGGTACATTGAGGCGCGGCTAAGGTTGTTTACCTTTGGCCTGTGTGCTCCCAGACCAAGCAGCGGACACATGTCATTATCAAAATAAAATGTGAATTCGTGACGTGCAAAGTAACCAATAACCACTTGCCACACTGCACTTTTGCTAATTACCATTTTTAATTGCCACAACTTCGAGTCCTATGGGAAAACTAGGGAGGAGAAACAGATGTGTCTGTCTCGGGAAAGACGAAAGTCGAAGCAGATCGAGTGAAAATCTACGATCCCAATAAAGGTACTTTCAAAATTCTGTGTTTCCCTTCCCTCGTTATCCCATTGTTTATACAAATTCTAAATCTCGAGTCTTACCTTTTCTTCTTTGTATCTGTTTCACACGAAACCGATCTCGCACCCAAATTTTTTGATAAAGGAACATTATTTTCATGGAAAGAAAGGACCCAGGTTTGGCATGGTTCGTCCGTCAAGGCCAATTAAACACTGTAACGAAGTCTGAGATTTAGAGATCTCTCACATACAATAACCTAACGTAGTATCAACTATCAGGAAAAGACAGTCACACTTTGTAGGACAAGTCATGAGAAAACAACAGTTAGAACATACATGCCTAACAGGAACAATAGGAGGAAAGAGAACAAGAGGAAGACCACGCAGAAAATATGTAGACGGATTAAGGACATCTATAGGAGAAGAAATGACAAATGCCATCTTGTTAAGAAGATGAGTAAAAGCAGCAATGACTGCAACAGCTCTGTAGGGAAGAGGCCAAACGCAGAGTATGGGAGTCCAATATATTTTACGTTTCGCCCAGCAGGGCTTCTTCAGAAATAACATCGATGAAAAACATTTTACTCCTTATATAAATATAAATCAGAATAGTGGATTTTTTTTTACAATAAACAAACCATTGGCAATTTTAATTACAAGTAACAAGCAATTTGCGCAAATTGTGTGTACACCATTTTAATGTTTGTTTCTCCCCGCATGGCTCGGGCTATATAAGTAGTAAAATGTTTTTCATCGATGTTATTTCTGAAGAAGCCCTGCTGGGCGAAACGTAAAATATATTGGACTCCCATACTCTGCGTTTGGCCTCTTCCCTACATAGTTGTTAAGAAGAGTCATGTGTAGAAAGGAATGGAGGTCCTTGGTGGTGGCCAACGTAAGTTGATACGGTACCCCGATAAATTAACGTAGTCTGAGATTAGACATCTTTGAATATAGACGCATCTGGTCAAGAGGCACTGCACTGAAAGCAGAGCTCACCCAGACATGAAGAAGTTGTAGACTTCGACAAGAAAACTTGGGGCTCACAATCATGTCCGTGATCTTATCGGTATCCGCCCTTTAATTTTCACGCTACCTCCTTAAAAAAAATCAGGCAATCTTAACAAGTCACGGCTTAAACTAGTCACAAAATATCATACCCATTTCACAAATTAAGCTGATCTATTTATATACATTTTCTTTGGAGATGGTAAAAATGCTGACGTTTTGTTTCAAACAGCACGAAAAAAAATGTTTTTTTCTTGTGAGATATAAACTCGTAAACTCTTGCTGACTCGCATGGGGATCATGGTTTCCTGTCTCGGTAAACTTAAGGATACTATTAACGTAAGTATTCACAAAAAATCAAAATATAAACAAAAAAAATAAAATAAAAAATCACTTCTTGTCATTGTTTCACATGGAAAATCTATACTTTTGTTAGTTTCTATTTCTTTTACCCCAGTGGATTGTTGGGTTTTGGTATGAATTATGAACGTTCGAATATGACTGTTCGTGTTTGAATTTCAAAGACGATGAGAAACTACCTCGCCTTCTGAGCTCACCAAACCCAAACACCATATGAGAATCTTCTGGCGCCAGCCATTAAAATCTTAATATTTTGACTTCCTATATAAATTATA
>NC_134778.1:56374564-56389564 GCF_046742065.1 Oratosquilla oratoria | reverse complement strand
GGCATGTACTTGGACTTAAGTAGATTGTAAAAATACTGTGCTTGTAATTGTACTTGAAAAATATCTAGGTAATTGGACCTAAGTACAGTCGCCTGTATTTGGACTTAAGTACAGTCTGTATTTGGACTTTGGACTTCAGTACAGTCGCCTGTATTTGGACTAAAGTACAGTCGCCTGTATTTGGACTTAATTACAGTCGCCTGTATTTGGACTTAATTACAGTCGCCTGTATTTGGACTTAATTACAGTCTGTATTTGGACTTAAGTACAGTCTTTATTTGGACTTAAGTACACTCTGTATTTGGACTTAATTACAGTCGCCTGTATTTGGACTTAATTACAGTCTGTATTTGGACTTAAGTACAGTCTTTATTTGGACTTAAGTACACTCTGTATTTGGACTTAAAAGCACTCTGTATTTGGACTTAAAAACACTCTGTATTTGGACTTGGACTTAAGTACAGTCGCCTATACTTAGAACCAACCCTTGTCTCCACTTTGAATTAAATATTTTGTTCTCACACATAAGGAGGTCTGCAGTGAATCGTTTTAATACTGCAGAATAGCATTTGGTCTAATGGAACGACTGACTATGAAGATTAAAAACAGGAGGAATGGAATAGATCTAGACTGGACCGTCTTATCTATAAAAGGCATAGATAAGAAAAGAGAATGAGAGGGATGACGAGTGGATGGATGGTGGAATGAGTTTTTTGGGGATGGATGGATTGGTGAGTTGGAGAGTGGATGGATAAGTGGATAGGGGAGAGTTATTTGGGGAGGTGGATGGATAAGAGGGTGGGTGCATGGAAGGTTGGGTGAGTATATAAGAGGGTGGATGAGTGGGTTAATGGTGGGCGAGTGGATGAGTGGGTGGGTGGATGAGTAGATGAGTTGATGGGTGAATGGGTGGTAGGGTGAATGGGTAGAATGAATGGGTGGATCGATGGAAATGTGGATGGGTGTATATGTGGATGGGTGAACGGGAGGTGGGTGAATGGGTGGATGGATGGATGGGTGAACGAGTGGGTGGGTGTTTTGGGTGTTCTTTTGGGGGTGGGTGGTTTGGTTTGGGTGTTTTAGGTCGGTGGGTAAGTAAGCAGGGAAGTATAGTATAGAATAGTATAGTATTAGTATTGTGTTGTATAGTATAGTATAGGATAAAATAGTATAGTACAGTAGGTTGGCTGGTATATGGATAGGTGGATAGATGGGTAGGTTGGTAATTGGGTAAATGGGTAAGTGGGTAGATGGGTAGGTAGATAGGTAAGTAGATGGGTGGATGAGTGGGTGGGTAGATGGGTGGGTGGGTAGATGGGTGGGTGGGTGGGGTGGGTAGATGAGTAGATGGGTAAGTGGGTAGATGGGTAGATTAGTAGTTAGATAGGTAAGTGGGTAGGTCAAAGAAATGGCACAAAGTTACTGGCAAAAAGAAGAACCGTAGAAGAACCAACCAATGTGACAGACAACAATTAACGTTCCCCTGTGAAATGAAGAAAAAAAATTAAGAAGAACTTGAAGACTTCCAGATAAAGGGAACTCGAAGACCCTCAGACACATCCCCTTCCCCTACTTCCTGCCGGAACCCTTCCAGTCCTCCGGGATTATCAAGTTAGTTTGGGTCCATTCTTAGGACGCTCAAAGTAATTTCCTGTCGTCATCGCCAGAACCCAAGATGGACAATGGTTACCCTCAAGGTTCGGGAGGATAATGCAGGAGGAGGAGGAGGAGGAGGAGGAGGAGGAGGAGGAGGAGGAGGAGGAGGAAGGAGATGGAGGAGAAGGAAGGAGATGGAGGAGAAGGAAGGAGATGGAGGAGGAGGAGGAGGAGGAGGAGGAGGAGGAGGAGGAGGAGGAGGAGGAGGACAAAAAGGTCATCCTTCTGTTTCCATTTGTCTCCAATGTTGCTATGTTGTCACCAAGCAAAAATGTTATTGCGTCTCAAAGAATGTTCCTTTGTGCGATTTTAGTCATCATTGTTTATTCACTGCTGCATTTTAATGATATTTACAAATTTACGTCTTTGTTATCGAACTGGGACATCTCTGGTTCTGCAAGCGGATCAAATATCTTCAGGTTATTACAAAGGTCCATAACTAGGTCGGATGCGAAAAAAATATTATATTAATGATAAATAAATAAATAAATAAATAAAAATATAGTAATATGAATAAATAAAATAAATGCACATGTACAGTTAGATAATAAACAAACAGGTAAATAGTAAATAATAAATCCTTTCAGTTGGCTATTTGTTTATAGAAGTTATGAAGCTCAACGAATGTAATTACACACTGGTACGGTGATTGACTATGGCAAATATACTAAATCACTTCAGCAAAATGTCCATAAATATATCTTCCCTTTTTGTAATGTGTTTTTACGAGGTACTTTTTCATATCGGAGAAAATTATCCTGATTTCCTTACATCAAGTTTTGCTAGGAACTCTGTCGCGTTGTTCTTTTTACTTAATCCATAGGAACATGCGGTGGGCCGGCAAAACATATATTGTCCAAAACATCTTCAAAACCTCTCAACAACCTTACCTCCAACGCTGGGCGCGTTATCGCCGGATAGGTAGCGTGTTATCGAAAAATCTACATATGTATACATACACGCATTGTATATACATGTATACATATGTATGTAATATGCATTGACGAAAATACACTCCAGACTTTTCGGTAACGCACTACCTGTCTTCCGGTAACGCGCCCAGCTCTGCTTACCTAACCTGAAGGTATAACTCCAAAGACCCGGCAACAAGTTCCAAGGTCTTTCTCCGCCAGTATGAGTAACTTTGGCATTATTTCCTTAACTTGTTCACATAAGGACAGCTGACAATGGGCAACGGACTCCTTCCTCTTGTATATACAAACCAACGTCACAGAAATAGTCCCACATTTATGTAACGACAACAATCCAGAAACTCTTTCCAGAGACATAAGAAGGAAGGAGGACCGTAGATAGCCGGTGTGGAGTTCCTGGTTTCCAGTCAAAGAAAGTTGAAATAAGTTTTACTATTATTCCCTTCTTCCTCTAATTCCTTTAAGCAATGCCTTTAGTACATATGTTTCGTTTATCCTACCAGTGATAAAACGAAGGTGATCTTTCTATCACTTTAAGACCTGTTCATCTCTCCCAAAGCTTTGATTGCTTCCATTCATGTGTTAACCTAATTTCATTTAATAAGAATATAAAGAATAAGATCTATGTTCGTGTGGTTTCGTCTCTTTTATCACTGGAGTACGCGCTCTCACGCGCGTGCGTGTTTGTGATTCACCATGGTCTTGGATCACGTGTTGGACTCGTGATCAACAGTTATTAACCTCCCGTATGAGAACTCAGAGCTCGTATGACCGATCTATGGGTAATACTGTGACCTTACACGCACACACACACACCCAATTACCCGCCCACGAGTTAGAGTAGCACCCCGCAGCGCAGCGATACTGAAATTATTTCAGCCCTGGGCGGGAGTCGAACCCGGACCGCCGTAGTGGCAGGCGAGAACTCTAACCACAGCGCCACGAGGTGTGTGTGTACTTGTTTTTGTGAGTATGTGTGCGTGTTCACACGTACATGTGTGCACGTGTGCACTAATACATATACATGTACGTGAGCAAGTGTGTGTGCATGTGTGTGTGTTGTTCTTGTATACAAATACACACACATGTATACTAATACAATCTAAAATTTTCAATACATTTTTCACGGGCAATTGGTGCTCTTAAAAGAACTAATAAAACTTTATCAAACTAAAACTTCTCAAAGTGTTGAATCTGATTTCCTTGCGCTGCCGCCGTAGCCCTAAGTTTGTCAAACAAGTAGAAGTAGCATTACAAGCTGAACAAACATTCAAAGTTGGCCTAACGGTAGCAAATATTTTGTTGATTTTCGTACGACTACTATTCACACACTCGACATTTCGAAAAATGAAGAGATTTTGTTGTAGGAGCCCCTGTGCATTTTAGATATTTTGTTCTAAATTGGTCCCCTCCTTACTAGGACTCAACCTTAGTTGACCTCGTTTACTGTATGACTTAACCTTAGCTGACCTCTTTTACTGTATGACTTAACCTTAGCTGACCTCTTTTACTGTATGACTTAACCTTAGCTGACCTCTTTTACTGTATGACTTAACCTTAGCTGACCTCTTTTACTGTATGACTTAACCTTAGCTGACCTCTTTTACTGTATGACTTAACCTTAGCTGACCTCTTTTACTGTATCACTCACTTTATGTATTTGTCTTGTCCAGGGCAGTGGACAAGATGCAGGGATGACCCGTCATCCAGGAGGTGCCAAGATAAGAGGGAGGGAAGAGGGTAGAGGGGAGTGGAGTATGTAGGGGATGGAATGGGTGGGAGTGGTTTCTGTGCCTTTGTCTTTTGGCTACCTCCCGTGTAAGGGGGAAAAAGCCTTTGGTATATGTATGTATATAATTATAAACAATTCTATTATTCTAAGAAACAAAGTTGGATTAAATTGAGATATCGTTTAGTTATCATCCTATGATCCTTAAGCAAAACTGGTCATATTTGCCAAAACAAAGATATTTCAACAACTTCATCGTGTTAATGTCGTTGTGTAACACATGTATGCATTAGATTTACCGTATGACCGAAATTCTTACATATACAATACACACACAAAGAGCTTTTTTCCCTCTTACATGGGAGGTAACCAAAGTCAAAGGCCATTTCATCCCCAAATACTCCACTCCCATCCACCCCCCTCCCTCCCTCTTTTCTTGGCTCCTCCTGGATGTCGGGTCATCCCTGCATCTCGCCCTGGGTCAGAAGCAATGTAGCAAGACACAGCATAACCACAGCAAGCCGCTTCATTTAATCGGCGACCCGACGTTTCCGTGTGTCAATATCCAGTCACCATTGTTCATATGATCTCGGACAGTCATAGTAGAGGGTAGAGTTTTTATTGTGGGTTGTACTGTATGTGTGTTGTAACTGTAACTTTGAATGATCTGGATCCACAAAGAGTTTCAATTTGTATCATTACAAATTGACTAAATAAAATATTTATTATTATTATTATTATTATTATTATTATTAACTCTTAGCCAAGGCACTTCATCTCACATGATCACATTTCTTGAAGTCAGATAGGTTATGCATCATGAATCCTGTTTTAAAGTGAACTGAATTTTCCTTGGCTACAAGAATGATGTATTTGTTCTAAAAACTTAATCACTCCACTCAGGTTTATGTCCGAAGCATTACGATTCATTTCAAAGTGACATGGTCAGACATCTTTAATACCGAGTCTCTAGGCCAAAAATAATTGCCTGAAGTAGAAGAAAGATGACAAGCACGCACAGGTCAGGGTTCGAATCCCTTGGCAGAGATTCTAAAATGTCAATCTGTCTTAAACATACACAACATATATATACACATACACATATACATATATACACACACATATACATATATATACACACACATATATATATATACATATATATACACATACATATATACATATATATACACATATACATATACAGTATATACACATACACATATATATTATATATATAATATATATATATAAATATACAGTATATACATATATATATATATTATATATATGTATACACATACACATATATATATATATATATATATATATATGTATATTCATAAACCATACAAATCTAATTCCCTTGTTTGCTGTCTGTCAGGAGGACTTTTTTATTAACTCTATTTTTGAGAACGGAACCTGGGACTTCAAATGATCATGGAAATGGAGATGACATGTAGGATCGTGTTCATTTTTAGCTCCATATAGCTATATAAATAAGTGAAAAAACATGTTGAAAATAAATATAGCAAAAATTTGTGAACGGATCTCTATGAAGACTGACATATACAATCTGGACACTATACAAAACAGATACACAATTTTTTTTACAATAATTTGAACAATTACGATAATGTCAATCATACCAACGGGTCACGTTCGCTTTTGGTTCTACAGTGTCTTTCAGTTAATCGTCTTCGTGGAATTATAACGGGTGGGTTGGCTAGTTAATATATGTATTATCCAACTATTTCTACTGTTTTCATAAGTTCATTCCTTAAGGTAATACGATTTCTATATATTTGGTTTAGGTTTATTAAAATAAAAAAATTATGCGATTGACGGTAAGTTCTTGTGATGAAGGAGTTAATAAAGATATGGTCAATGATGCCTATTAAAAGTAACAATTTCAACAAATCCTCTTCATTTCTCTATCTTTTTTTTTTTTGTAAATGTACATTCTATTTATGTATACATACTCCACTTCTTCACTACGTTGAAAGTCCATAAACAATTATAGATTGTCTAGTTCAGTCTATTTACTTCAGGGCAAGTAGCAGATATGTTCGGCACTTCTAAGACATCTCGTTTGTTTGAAAGACAATCGAGGGAACAGTCTGAATTCGACAGCTACAGATTATCCAATATTCGAGGGATGTTGTTTTTGTGTGCGGTCAACATTTGGTCTTGAGGGGATCTCCTTCATCTAAGTTTAAACAAATGATTCTCAACCAAAGGTACATTTACTCTAAGTGTGGAAGCTTCATCTTACCTGAGAACTTGCCGTTAATTCTGTAATATGTTTACTGACTTTACGTTGGACAACTTTACAAAGATCAGGATACCTAGTCCCATTACTGTGCATGTGCTGTGTCTTGCTGCATTGATTCTGACCCGGCTAGCATAACTTTACAAAGATCAGGATACCTAGTCCCATCACTGTGCATGTGCTGTGTCTTGCTGCATTGATTCTGACCCGGCTAGGATAACTTTACAAAGATCAGGATACCTAGTCCCATCACTGTGCATGTGCTGTGTCTTGCTGCATTGATTCTGACCCGGCTAGGATAACTTTACAAAGATCAGGATACCTAGTCCCATCACTGTGTATGTGCTGTGTCTTGCTGCATTGATTCTGACCCGGCTAGGATAACTTTACAAAGATCAGGATACCTAGTCCCATCACTGTGCATGTGCTGTGTCTTGCTGCATTGATTCTGACCCGGCTAGGATAACTTTACAAAGATCAGGATACCTAGTCCCATCACTGTGCATGTGCTGTGTCTTGCTGCATTGATTCTGACCCGGCTAGGATAACTTTACAAAGATCAGGATACCTAGTCCCATCACTGTGTATGTGCTGTGTCTTGCTGCATTGATTCTGACCCAGTTAGGATAAATCTACAAAGATCAGGATACCTAGTCCCATCACTGTGCGTGTGCTGTGTCTTGCTGCATTGATTCTGACCCGGTTAGGATAACTTTACAAAGATCAGGATACCTAGTCCCATCACTGCGTATGTGCTGTGTCTTGCTGCATTGATTCTGACCCAGTTAGGATAAATCTGCAAAGATCAGGATATCTAGTCCCATCTCTGTGGATGTGCTGTGTCTTACTGCATTGATTCTGACCCGGCTAGGATAACTTTACAAAGATCAGGATACCTAGTCCCATCACTGTGCATGTGCTGTGTCTTGCTGCATTGATTCTGACCCGGCTAGGATAACTTTACAAAGATCAGGATACCTAGTCCCATCACTGTGCATGTGCTGTGTCTTACTGCATTGATTCTGACCCAGTTAGGATAACTTTACAAAGATCAGGATACCTAGTCCCATCACTGTGTATGTGCTGTGTCTTGCTGCATTGATTCTGACCCAGTTAGGATAAATCTACAAAGATCAGGATACCTAGTCCCATCTCTGTGGATGTGCTATGTCTTACTGCATTGATTCTGACCCAGTTAGGATAAATCTACAAAGATCAGGATACCTAGTCCCATCTCTGTGGATGTGCTATGTCTTACTGCATTGATTCTGACCCAGTTAGGATAGGTTTACGAAGATCAGGATACCTAGTCCCATCACTGTGTATGTGCTGTGTCTTACTGCACTGATTCTGACCCAGTTAGTGGGCAGGAGACATTGATGACCCCCTAATCCACAAGGAGCTATCAGGGAAAAGGGCGGTGGGTGGGAGTGGATGAGTGTCTTTGATTTGGCTACCTCTATCATAAGGTGGAAGAAGGCCTTGTTATGAAGATGATGATGATGATAAGGTTTAACGTCACACACACACACCCTATCGGGAGGCTAGGACGGTGCCCCTCACAGAGGGCTTTGTAGCGTGGAATTTAATTAACCATGCCCTTGGTTCAACTTCGCCGGTGGCAGGATTCGAACCGCCCTCACCTCGACCTTCGCCACAAGTAACGACGCCCTAACCCGCTCAGCCAGCGACCTCCTTGTTATAAAGACCCAAAAGTTTGCTAACCACAATATATACAAGAACGAAATGTACAATGTACATCTTGGTCAAAGATGACTTTCTGTACAGAGCCTTGATACAAGAGTTATTGTTTTCTATAATTTTCTTGCTTTCCTGTGCTTTTATACAGGCTTTATATTGTTATTATTATTTTTTCGTGGGGACTGGAAGATTTGCAATACGATTTTTTCAGTCGGCTAATTATGGTGGTGAGGCAAGCTGAAGTACGGGGGAAACATTGGAAGAGTAAAGAGACATTGAAAAGTTTCATTTATTCAATTAAAGGCAGAGGAAAAAAGAAGAAGAAAAGAAGAACAGAAGAAAAAAGAAAAAGAAAAAAGAAGAAGAAAAGAAGAAGAAGAAGAAGCAGAAAAAGAAGAAGAAGAAGCAGAAGAAGAAGCAGAAGAAGAAGAAGAAGAAGCAGAAGAAGAAGAAGCAGAAGAAGAAGCAGAAGAAGAAGTAGAAGCAGAAGAAGAAGAAGAAGCAGCAGCAGAAGAACCAGAAGAAACAGAAGAAGAAGCAGAAGAAGCAGAAGAAGAAGATCACAGAAAATCGAAGTTGTTTAATGTTTGCGAACTATGGCGTGTTCATCTTCAATCCTACACCAAGCATAGAAAATCTTCATTTTTTATTCTCAGGACAAGTGATGACTGCCACTTGCCCTGGCTGTGCTACTGCTTCAATAGTGACACTTCAGGTCAAAGTTCAGCGCTTCCTGGCGTAAGCTATTCACTCTGAGGACTTTCACGATACAAACACACATGTGATCGATAGTGGAAACGAGTCTTTGTGTGCGAAGATATACAAGTCATTGACTAAAGACTTGTAATATTGCAACTACAAGTGTGATTAACAGAAAGATCTTGTAGTTGTACAATGGAATAACGACTTAGGATTATACGAATATAAATGTGATTGATGGGGAGATCACGTGGCTGTACGAAAATGCACTACAGTTAGTGAATAAAGAAGACGCTATGACATTGTTTGAACGAAAGCGCCCATCAGTAAAAAATAAATAAATAAATAAATAAATAAATATAAAATTAGTTAAAAATAAATAAATGTTATTAATAATAATAATTATAATAATGAAAAATATTTGACAAAAAATAAGTTAATAGAAAAGAAATAAAATACTAATAATAAAAACAATAATAATACAATTAATAATAACAATAATGCAAAAATAGATAAATGAATAAAATAAATAAAGAAAATAAATAAATAAATGAATATACATAACACAGCTTAAAGCACGTCATTCCAGTGTAAGAAAAAAAATACACAAAAAAATAAATAAATAAATAAATAAATAAATAAATAAAAGACGAAACGGGAAGAAATATACGTCTTCTCGAGAACATCTGGAGAAACAGTATATACCGCAGAAAAGGGGATACATAGCAAAATACGACTTCGGAGCAAAGAAAGCCGATAGATAAAGATTCACGACCAAACGGGTGGAGGAGAACACATCCCGCAACAAAACAGGAGAGGCACCCCACATGCAAATGTTTCAGAGTTGTGTCTCACTGAGAGAGAAGATAATGACCCTCAGGAAGAGGGATGAACGTAGGAAAGGAGGAAGCTGAAGTCTCCGAGAACGTGGAGTGAGTTCAGGGCGATATTTTTTCCCAGTTCCCGAGTTTCTGTGCGTGCGTGTTGTAGGTGTGTAGGCGTGTATATGCAGGTAGGCGTATGCGTATATGTGTTTATGCTTGGGTTTTTGCGCGCGTGTGTTTACGTGTGTGTGTGTGTGTGTGTGTGTGTGTGTGTGTGTGTGTGTGTGTGTGTGTGTGTGTGTGTGTGTGTGTGTGATTCACCATGGTCTTGGACCACGTGTTGGGCTTGTGATCGATAGCTACTACCCTCCCGTACGAGAGCTCAGAGCTCACATGTAACCGATCTATGGGTAATACTGTGGCCTTACACGCGCCCACACACCCACGAGAGTCGGAGTAACGACTCGCAACGCAGCGATACTAAAATTACTTCAGCCCTGGGCGGGAATCGAACCCGGTATGCCGTAGCGGCAGCCAGGAACTCTACCACTGCGCCACTAGTGTGTTTGTGTGTGTGTGTGTGTGTGTGTGTGTGTGTGTGTGTGTGTGTGTGTGTGTACGCATTAGTGCGCTTATGCATGTACACATGCATACATATAAAGACGTAGATTCATGTTCACATCATTTCAGTAAGCAAGGAACCACAGTTTGATCTTAATATGTCTTCACAGTTTTATGATGACCTCTTCGTTGATTTGTCTTTGGAAAGGTTTAAAAAAAAAAAAAAAAAAAAAAAAAAAAATTGCGTTCCCAATGCGGCCTCTACTTTGATCAAAGAAAATACGCCTCAACTTCAGGTGAGGCGGGAAGAGGAGAGGAGAGCAAAGAGTAAGACAGAAGAAGAGGGTAAAAAGAGAAAAGGAGAGTAAAGAGTAAGACAGAGGAGAGTATAAGAGAGATGAGGAAAGCAAAGAGTAAGACAGAAGGTAAAAAAGAGGAGAGGAGAGTATAAAAGAGAAGATGTGAACAAAGAGTAAGACAGAAGAAGAGTGTAAAAAAGAGGAGAGGAGAGTATAAAAGAAAAGAGGAGAGCAAAGAGTAGGACAGAAGAAGAGGGTAAAAAAGAGGAGAGAAGAGTATAAAAGAGAGGAGGAGAGCAAAGAGTAGGAGAGAAGAGTATAAAAGAGGAGAGGAGAGCAAAGAGTAGAACAGAAGAAAAGGGTAAAAAAGAAGAGAGGAGAGAGTAAAAGAGAGGAGGAGAGCAAAGAGTAAGACTGAAGAAGGCAGTATCAAAGAGGAGAGGAGAGCAAAGAGTAGGACGGAAGAAGAGAGTGTAAAGAGAAGAGGAAAGCAAAGAGGAAGACAGAAGAGACTATAAAAGAGAAGAGGAGAGCGAAAAAGAGTAAGACAGAAGAAGGTATAAAAGAGAGGAGAGGAGAACAAAGAGTAGGACGAAAGATGAGAGTATAAAAGAGGAGAAGAGAACAAAAATTAAGACAGAAGAAAAGAGTATAAAAGAGGAGAGGAGAGCAACGAGTAAGACAGAAGAAGAGGGTATACAAGAGAGGAGGAGAGCAAAGAGAGAGAAGAGAGTAGAGAGTAAGACAGAAGAGAGTACACAAGATAACAGAAGAGCAAAGAGTAAGAGAGAAGAGAGTATTAAAGAGAAAAGGAGAGCAAAGAGTAAGACAGAAAAAGAGAGTACAAAAGAGGAGAGGAGAGCAAAGCGTAAGGCAGAAGAAGAGAATATAAAAGAGGAGAGGAGAACAGAGAGGAGAGTAGACAAGAGAGGTAGGACAAGGAGTAAGATTAAAATCTGAGTAGTTGGAGTAGTTATAGGAGTAATAAGAGTTAAAGTAAGACCTGGAGGAAGAGTTTAGGAAGAGCAAAATTAAGTGGAATAAGAAAACACAGGAGAAGAAAGTGGCGAAGTATGAGGAGGAAGAGGAGGAGGAAGAAAAGAAAGTGGCAAAGTATGATGATGATGATGAGGAGGAGGAGAGGAGAAAGAGATGAAGTCAGAGGAAGTGGAGGAGAAAGAAGTAGAAAGAGGAGGAGGAAGTTGAGGAGGAGGAGGAAGTTGAGGAGGAGGTTGAGGAGGAGGAGGAGGAGGAGGAGTAGGAGGAGGAGGAGGAGGAGGAAGAGGAGGAGTTCATGGTGGCTACAGGAAGAGTCAGTTGGAAGCCCCCCTCCCGCCTATTAGCTTTAAAGACCCGTTTCAACCAGGAGGGTCTCCGGGTAAGCTTCTGGTCCAAGTTCTAATTGCAGTATCGGGAGACTTCTGTGCAAGAGGAGACTCAAGGAGTACTGCAGACTCTTATCTCTAATCGTAAGAGTGATGCTACGCGGGGTCCTTCGACTATTAACCCTTTCCTGTGTATGAAAACGAGTTTGGAGTATCTCAGGATCTTTTGTCATCGAGTAGATCTTGGTTTTGCTTAGGTATTAGATCCCCGTATATAGTAAAGCCTGAAAGACTCGCGAAATCTTTTAAACTCTTTATTGCACGTCCAATTAATTTTTGGGGCATCAAATTATTTATTCCTGGCCTTCGTCATGTAATTTCACTTAGATGAGGAAAGATCCCTGTGATGTAGAAATCAAATATAATATATATATTTTTCTACAGCTCACATTAGTTCGAAAATTCAGATATTAAGATGCTAGAGATCAATCGAGCAGTTTAACTGTGCATCTGTCAGCTTTTCTTTAAGTCCTCTGGAAGCGGAAACAGCGACAATGACAATCCAGATCTTAAGAAGGTAGAGATCAAACGAGCAGTTTAACTCTGACTGCATCTGTCAGCTTTTCTTTAAGTCCTCTGGAAGCGGTAAACAAAGAGGCTTCTGTAACCTGCGTACCTACCAGGAGAATTAGAGGTCTCGAGTTCCTCGTCCAAGACTACCTAGACATTGACCTCTCCTAATTCAATTGAGAACGAGACCAGCTCAGGCCACATATTCAAAGGCCCTAAAGCCATTTTTTTTCTCTCTTTTGCTCAATATTCAGGCATATTTCTATATTCATTCGTTTCGAGGAAGTTAGTCTAACACACTCTTTTACTTTCTATGTCTACCTCAAATACTATGATAAGTACCTGTGGCATATTTTACGTTTATTCTTTAATAGCCATTTGCTTTATATATTTTCTCCTCTCCTCTCACTTTTCCTTTTCCCCTAAATACACTCTCCTCTCATTTTTCCTCTTCACATATACTCTCATTTCATTTCCTCTTTTCTCTTTCCTCCTTTACATTTTTATTTTCTCCTCTTCTTTTCCCTCTTTGCCTTTTCTTTTCTCTTTTTTAACCCCTCTCTTATCCTCTCCTCTCCTTTTCTCTCCTCTCTATTTCTCTCCACTACCGAGCCCAACGCGGGGGCATGGAATAGCGAATCTCAGGCATATGTTCACGGCAACCGTATTAGATGCATATGACTGGGATGGGTTTGCAACCTGCCCCCGTCGGAATCACCAAACCCGCTGTGTAGAGATGTTCTATGCCAAGTTTGAATCTATAGTTGACCAGTGATAGTCACGAGACACACTTTTGGGTGACTTCAATGCTGTTATTGGCACGAGACACACTTTTGGGTGACTTCAATGCTGTTATTGGCACGAGACACACTTTTGGGTGATTTCAATGCTGTTATTGGCACGAGACACACTTTTGGGTGACTTCAATGCTGTTATTGGCACGAGACACACTTTTGGGTGATTTCAATGCTGTTATTGGCACGAGACACACTTTTGGGTGACTTCAATGCTGTTATTGGCACGAGACACACTTTTGGGTGATTTCAATGCTGTTATTGACACGAGACACTTTTGGGTGACTTCAATGCTGTTATTGGCACGAGACACACTTTTGGGTGACTTCAATGCGGATACTGGCACCGACAGAGCTGGCTATTAAGTATGTATTGGCCCCCATGGTTCTGAAATCAGGAACTGCAATCGTTCTCTCTTTCTGAATTTTGCAAAGGCCAGAAGGCTGAGGATTGGCGGTTCTTGGTTCCAGAGACGAAAACCACACCGATGGACATGGCATAGTAGTGCCGGAGGAGTGACCAAGGAGATACCACATACTTGTCACCCCTCGTTGGAAGATCCCACAGAACTGCAAGGTTCATCGAAGCGCTGAATTCTTTGAGACCGATCACAGGCTTGTGGTCACAATACTGAGACTAAACAGCGAAATCAGGAGGACCCCGTGATGTAACCGACCTCGATTTCGTCTGGAGAAGTTCAGGGATGATATGTGTGCCCAGGAGTATTCGGTAGCAATTTCGATTCGGTTTAAAGCACTTGGCTCTCGAGGACCCTGAAGAACTGTGGGACACTTTTAAACGTGAAACTCTGAAAGCACACACACACACACACACACACACACACACACACACAAATACAAATCCTTATCCACTTGAGATGGTTCGCCGGCTTGCAATATTATGATACATTTTAGCCCTGGACAGGTACTCAAAATCAGACCGCTGAGTTTGCAGCCACGTGCGGTACCACTACACCAGTAAGCTGTATTCACCATGGTCATAGGATCACGCGTTGGACTCGTGATCGACAGCTATTTCCCTCCCGGAAGAGAGTTCAGAGCTCGTATGACCGATCTATGGGTGATGCTACGACCTTACACACACACACACACACACACCCAACTCCCCGCCCATGAGAGTCGGAGTAACGACCCGAAGCGCAGCGATACCGAAATAATTTCGGCCCTGGGCAGGATTCGAACCAGGTACTGCCGCACCTCCGTACTGGCAGTCCAGTACTCTATCAACCGTGTGTGTGTCTGTGTGCTTTTGCGTGTGTCTGTCTCTGCCTGTGCTTCTGTTTATGAGTGCGCGTTTACACGTGTATTCATGTCGCGTGTGTATGTTACGTGCATTCGGTAGTTTTATACTTCTTTATGTGCGTGTGTCCATTGATGTACAAAGAAGTCTTCCACCTCAAGCCTGTACAAAGAAGTCTCCCACCTCAAGCCTCTGAAGTTCTCCCCCGCCCCTCCCACCACCAAGACGAGCGACACAAGCCTCACTCAAATCCCACTTTGAATAAACTAATTTCAGCCTCAACACAAAACGCCTTTCTTCTGAATCGTCTTTTGTAGTCGCAAACTCTCGACGGTTTTGCAAACGACTGGCAGGAAGGATCTCTACAACTATCGCAAC
>NC_134778.1:56364564-56369564 GCF_046742065.1 Oratosquilla oratoria | reverse complement strand
ATAGAAACCACTCGCACTCATTCCATTTCCTATATATTCCACTCAAAAATAATTTCAGTTTCACAACTTCTGTCTAGCCGTTCTTTGACCTTTCATTCAAAATTGCTTCCTACATAATAGTTACTCCCACAAACCAGATACTAATATGCATGAAACCATCTGATGGGTTTGTTTTTTTAACCATTTTCTTCAAGGACCTGGAATTTAAGACTGTATGGCTTTACGATGGTATTCCTTGGAAGGAAAAAGATTTATTTAAGGATTTTTTTTCTTTTTTTTTTAAGAATACCACCGTAAGAATCATACGGTGGTATTAAAAAAAAATCTTTCCTTATATTTTCCCTTCCGAGGATTTATGTAAGATCTAAATAAGGAAAGATTTTTTTTAAGAATCTTACGGTGGTATTCTTAAAAAAAATCCCTGGAAGATCCGTGGAAGCTAGAAACCGTTGCCGACCACCATGGGGCCGTGGGTACAGAAAAAAGAAAAAGAAAAAAAATCAAGCTACCAACAGAATCTCTTCTTTGTCAATAACTCTTTCCCTCTTTGTACTCTTAAGCCACTTTTCTTTTCAGTTTCTCGTCCCTTATTTCCGTCTTCCACTTTTATTTCTATTCGTCTGTTCTTGTACTTCATCTCTTTCTATATCTTTTCTCCACCTATATCTTCATCATAATCGTTTTCTCGAAATTTACTTTTTTGTTCACATCTTCTATCTTTACATCCGAGACCATTTTTAGTTACAAATGTTTGTTCAAACGACTGAGAAAGAAACTGACAAACGTTTTAGTCTCAAATACAAAAACGTTTCGTATTGTAACATGGAGTCCACACTAATAAACATCAGCACAAACGTTTCTATAAACGTTTGAGAAACGAATCTGTGAAGACTTATTTCAGTCAAGGAGATCGCGTCCACTCCATTCCGAGAGGGTTGGTAGCCATGGCTGGGCTTTGGGGAAGGTTGGCTGCCCTGCGTTTCAAGTAAACTGATTAGGAAAGAAGCCTCTGCAAGCTGCTTCTTTTACGTACGACACACTCGTTTTTCATTTTTTTTCTATTCCAGATCCTGCAAATCATCTCTCACTCGCTCTCTCTCTCTCTTTATCTTGCTCTTTCACTCTTTCTTTCTCCCCCTCTCTCTCTCTCTCTTGCTCTTTGTCTCTCTCTTGCTCTTTCTCTCTCACTCGCTCTCTCTATCTTGCTCTCTCACTCTTTCTTTCTCCCCCCTCTCTCTCTTGCTCTTGCTCTTTCTCTTTTGCTTTCTCTCTCTCTCTTGCTCTTTCTCTCCATCTCTCTCTCTTGCTCTTTCTCTCTCTCTTTTTAAAGCAGTTCGGCTCCTTGTCCACCATCGACCCCTCAAGGCTCCTTAGCTCCTCTCAGGCTCCTCATTCTTCCCGTAGGATATTTCCCTACAAGTGGCCGTCTCCTCGTAGTCCTCGTATCTCTTATCGTCCTCGTACCTCTTATCGTCCTCGTCGTCTTCATCGTCATGGTCCCTCCCATCCTCCTCGTTCTCCTCTTCGTCCCGCTCGTCCTTCTCTTTGTCCTCATTGTCGTCGTCGTCGTCGTCTGTTTGGACAGCCACGTACTATATACGTCCGATACCCTATTCAACGTCGCTCGTTATTCAACTCGTTTTAAACGTCTTATTTCATTTTTCTTTCACATCCCCCCCCCCCCCTCCCTGCTTGAAGGCTCCTGTTTCGCTTCTTCTGATTTCACGCAAGAGTTTGAAATTAAATTCTTCGGACGAGAAGCGTACATTTCCCCGGGCATATATTCATGAGCGTCCATCATTGTGACAAAGAAACCACACTTTTTGGACAGCTACTTTTGGTTGGATCCTGAAGCCTCACCGTGGTTTCTTCACGACGTCGACATGTCACTAGAGGTTTTCCTTTCGGACACAAAAGGGTCTCCTACACTAAAATAGTAACCTGAACCATGATCTATGCGGTACATCGCCTCGTTTGAAAAGGTAAAAAAAAAAAAAAAAAAAAAGAAAAAAAAAAAAAAAAATTATATATATATAATGAATAATAATAATAAATGAATAATAATAATAATGATAGTAATAAATAATAATAAATAAAATAAAATAATTGCAAAAGATCGGAATGCTTTGGGTTGCAGTCATGTACTCAGTAGCAACTACGAAGCGTACCAAGTTCTTCCTGTTTACGTTTTGATGAGGTCCAACTCTTTCACTATTTTACTAACATTCTCCTTTCCCCTACTGGACTGAAGCACTTTCTTCACTTCCAGGTGGCGACCTCACATGACCTTGTTGGAAATTTAATCCAACCCCATCATCAGGAGAGTCTCCATCAATCGAAACCAATTTAATAAAGTATTCTTCACCTTGTTGAACAAAACCAATTAATGTTTATCACATACAGGGTCTTGATCGACTAATGCCTCTTTCAAACCAAAGTTCTCAACACAGTTGATGACCTCAACTGTATGAAAAAAAAAGAAAAAAGAAAAAATCTGAATCAATCAAGGGTCTCACCGCATTTGAAGAATACAATTGTATGGAGAGAGAGAGAGAGAGAGAGAGAGAGAGAGAGAGAGAGAGAGAGAGAGAGAGAGAGAGAGAAAGAGAGAGGAGAACAAAAAAAAGGTACTGAATCAGTCAACAGAAGCTTCTGTCTTCAAGACCCTTTTTGTGTCACACAGAAGACGTCCAGAAAGACCAACGGCAAGAGAAGGCAACTTGAGAATCCTCCAGAGAAACACAAATACTCGGAAAAATGTAAACACGAAAGAAACTTGGCCATCGGCCGCCTTGGCACAAAACCTACTGTGGCTGAAATTCAAGTATTCTGGCAACAAGAGACCAGGTCAAAGGACAATAAAAACCTTTAGCGAGTTGGTTGATGTAGGAAATAACTGAGAAGTATACTCTCCTGCGTCGCATGATCATAAACATTACGACACCAATGTTTGAAAATGAATATATTCCCTTGAGCCACCAAGTGTGTATATAAACTATGCATGATCCAGTATGGTCATTTCTTTGAGAAAGACAATAGACGAAACTTCAGGAATAAACGCTTCACTTTCAGTCCATGTTTCCTTTGCCGCGTTTATGCAACTCGTTTAGACACCAATGTTTCTTAACATATTTAGTAACGGGAACCAATCTCTCCTTTAATATGACTTAGGCAACTTAACTTGGACTCTGGAAAGACGAAGAGTGTGAGGAGATTTAATAGAGGTATTCAAATGGGCCATGGGCTTTAACAATGGTGATGCAGGCAAGGTCATATTAAGGCAAGGCAGGATTCGTATTAAATATATATACCAAGGGGTTTTTCCCCCTTATAAGGGAGGTAGCTAAAGTCAAAAGGCACAATTCCACTCCTACACATTTCATCCCCACCCACTCCACTCCCATTCACCACCCCTCCCTCCCTCTTATCTTGGCTCCTCCTGGATGACGGGTCATCCCTGCATCTCGCCAAATTGCCCTGGGTCAAAACTAATGCAGCAAGACGCAGCAGATTCACAGCAAGGCCGCTTCGTTTATAATCAACGACCCCCTCTTTTCCGTACCCCCATGTAGGAAAAGAGAAGACGGGGAGAAATCCCTTTGGACTCCGTCAAAATATCATTCACACTTACCCACTCCCTACCTCCCATCCTCCACCCACTCCCTTCCATGCATCACAGCATCATCCATACACATTCTCCATTCACCCCTATCTTCTGCCTTCTCTCTTCTTTCCTCTACAGACATCCCCCTCTTTCTCAACGCCCCTTTTACCCCATCCATCCATCTCATCCTCGGTCGCCCCTTTCTGTTCACTCATGTCAAGGATTCGTAGTAATGGAGTTAAATTGGACAAATCTAGGTTTAAGTAGGAAATAGGCAAAAACTAGTTTGCCAACAGAGTGTTTACCGAATGGAATAGACTTAGTAAACATAGTGAGCGTTAATAGAATTGGTTGTTTTAAGAGAGCATTAGATAACTTTATAGGTACGTATGAAAAGGTGGTAAGGGACATGGAACTTCCTAGTCTAGGCCTTATGGTTTATTGCAGTCTCTTCAATTCTTAAGTTATGCTCATCTCATTTAATCCCTGTCCTTTAGGTCTACCTGCTATCGGGTTAGGTTAATCCCCTTGAGCGTCCTCTTTTATCATAATTATCACCAGACTTCATTCTTTTGTCTGATACCCCTTCAAAAGGAAAAAAATTAAAATTATCTTGGTACATCCTTTCAGTACTGAAGGGCACTTAGCTAGCTTCAGCTAACGCAGGCCGCTTTTAATTAATATGAATGACATTTTTTTTCCTCTGGGATGTGGAAGGGTCTTCGAATTTTTCAGATACTATCCACACCGATCTTCCAGTAGTCTGTGAGACTCCATAGAGGACATAAATGCTCTTAGGCTTTGGTCGTTGAGTCCCATGAGATCGTCATAAGCGGTTATCTCTTCTAACATAAATCTACGTCAACGAAGTTATGTCGTAGCACATTTGTAAAATAATACTGATGACCCACTTTCGGAGAAGAATAAGCGAAAGTATAAAGATCTGTATATTTCGATCACTAACTGTGATCCTCTTCAGCAGATGTGCTGAAGAGGATCACAGTTAGTGATCGAAATATACAGATCTTTATACTTTCGCTTATTCTTCTCCGAAAGTGGGTCATCAGTACTATAAATTTACGTATTAAACATTTACAACAGCAATTCTATCTTCGTGATTATCAGAGAAAATACTAATCGACTCCCTTAACCACGCAACAGAAACAAGATTGTACCAAAATCCAAACGATTTCATTGGCATTTACAACAGTTACTCTATCTTCGTTATTATAAGAGGAAATACTAATGGATTCCTTGATTCATGCCACAGAAATAATGTTGTACCGAAATCCAGAAGATTTCCTTGGCCTTTACAAGTTATTCTATCTTCGTGATTATAAAAGAAAATACTGATCAACTCCTTCATTCATGCCACAGATATAATGTCCAAGATCCA
>NC_134778.1:56342064-56359564 GCF_046742065.1 Oratosquilla oratoria | reverse complement strand
CCTCTATAGAACAAAAAATAAAGAAAGAATAGGACCAATTAAAAACGATGAAAATGTCATGATAGAATCGGAAGAAAAAATGAGTGAGGAGTTTAACAATTATTTTCTATCGGTGTTTACTAATGAGAGGTTAGATAAAGTACCTGACTGCGATCCGATTTTCAGAGGGGATGAAGAAAATAGCCTAACTAATATCAGTATTAGTAAAGAAGAAGTTATCAAGCAGATTGACAGACTTAAAGCTACAAAATCTCCGGGTCCGGACGAAATTTTTCCAAGAATGCTTAAAGAGTGTAAATTTGAAATCTGCGACCAGTTAACTGAAATATTCAATAAATCGGTAGACACTGGTTCTGTTCCAACTGCTTGGAGGCAGGCAAACGTTGTTCCTGTTTTTAAGAAGGGAGATAGATCGACCATATGCAACTACAGGCCAATCAGTTTGACATCGGTTATAGGAAAAATGCTTGAATCAATAATAGTAAATAGACTCAGAGAACACATTGAAGGGCATAATTTAATTCGTGATTCACAGCATGGTTTCTCCAAAGGTAAGTCATGCGTGACTAATCTTCTATCCTTTTACACTAAGGTATATAAGGCGTCAGACAACAATGAAAATTACGATGTTATTTACCTTGACTTTAGCAAAGCGTTCGACAAAGTGCCACACCAGAGACTACTAAATAAAATCAAAGCCCATGGCATAGGAGGAAAAGTGTTAGAATGGATTAGAGCTTGGATTAGTAACAGAAAACAGCGGGTCACCATAAATGGAATAAAATCTAGGTGGGGCAATGTTACTAGCGGGGTCCCCCAGGGCTCGGTTTTGGGTCCCTTATTGTTCATTATGTATATAAACGACTTAGACGATGGGTTAAATAGTGATGTTAGTAAGTTTGCGGACGACACTAAAATAGGACGCCTAATTAGGTCAGGAGAAGACGCCCAGATTCTGCAGGATGATCTTAATAAACTGTTAACATGGTCGGTGAAATGGCAAATGAACTTCAATATCTCTAAGTGTAGCGTGTTAAACGTAGGGCTACACAACCCCGAAAATAGATACAACTTAGATGACACGTTTTTAGAAAAATCTGAGTGCGAGAGGGACTTGGGAGTTCTGGTGAGTCCGGACCTTAAAACCAGGAAGCAGTGCATTAGCGCCAGAAATAAAGCAAACAGAGCATTAGGCTTCATTGCTAGGACGGTAACAAATAGAAGTGCAGAGGTAATTATTAAACTCTATCTAGCGATAGTTAGACCCATCCTTGACTATGCGGTACAGTTTTGGTCTCCGTCCTACAAAATGGACATAAATTCACTAGAATCAGTACAGAGAAGAATGACCAAAATGATACAAGGACTCGGAAATTTCCCTTACGAAGAGAGGCTTAGGCACCTAAACTTACACTCTCTGGAAAGACGCAGAGTGCGGGGTGATCTAATAGAAGTGTTCAAGTGGATCAAAGGCTATAACAAGGGTGATGCAAACAAGGTCATCATAATAAAACAACAGGGCAGGACTCGCAGTAATGGGTATAAACTGGACAAATTTAGATTTAAGAAGGAAATAGGCAAGAATTGGTTTACAAATAGGGTGGTCGATGAATGGAATAAACTTAGTAACCACGTAGTAAGCGCTGAAACTATCAGTTGTTTTAAAAAACGATTAGACAACTTTATGGATGGGGACGACAGGTGGTGATGGATACGGAGCTGCCTAGTGTAGGCCTTATGGTCTTTTGCAGTCTCCTTTATTTCTTATGTTCTTATGTTCTTATGTATGTGTGTGTGTGTGTGTGTGTGTGTGTGTGTGTGTGTGTGTGTGTGTGTGTGTGTATTTACCTGATTGTATTTACTCAATCGTATCTTACGGGAAAGGGAGCTACGCTCGTGGTGTCCCGACTTTGTATCTCGCAGCGTCTAGTTTGCTCTTAAATTCGTGTATGGTTTTTGCACACGCTAGTGTGTGTGTGTGTGTGTGTGTGTGTGTGTGTGTGTGTGTGTGTGTGTGTGTGTGTGTGTGTGTGTGTGTGTGTGTGTGTGTGTGTTTGCGTTTATGTGTGTATGTACATATCCTGTGTCTAATTCATTTACTTCCCTCGTTCTTCACATTCTTGATATTTTCTCTTCATTCATTCCCTTACTTCCACCCAATTCCTTTCCTTTATTGAATCATTTTCTTACTTTTAATCCAGTGAATCCTCCACTTCTTTTCGCCCTGATCCTCCTCACTCATTTCTCCTCCTACTTCCCTGTCCTCGCTACAATTCATTTCTTTTCCCTTAATCTTTCCTTTACGTTCGTCTATTTTCTATCGTCTATATCCCTCCTCCAAGCTCTCTCCTCCTCCTCATTATTCTTCACCTTTCGTTCTAGTCTATTTCTATTTTTCTTTTTTCATTTTTCTTTCGTCCTTTTTTTCCCTCTTCGTCTCCATTTCCTTTCTCTCTCTTTTCGTCCTTAATCATTTCCTTTTGTTCTCACTTTAATCTCCGGTTCTTTTCTTTTTTCCTCACTTATTTGGCTCATTCTATCTAATCCTTTTATTATCGTCTTTTTCTCTCCTCCTATCTTTCTCTTTTCTACCGTCTGTGTGTCTGTTTGTATGTCTGTGTGCCTATTTGTCTATATGCCTCTATGTCTGTGTATCTGTGTGTCTTTCTGTGTGTGTGTGTGTGTGTGTGTGTGTGTGTGTGTGTGTGTGTGTGTGTGTGTGTGTGTGTGTGTGTGTGTGTGTGTGTGTGTGTGTGTGTGTGTGTGTGTGTGTGTGCGTGTTTAAGTATCTATCTCTGTTTGTCTGTGTCTATTGGTCTGCCTTTCTTTCTCCTCTTTCTTTTTCTCTCTTTCTTTTTCTCTCTTTCTCTTTCTCTCTCTTTCTTTTTCCATCTTTCTCCCTTTATACTTTCATTGCCAACCCAACGCTCATAATACGATGCTATATTTGCTGTGTCTCCTTCTGTTTTTATACGTAGTTTCCGAGTACCCTTTAGACCAACTCGACACTATCTATAAAACCGACGGAAGTCGCCTAAGGGACAAAAAATTTCCATATTTAAGATCCTCCATATGCTCCAAAGGAAAAACAATAACAGACAGCAATGCTCTTATGTAGATGCATGAATGTTCTTATCCCTAACCAGATCAAACTTGATAAAGTACGCCATCGCGTAAAAAAAACTCGTCTCTCAGGAGTATATTCAACGAAACTCTTAGTGTTGTACAATTGTCCTAAAGAATATCGACACCGTTTCTTAAATTCTTGGGACAGCGAGTGTGATGAGAAAGGATGATTCAAAGAGACATCAGAACGTGGGACTGTCTGTCATTTAAAGGTTAAACCCGGATAAACTGAATTAAGAATTCAGTAAATACCCTCATACACTCAAACCAAGTTAAAGGTATCGCATAAAGATTAGCTGAAATGCGTTCAATCTCTAATTCAAGCGCACAAGTAGTGACGTCATGTCGTCGTTTCATGCACAAGATTGTGCCAACCGACATTTTTACTGACATCATTTGTACACACCTTCACAAACCTAAGATCTTTTGTGAAAATAAATTCGTTATATGAATTTATTTTTTAGTATAAAAGTAATTCATATCACAAGTGAATGTTACATTGATGCTCATACTAGCAAAATACTTTTCCGCTTTAGTCGACAATCTTTTCCTCATTGAATTCAATGTTTTATAGCAATTGTTCTATTAGACGTTTACAGTTACTGTAATTCAGAAAATATATATCACAAAAAATACAAAAGTTCTAATTTAATTACAAGAATAAAAATGAAAGCAGCTTGTATAAAATTTTATGCAAATAAAACCAAGCCCATTTCTGTATTCTGTTCCTTTATCACTTACATTTTAACTCACCGTTCCTGTATTCCATTTATTTTCAAATTGATTTCTTAATTATTGCCAAATGTTATTATTGCATAAAAAGTCTTACAAAGTGTGTGTATCCTCAAATTTTCCCTTTCATATTATAACCTACTTTCATTTCTTCGACAAACAAAATTTCACATCTAAACGAAATTATACGCAAACTGACGCAATGTACACTTGAGTAACTGCAAAAAAATTCTATTAGTAATCCTTAAACATCGGTAATCTCCAATATTCAGGACAAAAAATAAATTATATCTGGAGAACCACGGGTTTATCAAAAATACTTACGATAGAGATAATTATCAGTTTACAATGTCTGTTCACATATGCTTAGAATGTCGTCGGACTCGACATGACGTCACGCATTCTTCACTCTTTCCACGATTCGGACAAGAAATTATGACGTCACTTCAAAAGCCCGCCCACCTATAATGACGTCACTCATAAGCTCCTCCCACCTGTAATAACGTCACTCATAATCCCCAGCTCTCTTCAGCAGAACAAACTTTGGATAGACTTTACCCTTCACCTAACTTTCCATCATCCATTCCATACATCAACTACTAATATCTTCCGACGTCGATTTTTCCATTTTTCCATTTAAACAGTGTATATATATATTTTTTGCTAAAGTTAAGTGTCTCAAGGTGTCTGGTCCTCACTACATCATTATTATGTTCTGTACAATCATCCACCTCGTTTTCCTAACAAAGAAACATATCACAAATAGTTCACTTGGGTCATAGGTTATACCAAATAGAAAATAAATAATTAAACAGACCCACATATACAATTGTCCCCAACAGTCAAGTTTACAGACAGGAAACCGTCTGGTCTATAAAGATGTTGGAATACAAGAGTAAATATTACGAAAAAATATATATAACGTATGTATTACGGTGCATAAAAGTTGATCAAACTTAAACGGTAAAACTTGGAACGGTAATACTACCACCTCAAGAAGAGTTCGAAAAATAAAACTTCTTAAATGTCCATTACATTAACATCCTACACTTCCGTACCTCTCTTTTTCCATATATTCCTCTTTTCATACTCTTTTTTCATCCATATAGATGTAGACAGTGTCCTTGTAGACTATCCGGTACGCCCCCACCACGTTCCCACCACGCACACCCCCAGTCCATCCCTGGGGTACGGGCCACGCAGCTACCCGTGTTTGTGTCTCTGTTGTCCTTCCAGGACTCAGGGGGATCGTGTGTGTGTGCTGGAAGGGATGGGAGGAAGAAGAGGAAGAACATGGAAAACCTAAGGCTTAAGAGGAAGAACAGAAAGGAAGAGGAAAGAGAAAATCGAGAGGAAGAGGAAAAAAAGCAGAGGACAAAGATGAGAAGGAAGAGAAAAGAGGATGGAGATAAGGAAAGTGGAAAACTTGAGGCCATGAAGGAGGAATAGGAAGAAGAATAAAAAGAAAAAGAGAAAAAAACAAGAAGCCAAAATAAAAGGGAAAAGGACGAAGAAAAGGAGAGTCAAAAAGATGGAGGAGAAATTCAAAGAAAGGAAAGAGAAATAAAAAGAGAAGGAAGTGTTAGACAAAGAAGGGGAATGAAAGAGGTGGTGGACGAGGGAAAAAAGAGGAAATGGAAGAGGAGGGGGAAGATAAAGCGGTACAAGAGAGAGAGAGAGAGCGGGGAGGAAGGAAAGAGAAAATTAAGAGTGAAGAGGAGGGAAAGGAAGATTAAAAAAAGTTTATAAGAAGAAAATAAAAGAGGAGGAAGAGGAAGAAGAGAAATAAGCGACTAGAGAGAAAGATGAAGAATAAAACAAATAAGTGGAGAGAAGAATCGAGCCAGAGACCATGGGAAAGAGAGGAGATCGTACAGGAATAAATATCAAACGGACAAGAGAAAACGAAGGAAGGAAGGAAGGTGGAGGGGGGAGGGGAGAAAACAAATTAAAGTAAACGTGAAGCGAAAGATTAGAAAGAAAAACAGGAAGATCCGAGAAGGGAGATATTCGTCAGCAAAAACGGAAGAAACAAAACCAAAAAGAGAAGAACGCTGACGACAACGAGTTATGTGACATGAAAGACGCGGGAATAGATTCTACTGCTGATGGTGGTTGTAGTGATTGTGATGTTGACAGATGGTGGTGGTTGTAGTTGTTTTTTGTGGTTGTTTTTTTGGGGCTGTAGATATTGTGGTTGTGGTTGAAGTTTTGGTGGTGGTAGTGGTAGTAGCGGCGATAATGGTAGCGGTGGTGGTTGTGGTAGTGATTGTGATGTTGATAGAGATGGTGGTGATTATAATTGTGGTTGTTTTTTGTGGTTGTAGATGTTGTGGTTGTGGTTGAAGTTTCGGTGGTGGTAATAGTAGTAGTGGCGATAATGGTAGTGGTGGTGGTTGTGGTAGTGATTGTGATGTTGATAGAGACAGTGGTGGTTGTGTTTTTTTGTGGTTGTGGTTGTAGATGTTGTGGTTGAAGTTTTGGTGGTAATGGTAGTAGCGGCGATAATGGTAGCGGTGGTGGTTGTGGTAGTGGTTGCGTTGATGGTAGTGATGGTGGTGGCGGTGGTAGTGATGGTGGTGATGTTGATGATGGTGGTGATGGTGGAAATAGTGGTTGTAGTAGCGGTTGTGTTGATGGTAGTGATGCTGGGTGTGGATGTGGAGGCGGTAGTGATGATGATGATGATGATGATGATGATGATGATGATGATGATGATGATGATGATGATGATGATGATGATGATGATGATGATGATGATGATGATGATGATGATGATGATGATGATGATGATGATGATGATGATGATGGTGGAGAAGGAAAGTGGATGCAAGTGGAAGAAAACATCCCGAAGGTAGGAGCAAGGAATACGATGAGGGTAAAGAGGAAAGAAAGAGGAGAGCATGAAGGAAAAGAGGACAAAGAGGAAGCGGCTAATGAGACGTAGGAGAGGCGTAGTGTATTATAAGACAGAGCAAGAAAGTAATTTTGTCGAAAAGAAAACGCAAACAAAGGAGAACAAACACGAAGGAAACAAGAAAACGATAAACGATTTGTATACTTAAGAAACCCAATTTTTTTTCCTATGCACAAAGCCCGATCATGGACAAAAAACGAGGCACACAAAAAGCGAAATTATTCAACAACATACTTCCGAAAAGGTATACAAATTGGCGTACAATGTGTAACTGTTTAATGTGAAACTATTTATTGTGTAACCGAGAGAATGCGAGATCATTCTTCGTGTATCGAAACGTTGAAAACGATGAAAATAAAGAAAACGGGAACGGTGAGGTTGAAGTTCACTAAGCACCGTGACGTCACCAGCCTTCTCGAGGGGCATACTCTCTGGTTCAGAATGGAGTTCCAAAACTCCTTCCTGCGGCAAATCATTTCATTTAACAAGATTATATAGCACAGTAAATGGTTTCCTCAAACTAGCCGCTGATGCAGTTTAATACTTATATTTTATCTAGCATTTTATATAACAAAGAGAAATAAAAAAGAGATAGGCAGAGAGAGGGGGTCAGAGACAGGCAGAGAAAGAGAGAGAGATATAAGCAGACAGAGAGGCAGAGGGAGAGAGGGGCAGAGAAACAGGCAGAGAAAGAAAGAGAAAGAGAGGCAGAGAGAGTGAGAGGCAAAGAGAGAGAGAGAGAGAGAGAGAGAGAGAGAGAGAGAGAGAGAGAGAAAGGCAGGTGGAGAAAGAGATAGAGATACCTTTACAAGGTCGCGAGGACTGTTTGCGACTAATATAAGTTACAATTAAAGCGCAAGATAAATCCAAGGCAGTAGCGAGTGAGGAATTGTAGCTTCGCCTCTCCTTACAATTATTTCTGTATTTCACTTCCAACAATAGCCTAGACTCTCTCTCAGGTTATATACATAGAGAAACAAACTAAAAGGGAGTAAAAAATGGTGGTGGTCAACTGAAAGTCTACAATGCAAACGAAAACAAACTTAGAAAAAAAAACAGGAGGCCTGGGAGGAAGAAAAAAGAATTCCAAAGGAAAGGAATGAATGAATGATAAAATGTATGTGAAAAAGTATCATGAAAAAGTACAGCAAATTATATATATATATATATATATATATATATATATATATATATATATATATATATATATATATATATATATATATATATATACATATATATATACACATATATATATATATATATATATATATACACACACACACATATATATATTTGCAAACCTGAATCCCTTTAAACGAAATACGTCTGGTATTAGCCATAATTGATTCCCTAAACAACTCACATGCGATACATTGTCTCTTTAAAGTGACATACCGGGTCTTTTTTAACCGCATCGAAGAAACCAATAAATTCTATTCTAACAAACATCAATTGATCGACAAAAAGTTAACACAAAAAGCATATTACTAGGAAAACATATAGAAACATTTATAAGACACAAATGCCTTGACGAACGAAGCCGGAAATGTATTCTGTGAATTCACAAGAGGAGCAGCTACAGCAAAAAGAGAAGAAAATAAAGCGAGATGAGTGTGGAGGTGACTGAAGGAGGTGGGAGACGAGGAGGAGGAGGAGGAGGAGGAGGAGGAGGAGGAGGAGGAGGGAAGTGAAGTTAGAAGGCAGAGGTGAAAAGAGTACGTGGTTGGAGGAGGAGAAGAAGAAGGAGGAGGAGGAGGAGGAGGAGGAGGAGGAGGAGGAGGAGGAGGAGGAGGAGGAGAAGGAGGGAAGTGAAGTTGGAAGGCAGAGGTGAAAAGAGTACGTGGTTGGGGGAGGGGGAGGAGGAGGAGAGGGAGGAGGAAAAGATGGGAAGTGAAGTTGGAAGGCAGCAGAGGTGAAAAGAGTACGTGGTTGGAGGAGGAGAAGAAGAAGGAGGAGGAGGTGGGGAGGAGGAGGAGGAGGAGGAGGAGGAGGAGGAGGAGTCTGAAGCTTCGTTAAAGAGGACCAAGTCAGGGCAAATGCCTGAGAAAATACCAACGTCAACAACCGAGAGTATATATATATATATATATATATATATATATATATATATGTGTGTGTGTGTGTGTGTGTGTGTGTGTGTGTGTGTGTGTGTGTGTGTGTGTGTGTGTGTGTGTGTGTGTGTGTGTGTGTCCGTGCATTTGCGGATATGTCCGCGTGTGTTTGTTTTGCCTTTGATACATATTCTAACAAACGATAGTGTGTAGTGTATCGGATTTTGTTATTTTAGTAGTTCTTTACCTTCTTGTTTTTCATTTTCCAGGATTGCCTCCTTTGTTACATCATCATTGTCCTTTAATGCAACGATAGTGTATGAATAAACAACTTGTTACTGTATTTTGATAGTTTCTGCTATGATGGTGCTCTTTAAACACTTTATCTTTGGTTAAGAAACTTGGTGATATAAACTAGTACGGGGTATCATTTTTATGCCGCCAAGTGATTTTATTAACTTCTGCGGCACTCGATCGGTAGAGAAAGGCCTACCGTCTTGGTGTTCGAACCCCGCCTTGGTACTCGAACTCCGCCTTGGTACACGAACTCCGCCTTGGTACACGAACTCCGCCTTGGTTCTCGAAGTCTGCCGGCTTGCGAGTTCGGAGGAACGCTCTATGCCCCGGAACGAAGTGTCTTTGTAAATCAAGGGGAGGAAACACTAAGTCTTCGACATGCCTCCCCCTCGACTCTGGCTATTTATGTCGCCCTTGAGCTCCTTAACGGTATCGCCCCGCGTATTTCACATACTTACCCAGGGTAACAACGTTTCCCTACGGAAGGCGATTATTCACCTCGCTGTCGGGTTGCGAGCCGGTCGCCCTCGCCTTCTTCTTCCTCCTCTCTACCTCTCTCGCTTCTCTCACAAACACACATCCTCACTCGCCCTGTGCTTTCGTGATTTCCTCCGCTCTCTCTCTCTCTCTCTCCTTCCTTTTATCTTGTTCTCTCTCCTCCTTTCTCTCTATCCTTCATTTTATCTTGTTCTCTCTCTCCTTTCTCTCCTTTTTATCTTGTTCCCTGTCTCCTCCTTTCTCACTCTCTTCCTCTCTCTCTTTCTCCCTCTCTCTCCTACTCTTTATCTTGTTCCCTCTCTCCTACTTTCTCTCTTTCCTTCCTTTTATCTTGTTCTCTCTCCTCCTTTCTCTCTCTATCACCCCCCTCTCTCTCACTCTCTTTCTCTCTCGTTCTTTTAATCTCGCCCTGTCAGTATCGCTTTTAAGATCTCATTTTCTCCCCATCTCAGTCTCTCAGTCTCCTCTTTGCTCTTTCATTTTCTTCCTCTCTCGCCTTCAATCTCATTTTCTCGATCTCTCTCTTGCTCTCTCGTTCTCGCAGCTTATATTTCAAAGTCTCGTTCTCGCTAACAGCTCCCCGTCAGCTCAATAGTCATCAGGTTTTGGCCGGACAAAAAATAAAGAAATACAATAAAATAAAAAATTAATAAATAAAATAAAATAAAATAATACATACATATATCCATATTATGTAAAAAGTAATAATAATAATAATTATAATAATAATAAATATACATATATGAAATAAATAATAATGATAAGTAAAAAATAAATAAAATAAAAAATAATCAATAAAAACGGAAGACGTGTTATGCGTCACTGCCCTGTAGGCGAACAAGGTCACAGTTAATGTCCTCCTTTAATGGGAAACTTGAGATCGCTCCCTGATCACAAGAGACGCTGGACATCATCCAAGGCCTCTGTTCAGTTATACGCTATCCACATCTTCAATATAATGGACTTAAATTGGACAAATTTAGATTTAAGAAGGAAATAGTCAAGAATTTATTTCATAATAGGGTGGTCAACGAATGGAACAGACTTAGTAACCAGATAGTGAGTGCTGAAACTATCGGTTGTTTTACAAAACGGTTAGACAACTTTATGGATGGGGGTGACAGGTGGTAATGGATATGGAACTGCCTAGTGTAGGCCTCATGGTCTCCTGCAGTCTCCTTCATTCTTATGTTCTATACATTTGTATGGCGCTGTGGTGTGTAAGGATTCAGTGTCGTCTCAGAGGTATAAAGTTCCTTCTTCAGCGGCAATATTTCCATCTCTATCACAATCGTTGCATCATATATCCGGCATCCTCCATTATGCTTAGTCGTCGGATTTCGTCATACGTTCTTGATTCGCTCATTCCCTGTTTCTTCATAAAAACCTTTGACATTGTGACGCTTGTTACGAGTTTTCCTCTGACAAATAAATTAGAAATAAATAAAAATACATAAATAAAATAAAATAATAATAATAATAACAATGAAAATCAGGTGAGCAGGGGTGCCACCACCACGCAAAAAAAAAAAAGTTTTCAGTCTTTCCATACCCGTACAATGTCTTATTTCTAAACCTAAAACTTCCGTACTCCTTAGCGTCACTATCCTTTTTCATCCTCTTTCCCTCTCGCTTCTTCAATCATCTCAACTTAATCCCGTCTGCTTCCCCTCTTCTCATCCAAGCTTCTCTTCCTTCCACACCTTTTGTTATCACATTTTACGGAGCAATTGTGACGAATCTTGGATATATGGAAATGTAGCTCCCTTTCTAACGCCTGACGATATATACTACGCTTTAGCGAAACCTTCCACCATCTACCCAGTTTTCCCGTTTTCTATACGACCTCTCCATAGTTACGTCCTCTCCAACAGGGATGCCATTTTGTGGGAGAAATTTGCTCACATGGTATGGACATATGAAGAATTATATGTTGTAATGAACTTATTTGTGTATAAAAGAATTCTTTCTTTTTGTGGGAAAAAAATGTGGAAATCAAGATTTCCTTGTGGGAATTTCGTGGAAAAAAATCTCGCTGATTTGTGGGAATTGGGATAGATCACAGTGGCTATTCTGCCCTCCACCTCCTACCCTACCCAGAGCCTTCTTCGCCCCTCTCTCCTTTCTTGTTTTATATAATTTTAATTCTTCACCTCATCTCTATCGTCTCGATCTCCCTGTCTCTCATGCTCACGTCACAGCTTGACACACTCGCTTGACGCAACTCCACTTCAGCCGCTTTCTCCTTCTCATTTTTATTCTTTTTCGTTTTTTTTTTTTTTTTTTATCCGGGTTCTGATTTCACCATTTACAAAGGATTACAAAGGCGGAACATGCCGGAAGGAGACCATTTGGTCCATAACTAGGTCGGATACGGAAAAAAATTATGATAAAAAAAATACATGAATATGAATAATAATAAATAAAATAAATAAATGCATATGTATAGTTAAATAATAAACAAACAGGTAAATAGTAAATAATAGTAAATTGACAGATAACTTATAGTAAACGAAAACCATTTCGTTATTTCACGTACCCACTGTTTCCTTGGATTTCGTCTTCAGGTTACCCGCGGCCCTAGCGGCATCTGGCAACGGTGTCTGGGTGTCCCCAGAGATCTCTTTGGTAAGAAACGTTGCACTGTTGCCTAAATTATTTAAGAAAGGGGTTCTTTTTCTCACCATGGAAGAGAAGGAAGAAGAGGGGAAGGAGGAGGGGAAGGGGGAAGAAGAGGAGGAGGAGGAGGAAGGAGGAGGGGGAAGAAGAACCAGGAGGAGGAGGAGGAGGAGGAGGGAAACGAGGAGTAGGAGAAAGAGTAGGAGGAGAAGGAGGAGGAGGGACAGGAGGAGGTGGAGGAACAGGAGGAGGAGAAAGTGGAGGAGGAGGAGGAGAAAGAGAAGGAGGAGGAGGAGGAGAAAGAGAAGGAGGAGGAGAAAGAGAAGGAGGAGGAGGAGAAAGAGAAGGAGGAGTAGGAGGAGGAACATGAGGAGGAGGAGGAGGGGAAGGAGGAGGAAGAAAAGGAAGAGGTGGAGGAGAAGGAGGAGGAGGGGAAGAAGGAGGAAAAGGAGGAAGAGTAGGAAACGGGGAGAAGGGTGAGATGTAACAGAAGGATTCTCTTCGGGTTTTTGTGTCTCCAACGTGCCCCTGAGTTAAACACATGAAATATCTTACATCGGCTCAGTAGAAAAAAAAAAAAAAGTTTTTTCATCTTAAAGGTCGCTGAGCACTTTAGAATATACATTTCTCTCTGAAATTTACTAATTTCAGTCTGAAGTTGATTAGATAAGAACACCTACGACTTTTCTCCCAAAAAGTTTTTTTTTTTTTTTTTTTTTTTTTTTTTTTTTTTTTTTATCTTCGATCTTCAGGTGAGGTCAAAAAGTTGATTAAATGTGGACTTCATCCTTCACAATCTAGATGGTATCGTGAGTTTCTTTAAATGCCCAGTAGAGTAGTGCATTTATTTATCATTATTAATTATTATTTATATTATCATATTTTAATTTATTTTATTTGTTATTAATATTATTATATATTTTTTATTATCATGTTATATTTCTATTTATTTTTTATTTATATATTTTTGTTTTTTATTCATCATTATCATAACTTTCTTCGCATCCGACCTAGTTACGGACCAAAAGGTCTCCAGTCGGCATGCTCCGCCTTTGTAATCCTTTGTATGTGTAAATCGACGCACATATATGAAAATAATTGTATCCAAAGTTAGGTTACAAGTTACTGGATTTTTTTTTAAATGAAGAGCCCAAAAATGTTTTGGTAAAGTTAATAGTACATACATATACCAAAGGCTTTTTCCCACTTACAAGGGAGGTAGCCAAAAAACAAAGACATAATAGTACCTATCTTATACCCTCAGAGTATTTATCGACATTTTCATATTGGCAAATTAAATTGGTGCAGCGACAAACTGCTAGGGTCTCATCAAATAATAAAGAAAGTCGATCATATGAGAACCATCACAAATATTATAAATACATACATATATATATATATATATATATATATATATATATATATATATATATATATATATATATATATGAAAAAGGGGAGAGGATTCGGGAGACTTTATACAAGTACTCAGAATTTCTAAAGAAACTGAGAGCAAGTAAACCCAAAATATTTTCATACTGTATTCAAACCTGAAAAAAAAAAAAAAAAAAAAAAAAAAAAAAAAAAAGGCTCCCAAGTAATCAGCGAGTAAATTTAATCTAAAACGAGACAAGAAACAACTTCAAGAAACATGTAGTTTTTTATTCTCATGTGGGGCTGGATTCCAGATTGAAGGGAATCTTCCAGTTCCAGTTTTCATCTCAGTGAAACAAAACTGGAACCGTCTCAACATCAATAGCAACACATAAGATGGAGGTGTTAGCTCTATCAAGATGACACATTTCATGTCACTCTCACGATGTAGTTCAGTTCGAAGCTTTAAGATTCGTTTAGATAAACACCTACGCAGGATGATGTAATGTCTGCCATTTATTTCATATTATTTGTCTGTTTGTTATTATTTGTCTGTTTATTATTATTTATTTGATTGTTATTTATTACTGTTTATCTGTTAATTTATCATTATTTACTATTTACCTGTTTGTTTATTATTTAACTTTATCTATTTATTTTATTTATTATTTATAAAAAATATTTTTATTTCTATATTTATCTATTTATGATTATTATAATCTTTTCGCATCCGACCTAGTTATGGACCAAAAGGTCTCCTGTTGGCATGTTCCTCGTTCGTAATCCATTATAAGAGCCAGACAAATTCATTCACTCCAGGAGAAGTCCACGACAACAAAGTGGATCATAGAAAGACATTTTCGCACTCAAGGAATAGAATTCCAGTTCCTTTCAAAAAACTGGAAAGGACCTAAATAGTGACACATTAGTTCACCCAGGCCCTATTCCAGACATTCTTTATCCCCCTCCTCATCAAACAATTCCAGTTTTACAAAACCCACAATAATACGCGTGCAAGTGCGTGACACACAATAGGGATGGGGGAAGGAAAAGCTGAGAAGAAAAAAACAACAGAAAACGGAGAGTGGTAAAGGAAAATGGAGCGGGAAGAGACGAGAAGGAAAAGAAAATGGGAGAGGAAAATAAAGTGAATATATAAAGAAAATAGACAGATAAATAAATAAATGAATAAATAAAGAAATGAGTGAACAAATAAACAAATGTATATATTATGAATCAATACACAAAAATAAAAATCAACAGATAAATAGAATAAACAAGTAAATATGCAAATAAATTATCAAATAAAAAAAGTAAATAAATAAATAAACGACAATAAACAAACTGACATAAATAAACTGACAAATAAAAAACAAATTAACAATAAGCTGAGAGAGGAAAACAAAAAAGAAAAAATATGTAAACAAGAAAATACAAGAAAAGATGTTTTCGAGGTGGGAAGTTCCCGGAACGAGTTTAATTGGTCCTTTCATCGTCAGACATCAGGAGGAAGAGAAGTGACTTCTTGTCGCAGTACTTTGAAAATTCATTGACGATTTTTGCTCCAATATGGTTTCCAGAGTAATGAATTTTATAACCGAACCCCAGTTGTTGCAAAGAGAGAAAATGGGAGTGGAATGTGTAGGAGTGAAAGTGGGAGTGGGAGTGGGTATTTGTCTAAAGACTTGGCTTTCTTCCTTGTGAGGGGGAAAAAACCTTGGTGTGTGTGTGTGTGTGTGTGTGTGTGTGTGTGTGTGTGTGTGTGTGTGTGTGTGTGTGTGTGTGTGTGTGTGTGTGTGTGTGTGATTCACCATTGTCTTGGATCACGTGTTGGACTCATGATCGACAGCTATTTCCCTCCCGGAAGAGAGTTCAGAGCTCATATATGTCCGATCTAAGGGTAATACTGTGACATTACACGCACACACATATATACACTGACTAGTGTATATACATATACATATATATATATATATATATATATATATGTATATATATATATATATATATATATATACACTAGTCGGTGAGATACTGAACCAAAATAAGCCTTATTGGATAGGATAGTGGTAGCAGTAGTGTTAGTTCATCTATCTCCTAGTTGCCCTGTTTTCTTAACTGTAGCTTAGTATAGTAAACACAAACAGCCTCGTTAGGGCCAGTAGGCCTGCTGTTGTTTGTTCTTCCTTTGTGTTCCTCATAATCTACCAGTGATTGCCAATTCCCCTTGATATCACAATACATAGGGTCAAGGTAGACAATTTGACTGTAGTTAAGCACTTCCCGAGGTAAACTCTTCACATTTTAAGCAAATATCTAAGTCTAACAGGAAGAAATAAATTGTTGTGCTTATAAAGAATCACTGTGAATTGTGTATTCTGTAGCCTTTCCGCTGCCACAAATTGAAAACAGGCAGACGTAATTGTGTAAAAAGGTTTCAAAAAACCAATATTCAAACATATGCTTTCAGAACCTAGTTTGCTCAGGTAGAGCGCGTGTAGATTAAATTTCCAGGCACAAAGATAAATATATTCAATCATTTCAATCCCCATCTTATAACAAGTGCATACAGTGCTGATACTCACAAACACGCACATATATGTAATAAAAATACACTAACACATAACATGTCCAAGAATGTGTGCGTTTCCTTGCATTTGAAATACACACATGTACACACACGCTCACGCGCGCGCACACGCACACACGACTCGGTGGGGCTGTTGGTAGTCTCCGACTGTCACTACGGCGGTCCGGGTTCGAATCCTGCCCAGGGCTGGAATAATTTCAGTATCGCTGCGCTTCGAGTCGTTACTCCAACTCTCGTGGGCGGGGAGTTGGGTGTGTGTGAGCGTGTAAGGTCACGTCATTACCCATAGATCGATCATATGAGCTCTGAGCTCTCTTCCGGGAGGGAAATAGCTGTAGTTCACGAGTCCAACACGTGATCCAAAGACCAGAGAGTGAATACATACATACACACACGCATATGGATACAATCCCTCTTACCTTAATATGTGTATTTTCAGCCTTCGGCTTCCATGTTTTCAATAAACCGTTTTATTATCATTATTATAACTATTATTATTAATTACTATTATTATTATTATTATTACCGTGTATTGTATTATTAGTATTGTTACACACACGCCCAAAGACAACCATATATTCAGGAAAACGTTCTTTACTCAACTTGTAATGCTATAGTAATTTTATTTAACAAAAAATAAGACCAGAAAGATCTTAGTTACTACTGACCGGTTAGTTTGTTATCAAGTGTTTTCAATGTATTTTCCAATATTCATGTAAATAAAATCCGCCAAGCTTTGGATGAAAGACAGCTTAGATATTTGTCAGATTTTAGAGGCAGATACTCAGACCATTAACAGAATAAATCCTCTGACAATGAAAATGATAAAAAAAAAACAAAAAAAAAAACAGAGTATTACATGTATCATTGTTTAGGTTTTGTATGTTGCAGATAGGCTATGACTTAGAACATATGACAACATTAAACTCTGTATGGATACAAGGTGCAACTAAAGACTTTGAAAGGGGTCCAAAGAACATTCACAAAAGAACACAGAAAAGATAATTATCGAAAAGAGTACACCAAAACGTTACAATTTCACCCAAGCTATTTACGGTACACTCACAAAGACACACACAGAATGACAAACACACACACACACACACACATAATACATACACAAACACCCAGACACGCACACGCATACTCACTCAGAGACATACATAAACTGCAAACTAGTTTCAAATAATCACAGTACAGAAAGACTCGACCCTTTGTTTACATTATAATTGTACATTTCACAATATCCGTGTTGTTCCTTGTATCATTAAAAACATGTCTCCTAACGTCCTT
>NC_134778.1:56329564-56339564 GCF_046742065.1 Oratosquilla oratoria | reverse complement strand
AAGAACAAACTAGATGCTGAGAGATACAAAGACGGGTCACTGCGAGCATAGCTCCCCTTCCCATATAATAAAACTGGGTACAATTAGGTAAATATACACACACATGCACACGCAAACACACACACACACACACACGCATGAAGACTTTCATATAGGTCAGGTTAGAAATCAGTGATATGTTGAAGGTAAACGAATCTGATGTTTTGTGTGGCTCAGATCAACCCAACTAATAATGCTGGCATTCAGTGTAAAACGAGGATAATTTAATCCTGGTCGGTGACTTCAATTACAAAGAAATGAATTGGGAGGTATGTGAGGAAGGTAGAAATTAAGTCACATGGTGTTAATATTCTCTTAAATGGGAAATACGATAAACCAGTGGGTTATAGCTACAACAAGATTCAGAGGAGACAACACACCGATTCCAAAAGAAGGCAGAATAAGTGGTTCTTTAGTGCACAATTACCCTGTAGGGGGAAAACGATCTCGTCTGAGAATTTTAGTTGATGGATGAGTGTCAAGCCAAACGGGAAAGTAAATAGACAACGTGAATACAACATCGAGAAAATATATTTTGAAATCTGAGGAAATTCTTTGAAGAAATAGACTGGACGGAATTCACAAACTCAAGGCAAACTGAAAAACAGAATACTCTTCTGAGCTTACACAACTCGAGTATAGAAAAACATGTGTCAAAGCTTGGTGGAAAAAGGATTTTAAAAAGTCCAACTAAAGGTGACAGAAAAACTCAGAACAGAAAAATTAAGAAAAAGAAAATAACTGTAGAACCAAGGGAAAATAAAATATGTACATACTCATGCACGAAAAAAGGGGAATAAAGAAGCTTTGGAAAGGTACATTCAACATTTGTATAAATGAACTTAAGCTGTCTTTATAAATTCGTCACAGGCAAGGTGAGGCACAAATTAAAGTAGAAGCCCATGAAGATTCGTCAATATAAAATTTCAGTCAGTTTTCTCTGAGAAATATGACTGTGCATGAAATGGAAAGAATGGAAATGTTGGGTTACAAGATATAAAGGTGGAGGTACAGAAAACATCTGAAAAATCAGAGACTTTTGATATGAGGAAACCCCATGGGCCAAACGGGAAGTCCAGTTGGATAGTTAAGGTATACAGAACTTTATAGGAAAAGAACATCATCCGAATAGTGAGTTAATAGGAGAGAGAAAAAAAAATCCAATGTCATATATATATATATATATATATATATATATATATGTTAGTGTCATCATGACATTTGGAAATAAACTCTCCTACTAGGATTCGAACCCTCGCCTGAGCGGCTTGCTTTTTATAAGACGAAGACGGTGCCGTGACGGTACGGTCTTCGTCTTATAAGCGAGGGTTCGAATCCCAGTAGAAGAGTTTATTTCCATATATACATATGTATACACCCACAATCCTCTCTGGATGTGCAGCCTTGAATGGGTGGCGTTTGGTTTCCAAGTTGTGCCTATGAACTCCCATTTTTTCATCGAAGGAGAACTGACAACCGGCAAACATTCTCCTCCTACTACTACTATAAGTCAGTGGAACAGAAACAGTCCTTCTCTAATACAGCGCCGACAACAATCCAGAGTTTCTTCCCAAATAAATCTATGGAAAGTGTCCAAAGACGATGTTAATCGCAATGGAAATGCGGGTTTCCGGTAAGTGAAACTCGAAGTAACAAATATTATGATTCGTAGTTTCTGTTGGATGTGGCACCTATGTGGTATTTACAAATACGAAGTAACTCTATGGAATTGACTTCGAATCATTCCTTTGTGTCTATCAAATGACCAATCCAACCGTGGTACTACAATGTAAATAGAAACAGATGCATCACATGACACGCTGACCACAATAATTGTTGAGCAAAATGAACATGAAAATACATTCCTAAAACACATATGATTTGGCCAGATAATGCATCACTAGTGTCCATGATGCGTGTAAATATGTCCGGCTATAACACAATTTATCCCTCACTCAAAATCTACTTACAACAATTGGCTCCAGGTTGTCCTCTTTATCCGATCAATGTTCCATTGCAAAATCATATTAAAATGAATGTAATTCAGTGTGTAGCTATATTTAGCTTTCATAAATTCGCTTGTTGGAGACGATGAATTATTATCCCTTGCTGAGACCAATAAACGCTAAGAAGTGCACACAGAATGCATAATTAGTGGGTAGGAGGTAAAGGGAACACGGGCTGAGGGAAATCCTTTTATTCCTGACTAGTTTCGCCCGAGTGGCTTCTTCAGAGGAACAGTGTTCGAAGTCAAGCTGGTCAATATATACATGACAGAAAAAGGGAACGTGGTAACAATGTTCCCACATAATTTTTAATATCAATCTGTACATCTTGGTTATTCCCGCAAGACACCAACAGCATCTGGGTAACCGTCAACGGTCCCCATGCCGGCCTATAGTCTTCTGTAGAAGAAATGAAGTGCTGCCTGTATTGTGTGAATGTGAAACACCAAAGAATCATGTACTCAGTCTCCAGTATGGTGCTAACATCTAGGTCATGTGGTGTCTAAGGTAGCAATTCAGAGTTGGATTTGAATAAACATCAGTTTCTGTCACCTATACTGGTAGACAGATTAACAGAAGAAAGGTAACGATTCCCGTCATTATCAGTGCTGGATGGTGACCTGAACGAAGGCGTTTATTCCCTCAAGACTTATAGCAAGAAGACGATGAAAAAAAAAAATCATCTCTAAATACAAATAAATAATTTGATAATTACACCAATAGAATACTTTGCGTGGGAAACACATTCCAACTATTACAAAAAAAGCACAAAAACCTACAACACTGGGACACAAAACGACAATTCACATCTAAAAACAATACACGCATATAAACAGCTTCCCATGAAACACAACCATGACATAAACAAAGCCGACAGTTAAAACGAATAATGCACGAGAGAGCAAGGCTGGACCGGACAACTACCGCAGTCATCAAAACAACGCGAGTTTGAACGGAAGCAGGAGTTATGATTGCAGGTGTTTTCTAGGTGCCCTGCAGGTGCTCTGCAGGTGTGTTGCAGGTGTTGCAGGTGTCCCAGTTCAGGTGAAGGAAGACGCATCACAGGCTGCGTTTCATCGGAAAACCAGCCATGGGTGGTATCGGATGATCAAGCGAGACAGAAAGAAAGAAAGAAAGAAAAGGACAAAAATGTGCAAGAGCGAAGGAGTGAGTGTGACGAAAAGGGTGAGCAGAGTGAGTGTGATGAAAAGGGTGAGCAGAGTGAGAGGGTGAAAGAGTGAGAGAGTGAGAGAGTGAGAGGGTGAGAGAGTGAGAGGTTGAGAAAGTGAGAGACAGTGTGAGAATATAAGAGTGAGCGAGAAAGTGAAGATGAAAAAAGAGGAGAATGAGAGAGCGAAAAGGTTAGAGAAAGAGAGTGAATAAGTAAAGGAGAACGAGTCAGAGAATCAGAGAGTGAAACAGAGGGAGAGAGAGAGAGAGAGAGAGAGAGAGAGAGAGAGAGAGAGAGAGAGAGAGAGAGAGAGAGAGAGAGAGAGAGAGGAGAGAGAGAGGAGAGAGAGAAGGAGAGAGAGAGGAGAGTGAAAAGAGAGGAGAGTGAAGAGAGAGGAGAGTGAAGAGAGAGGAGAGAGAGAGAGAGAGAGAGAGAGAGAGAGAGAGAGAGAGAGAGAGAGAGAGAGAGAGAGAGAGAGAGAGAGAGAGAGAGAGAGAGAAGGGGAGTGTAGGAGGAAAGGGATCTGTGGAAAGAGGAGGGGAGTGTGAAAGAGTAGGGGAGTGTAGGAGGGGAGGGAAAGGGACACCAGAAAGTGGAGTGCCTGCAAGAGAATGAGGGAAGTGGAGGAAGGAAGGACAATGGAATGTGGGAGTGGAAGGAGAGCGTAGAAGGGGTGGGAGAGTGTAAAGTGGGAGGAGGAAGTAGAATAAGGAAAGGGGGATAGGAGTGGACGAGAGTGTGGGAGAATGGGTAGTATAGGAAGAAGAGTTAAGTATAGGATGGGGAGTAGTGGAAGGGGCAAGAAGGAAGGGGAGAGGATGTGATGAGAAAGGGGAGGGGCAAAGGAGAGGGGCAAGGGAGGGGCAAGGGAGGGGCAAGAGGGAGGAAGGGGCAAAGGGAAGGGGCAAAGGGGAGGGGAAGGGAGGGGCAAGGGGGAGTGGCAGGTGGGAGGGAGAGTGCAGGATGGGGATGGGAGTGTAGGATTGGGAGTGTAGAAATGGGAGGGATATGTAGGAAAGGAAGGGAAGTGTGGGAGGGAGTGGAACAGAGTGGTGAGGAAGAGGTGGAGAGGATTGAGGGAGGAGGATGGGAAGGAGGAGGAGAGTGGGTGGAGGAGTGCAGGAGGGGGACGGGAGCGTAGGATTGGGAGTGATGGGTCTGTATTAAGGGTAGGAGAGAGTAGGAGGAGCAGGATACTGTAGGATGCAGAAGGGAGTGTTGGGATAGGGAAGGAAGAGTGGGGAAGGAGGAGGAGGTGTAGAGAGGGGAAGAGATTGTGGGAGGGGAACCAGAGAGTGCGGGAGGGAAGGAACGTGTACGAGGGAGTGTAATTGGATGAGGGATTGTGGGAAGGGACGAGTGTAGGAGGGATAGAGTATAGGAAAGGGAGAGGAGGAAAGGGATGGAAATATAGGAGGGGAAAGGGACTATAGATGAGGGAATTGAACGCAGGATGGGGATGGGAGTGAAGGAATGGGAGGGGAATGGGGTAGGCGGAGGGAAGAATGGGAGGAAGAAGAATCTGTAGGGAGGGAGTGTAGGATTATTTTTCCGATGTTTTATACTCGTAGACAATCTCACGCCGCCATCGTTACTGCTACTTTTGAGTAATGGGTTGTTTAGCCAAGCGTGTTTATCAAGTGGTTGTTACAAGTTGTTTTATTCCTGCATTCCAGTAATGTATATGACACTACTAGAGAGGCCGATATCATTAGAAACGACTTTCGCTTGAAAAAGTTGTAACATGCAAAATGTAGTACTAATAAATCCTCCATCCCCACATTTTGTGTTGATCTAGTGGTTGTTACAAGGAGTTGTTTGATTCCTGCATTCCAGTAATGTATATGACACTACTAAAGAGCCTCTGCATTGCAAGGCGAGAGTCGTCTCATGTTATGAGGTGTTTGTGTGTGAGGCAGGAATTTCCTCTTCATAGTCGTACTAGTGCCGTTTGAAAACATCTATGATGATGCGAGGACAGCCGTGAATGTACGTGGGGCTTGACTGTTTCCAAGTTGCTTGTTATTGTTTTACCTGAATAACTTTTGTCACATGTTTAGTATTGCAGATCGGGGACCTGCTACTGTCAGTGGAGTGGAGGCGTCAGAAAGGGTTAATACCGCCTCTCGAGCTACCTTGTCGGTTCGTTTGCTCTCGGGAATGCCAACATGAGATGATATCCAGCAATATAGACGAAAACGAGTCGATATTCAAATAATCACGAATGTAATTTGTGGGGCACTGGGAGGGGAGACTTGAAAATGGTAAATGCTTGTAGGACAGTTCTCATGTTTGATATGATTATATACGAGTGATGCAGTTATGAATAATACACAGTGCGGTGTGCATGGCGATGATACCAGTGGTAAACAAGCGGCGTTAGAGGATCCAGAGTTTATTTTGGGGATACTACTATATAACTCATTTCATGGTTAAAAAGAGATCCTTTGGTATACGAGTATGAGTTACTGTTGAGAGAGTAGTTATAGATGCCTGTAAGATCATCTTTTATTTAGGAAATGGTTGTAGAAGGTAGACAAGGGGGCTTCATCAGCTATCATTATGGGAAGAAATTGGTCGACAATTTCCAGTTTGGACAACAGGTCTGCCATCATTTTGCCTTATAAATGGGCATTATTTGGGCGATTGTCATATTCTTTATAAGATGTAGTGTTTGCCGTTGTGGGAGGTTGGCTTGGTATGGGGATAATATTGAAACGGCAAAGATCCTAAAGAAGGCTGCTCAGCTATAGAAGCCACGGAGAATATAGAAGAGATAGTGTGGAGGATGAGAGGGAGGGCATTGTAAGATCTAGAGTGGATTGCAGAATGTAGAGAGAAATGTAGGAGGGTGAGAGGAATAAAGAAGAGGAGGGGATTGTAGGAAGGGGAAGGAAGTGAAGAAAGAATAAGGAAGTGAAGAAAGAAGAAGGAAGAGCAAAAGGAGACATGAAGTGGGATGGCAATAGAAGCGTAGGAGACGTGTGGGAGATGAGTGTAGAGTAGAAGGGAAAGAGAGAGAAAAATGGTGGGGGAAAGGGAAGTGTAGGACAGGGAAGTGAAGAGGGAGGGGAAGGTAAATGGAGAAGGGGAGGGGGGAGGGAATGGGTAGGGGAAGGGAAGGTGATGGTGAGGTGGAAGGAGAAGGAACTGGGAGGGGTGGGTGGAAGTGGAAGGGGAATGAGAAGGAATTGGAAGGGGTGGGTGGAAGGGGAAGGCGAAGGAGAAGGAACTGGGAGGAGTGGGTGGAAGTGGAAGGAGAAGGAGAAGGAACTGGGAGGGGTGGGTGGAAGTGGAATGAGAAGGAGAAGGAACTGGGAGGGGTGGGTGGAAGTGGAAGGAGAAGGAACTGGGAGGGGTGGGTGGAAGTGGAGGGGGAAGGAGAAGGAACTGGGAGGGGTGGGTGGAACTGGAAGGAGAAGGAGAAGGAACTGGGAGGGGTGGGTGGAAGTGGAAGGGGAACGAGAAGGAACTGGGAGGGGTGGGTGGAAGTGGAAGGGGAATGAGAATGAGAAGGAACTGGAAGGGGTGGGTGGAAGGGAAAGAAGAAATAGAAGGAACTGGGAGGGGTGGATGGAAGTGGAAGGAGAAGGAACTGGGAGGGGTGGGTGGAAGTGGAAGTGGAAGGGGAACGAGAAGGAACTGGAGGGGATGGAAGTGGAAGGGGAAGGGGAAGGAGAAGGAACTGGGAGGGGTGGGTGGAAGGGGAAGGAACTGGGGGGGAAATGGAAGTGGAATGAGAAGGAACTGGGAGGGGTGGGTGGAAGTGGAATGAGAAGAAGAAGGAACTGGAAGGGGTGGCTGGAAGGGAAAGAGGAAATAGAAGGAACTGGGAGGGATGGGTGAAAGTGGAAGTGGAAGTGGAAGGAGAAGGAACTGGGAGGGGTGGGTGGAAACATAAGACAAAGGAGAACGAACCTGTCCCCCCTCAGGGACCTGAGAGGAGGAGAGGACGAGAAGGAAAGTTATGATCAAAGATGAAAGGTAAAGCAGAGACGATACGAGGAGCTACCGAGGCCAGAGAAGCACATGTAGCCTTGCACCAGGTGCGAAGCGAACAACGGTTCCCCCCTTCTTCCACCACCTGACTGCGCTGGTCGGTAGTAATGACCTATTTCAACCCATCGTCAATCACTCTCGCGGGGAAAGCGCTACATCCCGTGTATGCTTAGGTGGCCCAATGGGCTCCGATCTTTGTCTCGTAGCCGAAGAGGCTGTGATTTGGTGCCTACCAGTATCACCACCGAGACTACCCAAGGGATTATACACCAAAGGTACCACCACTAACAGAGCCACCGACGCTACCACCAACACCAACTCCACCATCTCCCATTGTCTCTTGCATCAATTTAAAAAGATATCCTTCATGTGTATTGTGGTTCTCGCGAAGCCTCCAGCGGTAAGCGGTCTCCGCGCCCCGAAGTCCCGAAGAACGGAAGAAGGAGAACCAGATGGCGGCGAGAACGAGGATCCTCGAGGACCTCGAGGGCAGGACGAGAAGCCTCGAGGCGCTGCAGGAAGAGAAGTGTACGGCAGCAGGAGGAAAGGCAGTCAGGAAATGTGGTTCTCAACGTGAAATATGCCGAAAAATAAAGAAAAAATCCGAAACGAGGAACTTGCACGAAGCACAGGCCAATGAGCAAGAATGGTGGTGGTGATGATGGTGATGGTGGTGGTGGTAGGTGTGGTGGTGATGGTGGTAGGTGTGGTGGTGGTGGTAGTGATGGTGGTGATGGTGGTAGGTGTGGTGGTGATGGTGGTAGTGGTGGTGACGGCGGTAGTTGTGGTGGTTATGAGGGTGGTGGTAGTGATGGTGGTATTGGTGGTGGTAATGGTGATGGTGGTAGTGGTGGTGGTGGAGGTGGTAGCGGTGTTGGTAGCGGTGTTGGTAGTGGAGATAGTTGTGGATGGGGGTAGAAAATAAAAGGTAAAAAAAAAAAAACAATAATAAAATAAACAGGCTACGTAGTGCGGCCGGCCATAATACCTTTAGATATTTAAACATTCTATTTGAAAAAAAACTCCGAGCGACACATCGTAATACCGATTGATTTAACTATAACCTTATCGATAATCGATATCCATCCTCGTTAAAATCTGGAAACCTCTTTTGGAAATGTAGGAGCTGGAAGTGAAGACAAAATTTAGATTTAAGAAGGAAATAGGCAAGAATTGGTTTACTAATAGGGTGGTCAACGAATGGAATAGACTTGGTAACCATATAGCGAGCGCTGAAACTATCAATTGTTTCAAGAAACGGTTAGACAACTTTATGGATGGGAATGACAGGTGGTGATGGATATGGAACTGTCTAGTGTAGGCCTTATGGTCTCTTACAGTCGCCTTCATTCTTATGTTCTTATGTTAACTACAACCTTATCGATAATCTATAACCATCCTCGTTAAAATCCGGAAACCTCCTCCTTTGGAAACATGCTTCCGGCGTGAGGCGGTCTAGAGCATTATGACCAAATATAAAATGAAGAACAACTGAGGACCTGAAACGTGAACGATGATGTCACATATCACTCGTGACACTGAACTTAATGCAGATTACGTGGCACTGCTACTGACCCAGGGCAGTGGACAAGATGCAGGGATGACCCGTCATCCAGGAGGTGCCAAGATAAGAGGGAGGGAGGAGGGTGGAGGGGAGTGGAGTGAGATGGGGATGGAATGTGTGGGGGTGGTTTTTATGCCTTTGTTTTTTTGGCTACCTCCCTTGTAAGGGAGAAAAAAGCCTTTGGTATATGTATGTATGTAGGTATGTAGGTATGTATGTATATGTACGTGGCACTGGTTACAAAACGAAGTAATATGCGTACTCAGATGTTGTTCTTTCGGTAGGTACGAGTGAGTCCCGTCTCAAAGACGCCACGTCAAAAATAACAAAAGGGTAATACTAAGATACGGTTTTAAAGAGGCGAGTCTTCGAACTATTTCTCTTTTTTATTCCTAATACGTGGTCTTGTTCTAACTTTAAGCCCCAGTTATACCAAGCTCACGACCAGTTTCCGACCACCTTCGACCGAAAATCAAGCGATCGGTCGGCGACACAAAACCCATGCAAGGAATCGAAATGGGAAAAAGTTAATGTGGTTGATAAGATGAAAATCTATGTACTGGGGACTATTCAGTGTGTGTTGTAATATATCTATCTATCGATCTATCTATATATCTATCTTATTACCGACTACCAGCGATTTCCAAAGACTAACTGCAACCGGTCGGCGACCACCACCGGATTGCCGATGGTCGGAGACGCGTCGTAAGCTTGGTGTGACTGAGCACTTAATGTTACTTTGCAACATGAAGAAACCCAGCAAAACCCACAAGATAAACCCATAGATTAGTTTGTCACAATTATGAGTCCAGTCTGATGATCAAGTGCTAGCTAAGAGGTTTACTTTCCTGGAACATGGATTTTCCAGTCCCATCTGAGTAAGATGAGAGAGTAAGAAGAGAGTAATTGGTTGTTGTAAGGAATTGTGTGATTCTTGCATTCCAGTAGCGTATGTGACATTTTGAGAGAACCTGAGGACTGAAATGTCCGAATCGTTTCATTTCATGTAGAATTTTTTTTTATTTATTTTTTATTTTTTGCCTCTTCAGTGGACGCATTGACTTTGATTATATTTTGAATGATGCTGGAGAAAGAAATGAGGGAATAGAGAAATTAACGCTGACGTTTCAACCTTACAGTGTCTTTATCAAAGCTTTGATAAAGACACTGAGATCGAAACGTCAGCGTTAAACTCTATTATTTCCTCATTTCTTTCTCCAC
>NC_134778.1:56324564-56327064 GCF_046742065.1 Oratosquilla oratoria | reverse complement strand
GAACCTTCAACTCGGCGACCCAGAATCGTCTATCTTTGCCAGACGATTTCATTCGACTGCAGCGTTGGTTTTGGGAACGATTGGACTACGTCTGAGTTCGATTGGTAAAGTTTACCCTTCAATTGACTTAAACCATTTGACTTTAGTAGAGAAAAACCTACGATATATGTCACTGCATTGAAATGTCCAGAGTGGAGTCAGAGGACAAAAGGAGACAGAAGGAGATAACGAAAATAAAAAGATGAAAAAGAGGAGAAAGGAAAGGAGAGGAAAGTGATGAAGAAAGGATATAGATGAAAAGGAGGAGAACGATACAGAAAGATAGAGAATATGAATAGAAAGTTGAAGAGCAAGAGGAGAAGAAGAAGAAATTTGGAGAAAAAGAAATAGAAAGAGGAGGGGCAAGAGAGGGAGGAGGAGAGGAAAGAAGAGAGGACAGTGAAGGAATGGGAGGAGGAGGAAGAAGAACAGGAGGAGAAGAATGAAAAGTAAGAGAAAGAAATGAAGGAAGTGTAGGAGGAATAAAATACGAAAAATTAATTTGATATGGAAGAAAAAGAAACGAAGAACGAAAAGGAGGAAGAAATGGATGAAAAAAGGCGGAGGAAGAGGAAGAAGAGAAAGAAGAAAAAGAGAAAGAAAAAGAAAAAATGGGAGATAAAAAACATGAGGAAGATGAAGAGGAAGAGGGAGAGGAAGAAGAAGAATAGGAAGAGGGAGAGGAAGAAGAAGAAGAATAGGAAGAGGGAGAAGACGATATTAAATGAAGAGGAACAGAAAGAGGCGGAGGAGGAGGGAGAGGAGGAGATAAAAATGTTAGTGAGTAAAAATAGCAGAACGGAAAAACGCGATGGTATTGCAGATAAAAACGAGACCAATTGAAGAGCCAGAACAATAGCAGAATTAGTGCATTCAAAAGAGGAAGAGAACGAAAGAAGGAAAGAAAACCTACGTTCGGGGAGATGAAGAAAAAATACGAGAATGTCGGGGGACGCGAAGTAAAACACAGAAAACGGAAGGGCAAAATAAATAAAAGGTATGTATAGGAGATAAAACAGAGACGCACAAGATGATCAAATATGGAGAAGGTCTTTGAGGGTTAGAGTCAAGGAAGGGTGTTATCAGATAAGGCAAGTGACTTAACCGAAATACAGGAGAGGGGAATGAGAACGGTTCAATAAAAAAAATACCACAAAATGTCACAGTCATCATGAAACAGCTTTATACAATTGAAAGAGGACTTCAAGACAAACATACAAATGTAAACCTTACATTAGCAATGAAATTTCCATCTAAAAGATACAAACGCGCGCGCGCGTGTGTGTGTGTGTGTCTGCAGTCTGGTGCATGCAGGAATGCAATTACTAACAAGGACATAGTAGTTCTATCACACATTCACACGTTTGCTCATTCTTAATTCAAGACTGCAAACGAACATGAGTCCACCAAAAGCTAACACATTTAACCAATTAATTCTCCGTGGACGCATTTATGTTTTTATGTTATGCTTATCTCCAAGCAATTCTATTCGGCTAAGAGGAAATCCTAGAAGTGAAGAAATAAATATTCATGTGTATGAATTGACAATTTATTTTCTCTGTTTGTTTGCAGTCTTCCTCGTGTACAGATATTTCTTGCACATGTTGTCCCAAGAATCGTGAGCAATAAATGTTTTCCATAAACGTTTCGACTTTTCTTTCAATCAGATTAAGACGTTTCCAATTACACTTTCGTAACAAAGGCGCACTTCAGAGACTTCCTTCTGGTCCTTACCTATTTCATTCAATTTCAGAAAAACCCAAGGAATTCAGACCGCAATCTCTCCACTCCAACGATGCAATCCATAGATTTTTTTTTCTTTTTTTTTTTCTTTTTTACCTCGGAGGGAAAAGGATTGAAGATTTTATCTGTCTTGTGAAACGCTACCGAAGTGGGGCAGTAAAGCATAGACCTCCGTCCTTTGACTGATGGAGTCCAACTTATTTCATTTTCTCTTGTTTTATTTCGTTCGGTTTTATTTTGTCGTTTTTATTGGTTTACTTGTTTATTTATGTATTTGTTTATTTTTCATCATCTAGCACTTGTGTTCGGATAAGGATGTCTCCATTAACTTAATAACTACTACATATATATATATATACAAATATATATATATTTTTTTTTTTTTTTTTTTTTTTTTTTTACTGGACACCAACAGTCCTGGGAAAATCAACATCAAGGAGCACACAACTGTCATATTAAAAGTTTTATCTCTACTTTATCATCAGTTATGTATAAAATACTACAGCGGTTTAGTGTTTCTAGACGAAAGAGAAATAGATTGCGGCGGGAACATAATCAGTGGCAGTTATACGGTTCCTTGAACATCTTTCAATTGTGTGACTTAATCACGACTCAAAAGAAAATACAAAGCAAATCAGCATTGAGCGATCATGTGACAGGCGATACACACACACACACACAAGTAAACACACAAGCACACACATACACACGAATATAC
>NC_134778.1:56307064-56317064 GCF_046742065.1 Oratosquilla oratoria | reverse complement strand
CGACAGTTGGAATTATTATATATATATTATATATATATATATATATATATATATATATATATATATATATATATATGAGTAGTTGGGTGGCGTGTTTAAACACATATATGTACAAGCACAATCGTATTTTCCACAGGTTAAGAGTTTTAAAAGTCTGAGAAAAAATAAAAATATATCTAAAAAACATACAGGACTCAGATGTACCATAAACGTGTAATGAAATAAAATGCAAAGGACGGTAAAAACAATAAAGGGAGATAATCCGACAAGAGAAGCAAAAGGAAACAGAATTGTGAAGCGAAGAGACAAGAATGAAACGCCGACGAGGAAAGGGTGCATCATGATGAAGGCAAAGAACAAAGAGCTTAACAATGGCATCAAAGAGAACAGACAAGAAGGACAAATCTTAGGAAGAGAAACAAGCTTGGAATAGAGTAAGACAAAATTGCCAAATAAAATAAAAAAGTTAACAACATTCGTTATTTCTGAAGGAGTGTGGCAGGATCGATCAGTGAAAGATAGTACGTCAGATGATGAGCGATTGATAAAAAAAAGGGGGGTAGCCGAATTATACAGACACAATGACTCGCCATCTTTAGAAACGGGTGGAGGCACAGGGCCTACCAACTAAAATTGTGACTAATCACATATAACAAACTGTGGGAAACAAAGGAAGTAGTCACAGTTGGGACAAAGAAGAAGAGAAGAAATCTGAAAGAGCTAAGAAATAATGTGACCAAATTTGGACCCCCGGAAATATGTTAAAGTAATAAATCCCGTGCGGCGCATGACCGAAGCTGAAGTCTCTTACATTAAGGAGGTTGGCAGGCTTTAAAAGAATTAAGAAGTGTTTTGTCGTGTTTGGTCACACTGTTTTAACTGCTCGTGTGTTACATAACCTCGCATTTGATAATAATGTCAGGGAGTTTACACAATTTTTCCTATCTGTTCGATGAGATACTCTTCCGACATTTGTAACGATAAAACATTAGGCTCTTTACTATCATTATAGTACACAATTATCTACATTTTTTTCATTATCAATCGTCATAAGCGTCAATTTACGTCTCTTCTTCCTTCACCTCTGCCCTAAACCTTGCCTACTCGGAGTTTCCAATTAATCATTATACTTGTCTTGTACTGATGCGGCACTCTGAGCTCCCTAACACAAAAAGGTAGTCAGCTGGTAGTGCCACTCTCCAATAGGGTACTGTGGCACGATCCTTGGCACGGCTCTCTAACCCAGCGTTTCTCAACCAGGGTTCCCCGGAACCCTAAGGTTCCGCAAAAGGTCCCTAAGGGTTCCGCGAGAACAAGTGAGATAAGCTAATGCACTTTTGATTTTTTATTTAATTTCATATACGTAATATAATTAAACACGCACGACATATTCTTGGTTATTGTAATAATGTAATATAGACATCATCCTACCTAACCTATTATTACGATGAAAATAAAATGAGAAAGATAGGGTATATATGTGTATGTATATATGTGTATATATATATATATTATATATATATATATATATGTGTGTGTGTGTGTGTGTGTGTGTGATGTGTGTGTGTGTGTGTGTGATGTGTGTGTGTGCGTGTGTGTGTGTGTGTGTGTGTGTGTGTGTGTGTAATATATATATATATTTTTTTTTTTCTTTTTTTTGCGCAGGGGTTCCTTGAGCATGCAATTTATTTTAAAGGTTACGCAAGGGTAAAAAGGTTGAGAAACGTTGCTCTACCCCAGTGCTTCTTAACCTTTTTTCAGTGCCCTTAGTACCCCTTGATACCTCAGAAAAATCTCTCGTACCCCTATCCAATACAAATACAACGCAGACATATGAAAAGGATTAGTGATACAAACTTTACTTTGCTTTCTCATAGTAAACACACAGTACCATGCCCTTGCTATCATGTCTACTACGCCCACGGGTTAGGAACCAATGATTAAACTCTACGCATGACACGGCAGCCCATACAAGCCATTGCTAGTTTACTGACTATGAATCGCAATACAGGCAAACCAACAGGAAATTGGCAACAGAGATTAAGGTCTTCAAACCTCGATATCTCTCGAAATTTTGTTTACGCACAAAAACACATCCCTCTGTAAATTCGATAACAGGTATACACATGTTATAACCAATATTGGTATACGGACCGTGTGTGTGTGTGTGTGTGTGCGTGTGTGTGTGACAGTATATATATATATATATATATATATATATATATATATATATATATATATATATATATATATATATATATATATATATATATATATATATATATATATATATATATACGTGTATGTGTGAAAGTATTAACGTGTTTGTATGTGACAGAGTATGTATGTGCACGCACGTGTGTGTGTGTGTGTGTGTGTGTGTGTGTGTGTGTGTGTGTGTGTGTGTGTGTGTGTGTGTGTGTGTGTGTGTGTGTGTGTGTGTGTTTACGAGTGTGTATGTGTATCCTTCCTTTCCATCCTTTCTTACCCCTCCCCTCTTCCCTCCTCCTCCTCTCCTCAGTGCATGGTCAATATGCACCTCACAAGTTAAGATTCTCATCGCCGGGACTGTTGACATCCTATCCATGCTCAAACCTTCACTTTCATCATCTTGATGAGTTTCTTCACTTTACTGAAATTCGAACTCAGTTTGCTTCATCAGTCTGTGTATGCAGACATCTCAAGATGTTTCGCCATCAGGGGACGGTGACAGGTTCATACAAGGGACTCGTGACGCAATGTCGTCGGTGTAAGTTTGCCCAATCAAAACGGACCTTGTGAACGTCAACGTTTGCTACAAGAGGACGATAAAGTGTGTGTATTCACTTGGTCTTTTGGATCACGTGTTGGACCCGAGGCACAGCGATACCGAAATAATTTCGGCCCTGGGCAGGATTCGAACTGGGTACTGGGAGCACTTCTACTTCCCAGTTCAGCGCTCTACCAACTGTCCCACCGAGTCGGTGTGTGTGTGTGTGTGTGTGTGTGTGTGTGTGTGTGTGTGTGTGTCTGATTCACCATGGTCTTGGATCACGTGTTGGACTCGAGATTGACAGCTATTTCCCTACCGAAAGAGAGCTCAAAGCTCGTATGACGGATCTTTGGGTAATGCTGTGACCTTACACGCACACACACACCCAACTCCCCGCCCACGAGAGTTGGAGTAACGACACTCTGCGCAGCAATACTGAAATTATTTGTGTGTGTGTGTGTGTGTGTGTGTGTGTGTGTGTGTGTGTGTGTGTGTGTGTGTGTGTGTGTGTGTGTGTGTGTGTGTGTGTGTGTGTGTGTGTGTAATTCACCATTGTCTTGGATCACGTGTTGGACTCTTGATCGACAGCTATTTTCCCTCCCGGAAGAGATCTCAGTGCTCATATATATGATAGATCTATGGGTAATAATGCTGTGACCTAACACGCACGCACGCACGCGCGCGCGTACACACACACACACACAACTCCCCGTCCACGAGAGTTAGAGTAACGACTCGCAGCGCAGCGACACTGAAATTATTTCAGCCCTGGGCGGGATTCGAACCCAAACCACCGTAGTGGCGGCCGATAACTCTACCACCACCCCATCGAGTCTTGTGTGTGTGTGTGCGTGTGTGTGTGTGTGTGTGTGTGTGTTTGCGTCAGTGTGGGGGGGGGGCTGAATATTTGTGTTTTGTTTGAGTTTGTGTTCTTCCAGTCGACATGACGTCATCAATTCTTCAGACGTTCTGTGGACCCTGACAAGTTAACGAAACATTACTCGTGACATCCCTTCTCTGCTTGCGAAGACACATTGCATACAGTGTCAACAAACCCCATACGAACGCCTTCTTCTTCGATAGAGACAAACCTTCTGTCAATTCAATTTCAAACCTTCTGTCAATTCAATTTCCAATACAACATACTCCCAACCTCACTCCAAACTCTCCACAACTTTCACACCTCTCAGCATATCTCCCCCAGATTCTCATCCTTCTCCTCACCGCTTCCCATCAGCTGATCTCCCCCAACCTTGCTCGACGTTCTGCCCCCATCTTCTTTTCATTTGTGAAGGAGAACGGTTACGAGAGGGCACGTTCGTATATCTATTCAGCAAATACCTTCTACCACGTATGCGGGTTTTTTCCCTTTATCCGTCAGTTATCTACTGAATTTATTCGCTTCCTTTCGCAGACTCTTCTCCATCTCTTTTATCGAAGTTCCTCCGTGCCTCTCATTTCCACGTTTATCCTAGTTATTCTCCTTCTCCCCTCACCCACTCTCCTCCTACTCTCCATATTCCTTGACGTGTTCCTCTCTTCAAGAGGCAGTCCTAAGCTACTCCGTTCTCTAACCCTCTTTCCCCTCCCCCCAAGCAACCTCCACCCAAAGCTCGATTTCCCCTCACTGCCTTTTCCCTCTTCGACAGATTCCCCCAAGTGGCACTCCTCATTCCACTCACTCCCTCCCACCCATCCTCCTCATCTTCCCTCCGTCCCACCAATCCTCCTTCCCTCCGTCCCACCCATCCTCCTCATCCTCCTTCTCTCCGTCCCACCCATCCTCCTCATCTTCCCTCCGTCCCACCCATCCTCCTCATCCTCCTTCTCTCCGTCTTACCCATCCTCCTCATCCCCCTTCTCTCCGTCCCACCAATCCTCCTCATCCTCCTTCTCTCCGTCCCACCCATCCTCCTCATCCTCCTTCCGTCTCACCCATCCTCCTTCCCTCCGTCCCACCCATCCTCCTCATCCTCCTTCCCACCAATCCTCCTCATCCTCCTTCTCTCCGTCCCACTCCTCCTCCTCCTCTCCGTCCCACCCATCCTCCTCCTCTCCGTCCCACCAATCCCCCTCATCCTCCTTCCCACCAATCCTCCTCATCCTCCTTCTCTCCGTCCCACTCCTCCTCATCCTCCTTCCGTCCCACCTATCCTCCTTCTCTCCGTCCCACCAATCCCCCTCATCCTCCTTCCGTCCCATCCATCATCCTCATCCTCCAATCTGCCCATGGGCGGAGCTAATCTCTGAACCGCTCTCTTTCCTCAGGCTCCGTTTAATGTCAGCAACCTCTCGACCTGGGCTTCCACATAAGCTTCACATTTATTTCAAATTAGCTTCGGTCTTGCAGAGTCCCGGAGGCGCCACCTCCTCCTCCTCTCACCCTCACCCACCCTCCTCCCCCGACCAGATTCCATCCTGAAAAAGGGTGAAGGCTAAATGTCGGACAAACATTCTAATCTGGTATTCGTACATACTACCAATCAAGAAAGGCATCCATGATAACACAAACGCGAGCGCGCGCACACACAGACATACATGAACCCACACGTACACGTACACACACACATAAAACAAACACAAAAACACACAAGCACAGAGTGTGTGTGTGTGTGTTTAAGGTCTCAGCATTATCCATAGATTGGGTAATATGACCTCTGAGATTTCATCCGAGAGATTGGGTCATATATGAGCTCTGAGCCCTCATACTGGTGAGTAATAGCTGTCGATCACGAGTCCAACACGTGATCCAAAACCGTAGTTATTCACACACACGCCCGCGCATTATCAAGGATGTTTTTTGTAATAAATCAAATCAATCAATAACAATAACAATAATAATAATAATAATAATGATAAACAGACTTCATTCGTGATTTCTACAAAATAAAAATTTCTTTAAAAAGAAAATTATTTCTAAAAACCAGAAGCGGACTTTTTTTTTTTAGGTTATGAGAGTGTGGGAACCCACGCTTTTGTTATCCTACCTGCATCTCTTCATATCTACAGTATACTCTCCTATACATACTCGTACATATTCCTTTGTCCATTTCGATCATGTAGACTGTATCTCAAAAAAAAAAAAAAATAATAATAATAATAATAATAATAATAATAATAATAATAAATAAATAAAAAAGAAAAGAAAAATCTGTCCAAGCCTAGACGAACTCAATCTCAATCATGCACTGCAGGAATTCCCACACACTGCTTTCCTACATTATTAATTCTACATATTTCTAAGCCTACATATTTTGCCTCATCTTCTTGTTCTGTCACTTTTTTCTGGCAAGTCTTTATAGTTTTATCACTCTATTACCCTTTTCTTTCTTCTCTTTCCTTCTGCGCATCCTTTATCAGGTTCCTTCATCCTCGCTTCTTCAATCTATCCTTTTTTTAAATGTTAAGTTCTCCCCCTCTCCGGTCTGTACTCATAGGACATAAGAGAGGGTTTACACGGTCTAACGGTTCGTCGAACGCGATTCGACAGACAGACACGTGTTTAAAGTGATGTGTGAACGTGTGAACGGGGTACCTGGGGTTTCACCAACGTGTTCGACGACCAAATACCCCGTTCACACGTTCACACATTAAACACGTCTCTGTCGAACCGCGTTCGACGAGCCGTTAGACCGTGTAAACCCCCTCTAACACTTTAACCCTCTAACTAGCAAGTTAACCATCTCGAAAGGTTTGTTCTCCTTATTTCGATGCACGAATGAGGCCCATAGGTTTCTAGATGGTTAACATGTTACCTACAAAATGGAGCTATAAAGAATCACTGTAGCGTTGGACATAGAACTTTCCTTGTACGTCAGAATTTAGAAGCAACAGCAATAGAGGAAGAAACTCGCACAGACTTATATTCCCTGAAGCCATCTTCATAGCAGGTTTAAAGGATTACAAAGGATTAAGATTACAAAGGAGGAGCATGTCGACAGGAGACCTTTTGGTCCATAACTAGGTCGGATGCGGAAAAAAGTTATAATAATGATAAATAAATAAAAGAAAAATAAATAAAAATCATAATAATATAAATAATAATAAAATAAATAAGTGCACAGATAATAAATAAATGCAACGACAGTAGGTTCTGCCTTACGTATAGTGGAGCGAGGTCAACAGGCTGACCTGAGGCTGCTGCAAAGCACCTCGTCACACCGAAGGCAGGAGGATGTCACGGACACACGTCCGCTCGCCATCGCTGACTTACTCGGTGTGTGTGTGTGTGTGTGTGTGTGTGTGTGTGTGTGTGTGTGTGTGTGTGTGTGTGCGTGTATGTGCATTAATTTGAGTGTGTTTATATTTGTTTGTGTATGTGTGTTCTTGATTCCATACTTTCCGCTTATAACCATCTCTCGTCTTCCAGTGACGTCTCTCCTTTCCTGAAGAAAGAGTACCGCAAATACATCATGGAGTTGCTTAGAAAGCCATCAGACGACAACATTCCATTCTGTAATGACGGAATCCCTTCCTTTGCCTAGAACAGAAAAGTTTCGACAGACCTACTCTAGAAGCATGACGTCACTATTCTAGTGTTATTGCTGTTTACAAGATGGGGAATGTGTGTTGAGGAAGGACGGGAGAGGACAAAAGATAGGGGTGAATGGAGAATGGCTGTGTATGGATGATGTTCTGATGTATGTGGGGGGAGTGGGTGGAGGATGGGGGATGAGGGAGTATGCGTGAGAAATAAATTGACGCAGCCCTAAGGGATTTCTCCCCGTCTTCTCCTTTTCTGTGTGAGGGGACGGAGAGGGGGGTCGTCGATTTAATGAAGCGGCCTTGCTGTGGATGTGCTGTGTCTTGCGGCACTACTTCTGACCCAGGGCAGTGGGCGAGATGCAGGTATGACACGTCACCCAGGAGGTGCCAAGATAAGATGGAGGGAAGAGGGTGGAGGGGAGTGGAGTATGTTAGAGATGGAATGGGTGGGAGTGGTTTCTACGCCAGATTTTGGCTACCTCCCTTGTAAGGGGTAAAACTCTATTGGTATATGTATGTACAACAAAATGGGGAATGTGTTGGCTTCGCTAACTAGGTCACCAGAATCTGAGAGTCGAAAAGCTCCATGGATGGCTTTTGTTCTAGTTTTCCTTTAAGAGTCAATGCGAGATCAAATGGTCGTATATCCCCGATAACTTGCAAAGATATCAATGCAGAGCGAGCAAAGACAAAAAAAAAAAAAAAAAAAAAAAAAAAAGATTAGTTTCACATGCTATCGTATTACTTTTGCACATTTCCCGATATCCACCACGATTTCATTTTTCCTTTGCGTATTGCAAATATATTTCAAAAGAAAACACTAAAGACCTTTGTTTCTGTTGACCTTTGACCTTTCACGTGCGTAAGAGTAAAAACATCAGACACATTTTCAAAAGTTTTAGCACGTTTCAACGTGAATTATTCCTCTCCTAACCTAAACTTTCCTTTTACAACATCGTATGTGAGTGAACCAAGCCTGATATAGAATTTCTATACTTGTGTACCTTTAATGCTCTAGTTGTTTATTTATGAGACATCCATAACCACCACCTCCCTCACAACCACCCCCTCCCCCAAGTTTCGACACTGAAATTTGGAACTAATACATCAGTTGGCCTATTGTGTTTATGTTCAGTTTCAAACCCTTCCCTCATATTCTAACCTTAATGAATAATTCTACTTGTAGGTCCTTACAACTCGCTGGCTATTATTCGGCACCTAAAGTTATATTGTGTTAATAAGTACGAGTATGTATCCTTGCCCCTGGCTCCGGAATACAGATATCAAATTCCTTTAAGTTTGGCAATGGAGCGTGTACATTCATATAATTATATGTGAAAAATAAATTGGCGCAGCCCGAAGGGATTACTCCCCGTCTTTTCCTTTTCTGCATGAGGTAACGGAGGGGGGGGGTCGCCGATTTAATGAAGCGGCCTTGCTGTGGATTTGCTTTGTCTTGCGACACTGCCCAGGGCAGTGGGCGAGATGCAGGAATGACCCGTCATCCAGGAGGTGCTAAGATAAGAGGGGGGAAGGGGGTGGATGGGATTAGAGTATGTTAGGAATGGAATGGGTGGGAGTGGTTTTTATGCCTTTGTTTTTTGGCTACCTCCCTTGTAAGGGGGAAAAAATCCTTTGGTATATGTATGTGCAATCATTATTGTAATAAAGGAAATATTCTTGTAACCCCGTGTGTTAATCCTTTACTTGTTCCGTTCTCTTCATACCTCGTCTCTGATGTGTGTAGGCCCGAGATCGATCCCTATCGACTGACACAGACTGACACTTGACCTAGCTGTCCGGCCGCACTGACCTAACGTGACTATTTTATCAGCGGTTAACCACTTGTCGGAGCCCTGGCGCCTTTAATTGGCCGTGACATTCCATCTGAATTGCGTACTAGATTTGTATGAATCATAGGTAATTCTGGCCTAGTGGGAGCGTGACGTGTGTTGATTAGGTCTTCCTTCATGTGTCTGTCATGTTCATAATTACTTTCCTAATTGTCTTAAGTGTCCCGACGTAGCTGTTGAATATGGTCCCTAAGGATTATATCATGAAAGTCAATCCTTATTAACTAGAACACCGCACCTCCCTTTCATAGCAGCATTAATCTTCACAAGCAAATTGTTTCCCATCTTAATTTCATCTGCATTATGTTTTAGTTATTTCATTCATGTTTCGTGCTCCTGTATTATTATCCTCGGCTATGTGCTCCTGTATTATTATCCTCAGATATGTGCTCCTGTAGTATTATCCTCAGCTATGTGCTCCCGTAGTATTATCCTCAGATATGTGCTCCTGTATTATTATCCTCAGATATGTGCTCCTGTATTATTATCCTCAGATATGTGCTCCTGTATTATTATCCTCAGCTATGTGCTCCTGTATTATTATCCTCAGCTATGTGCTCCTGTATTATTATCCTCAGCTATGTGCTCCTGTATTATTATCCTCAGCTATGTGCTCCTGTATTATTATCCTCAGCTATGTGCTCCTGTATTATTATCCTCAGCTATGTGCTCCTGTATTATTATCCTCAGCTATGTGCTCCTATTATTCCCAGACGAACGTTCTCACAATCGTAACACGTCATTTGATTTGGCCTTTCTTAATATTCTCTTACTTTGACGTCAATCTTAGTGACAAGGCAATGAATGCAGCTGTTGAGGCTAAAGGAATTAAAGGCCACATTTAAAGGCCACACAGTCTAATGGCCTCATTGTTGTCATGCTTTGACTGTCATTGCGGGATTCGAACCAC
>NC_134778.1:56302064-56304564 GCF_046742065.1 Oratosquilla oratoria | reverse complement strand
TATTAGATTCTCAGATAAAAGATGAACTTAATTGGAATTGTCGTTGTCGAAATAGTGCATAGACATATTTTAGATTAATTTGAACATTTTCATCATGTAGAATTTACTTCTGTTTTCAAATCCTTTGGTCACGAATTTAGGAAAACCAAGAATAAAGTAAAAGCTCTCAAAGATGACTAGTGAAACCCAAAATAGTCTCATTTTTTTATTTATATTATTATCTTTAATACTACTAACAAAAATATATCACAAAGTAAAGCTTAACCTCTTCGGTGGATGCTAAAGCAGAGACACTACAAAGTAATTGAGGCCTTTGCGATGGACTCTGCTTTATGAGAGCAAAAATCATACGTGGGGATTTCACATAACTTAAAAATGATTAGTCAAATTTGGATTAAAACAAGTAAATTGAAAAGAGTAAATCGACAGATAAAAGTTATCAGAGAATAAAGGAATACATTAGTAAATAAAGAAATTAACATATATGAATTAACAAATAAATATATGAATAAACAAGTAAATAATCTAATACCTATATAAATATAGATAAATTTTTCAAATATATGAATATAAATATAATCTTACTCATATACGCATGTATATATATATATATATATATATATATATATATATATATACATACACATCTACATAAACACGCACATGCACTTATACATTAATACATATAAACATACATTCATACGTACATACATAATATATATATATATATATATATATATATAATATACATAAACACGCACATGCACTTATACATTAATACATATAAACATACATTCATATGTACACGTACACACATACATACATACGTACATACATACATACATATATGCATACATACACACGTACATCAAATTTTCTTAATAGCATTCGTGGGTAAAAACGATTTATGGCTCCAATAAATGACAGGACGGAGGACTACAGCGTACAATCAAATTACTCAAATAACAGAATCAGAGGCTATAATTCTCTTAGACGAATACATATTAATTTCTTAAATTTTACGTAAGAGAGAAAATTGAAGGACTTATATAATTATCCATGAATTAAGAAATACTTTTATGCTGGGGTTAAACCTCAAACGACTGTGATCACCATTAAACATTTTTATTCTTCTTTTTCGTTTTATTATCATCATTATTATTGTTGTTATTATTATCCTGCCACCTTGTCCTGCTTAGGATGACATCTAAAGAAAAAAAAAAAAGGCTAGGAAAGGAATTAAGAACGAGGAACAGGACGATACAGCCTAAGCGAACAAACAAATTGAAGACCATGAAGAAAGATAGAAAAAATAAATAAATAAATAGATAAATAAATAAAAATATATATATATATATTAATAATAATAAATAAACATTGTTGCCTAAAGTTTCATTGAGTGAAAAACCCAAAACATCTGGCAACGGTCTTCGGGCTCTCGTATAGATCTCTCTGGGATGAAACGTTAGCCTGTTGTCAGAGTTGTGCTTCTATGTGACAGTTCCTATGCCACTGGCTGAAAGAAGTACGTGGGGATCAATCTCCTATTGTCAGCACTCTGTGTGTGAGAATGTGTAAAAAATTCAGCTGAAACTGACCGAAAGATATTTCAAAGTGAGCCCTGAGACCGGATATCAACTCCTATGGCCAACGCTTGATGGAGGATAGGGGGTGACAGATTTTGGAAATTGGTACCTCTAGTGGACACCTTGTAGGGCCAACACATGGGCCCCCTGCTTATTGGTCTTCAAATAAACAAACAAATAAATAATTAATGTAATAGACAAAAAAGACAAAATGAAAAGGTAAAATTTAAAAGGAAAAAAATCGAAGGTATTAGATAAAACAAAAAGGAAAAAGAAAAAACTAAGCTAAGAAATAAACAAGAAAAGGATTAAAAACAGGAAAAATAAAAACGATACAAAAAAAGTAAGAAAAAAAAGAGAAAGAAAAAGGAATATACATTAATAAGAGAAAATAAAAATGAAGAAAGAAAACTAAATGAAAGAATAAAGAAAACATGAAAAGACAAAAATGGAATATATAAGAAGAAACGAAAAAAGAAAACGCGCGCGCGCACACACACACACATACACACACACACACACACACACACACACACGCACACATATAAACACACATAAAATGTCTTAAATGAGCTCTGAGCTCTCACCCATGAGGGTAATACCTGTCGATCACGAGTCCATCACGTAACCCCATAGTGAAACACACACACGCACAAACACGTACACGCGCGCACGCACACACAAACACACAGAGATGGAGACACTGAGACAGATGGACAAAGACCGAGACATCTAGATGGTGTAGTGGTACCGCACTCGACCGCTAATTCAGTGATCCAAATCAGAGTCTACCCCAGGGCTGAAAATTTCAGCATCGTTGAATTGCGACGCGACACTCCAAATCTGGTACGGAACTGGGTATACCATGTACTTAACGTTTCGCCCAGCAGGGCTTCTTCAGAAATAACATAGTG